>NW_022630995.1:126464030-127046530 GCF_010015895.1 Lontra canadensis | reverse complement strand
AGTTTTATTTCTAAATGTCAACAATTATAATATACCCCAAAACTACATCCCTGGGAACTATTTAAACTTGTAATGAAAAAAATTAAATGAAAACCTAAAAATATATGAGGAGCATAGATTTCAAAATCATTTCAAGTGGATTATGAGCAAAAGTTATTTTAATCTTTGAGTGATCTTTGAGCATATGAATTCTTTTCATTCAGCATTTATCTATAATCTGCAGAAAATGCTAACTTCCAGGGACAGCTGTTTCACAACTTTCATGAGGAACTTATTTCCAATGTATTAAATGCTTGTCAGCAAATTATCTCCTGTATCTAATGATTCATGTTAGAATTTAAATCAAATTCTTCTTCTATCTCTAGTAAAGCTATCTACTATCATTTTTTCTATTAAATAACCCAACATACACATACAAAATGTATTCCTTGAACTTACTTTTTCAACCCTTTAATTCATTTATCTAGTTAAATCAAACGCTTCAAGCATCACTAAGAAATCTATGTAACAAAATTGAAATTCCATTACTTTCTACTTGAAAGCAGTGTATAGGACTTTGAGCTTTTGTAATGCCAGATAAAGCTTAAATGAGGTTTTAAAAACTGATTACTTTTTGTAAGTAAAATCCTGAGCGTCTTTGAAATGGACCTTACTATCCTCTCTACCCACATGAAAGTGTATTTAATTCACAAAGGAAAAGAGTGGATTTATTAATTAAAATGGTTTATAAACTCCCTGTTAACAATTTACAGAAGAAAGGAAGCATTTTCAGGGAATACAGATGAGCTATTTGAACACGAAGCAGTGAGGACCTTCTAACACACTAGTAAAGTGCAGTTAGGTGTCTTAATTGGTAGAGATCAAACAGTAACTGAAAAACCAAAGAACTGATATATCAGAAACATGGACAAGTTAAGCAACTTCTGAAAATAATTTTTTAGTGAACCTAAGGGTTAAAATGATGACACTGAGAAACATTTTTAAACTAAGTGTATTTTAGTATACAAAGAGATTCAAAGATTCTGGGATAGTTTATCCTGGCAACATAACAGCACCTCAAATAACCCCCTGCCCTTTACTATAAAATTTTTATCTTCCAAAGCACTTGCTTAGGAAGGAAGAAGTATTCAATACATAAACTGATTTTTTTCAGCATGCAATGATAAGTTCCACCTGACCTGGTTTCCCATATATGATCAACAAGCATGCCAAAACCATTTTTATTAACTTCTGTAATTACCTGGTATTCTATCATCAAAGGTTCCATGAAACAAGGCAGAATAATACACTCTTAGAAAATAAAATGCATTGTTTGTAAAACTGAACTCTTGGTAAAGAACAAATGGCATGTTTTGCCTTTAAAACATATTTAAGTTGAGCTCTAGTCTTAAATATTACATAGTGTTCTAGTTACTATTGCAGAGTAACAACTCAAAAACTGAATGGCTTAAAACAATAGTTATGTCATTATTATCTCTCATGGTTCTAATGGCTAACTGGGTTCAGCTAGTTGGTTCCTGACTTAGAGTCTCAGCTGCAGTAAGTGGTGATGCTGGTGTCTACAGAGGCTTCCTCCTTCATGTCTGGTGGTTGATATTCATTGTCATTTGGGACCTTTTCTGTGGTCATCAGCTAGAACACCTACATGCAACCATTCATAGATGCTTCGCTTCCTTATATCAGGGACAATGTGTGTGGACCAAGAGATGCAGACAGAAACTGTATAATGTTCCTTCTGCCACAGTTACAAATCCACCCAGATTCAAGCAGAAAGAGCAAAGATATTTATCTCTTGCTGGGAAGAGTGTCAAAGAATTCAGATGCTGTTATAAATGAGTAATGGTTTACACACTGGCAATAAATTATTTACATTCCTCCCACATTAAAAAAAAATAGAAACATAGATGTTGTAAAACTTAATTGTAATATTATATAATGTAAAATCAATATTTATATATCAGGATCCTTCCTTCCAAAGCAAGTATTTTGGCCTTCTCTCATAAGGGGAGACATATAGTCAATTAAATTCTTATAATGCTGCCAGACTGAACTATCCCATAAAACTCAAAATACATTTCAATTTTGAATGTTTTTCTAAGACCTCTCAAAAACCTCCTAAGACACAACTCAATGTCTAAAATTTTGTCATCTAAGTCAAATCCAAGTCAAGATGAAGCTTTTGGGTTGTGTTTGTTGGAAACAGCCCTTTTGTAATATTTCTCTCAGTTTGAAGACCTATGAACTGAAAAATGACAAATTAGCTACCTAGGGGAACCCAACACAAGTGTAAAGGGATTATAGCAGTAAACACTGCTGTTCAAAAAGAAGGGGCTGAAATGCAGGAACAGTCATTGGTGTTCAGCAGTTCTGAAACCTAGCTGAGCACATGTTGACAGGTCTAGGACTACTCCTTGGAAATGATTTTCCATGGATATTGGCTCCATTCTCTGAGCTTTTGATTCAACTTTCTGAGTCATGCATCCTTTCTCAATAGGAAAATAAGGATTATAACTGAGTATTCTCAGCCTATTCTCTGTCCAAAAGATGTTGAGGATCCCAAAACTTATTTTAAACATGTATTCACTATTTCCCTTCTGCTTGAGTTGCCAGTGCTTCCAAGAGAAGCAATATCCTATCAACTTTGTGAGTATTTGCTCCTCTAGATAAAATGCACAGCTGCCACATAGACCCATCTTTACCTTGATTTCCTAGTGAAAGTCCTATGGAACAACACTTGAGACTGGTATTACTCAAGGGTAGAAGAGTAGAAGCCCTGTTGGTACTAAACAAGATTTGGAAGACATGTCCTTAACATCCTTAAAGGTTTATCTTTTTAAAAGTTTTGGTGAGGCACATGTTTGTGTTTCTTTGATGTCTTCAACAAAGAATAATATAATTTTATCTTGGATGTGATCTTAGCAAGGAAGGCTTTCTTTCCCCCTCCCCCCCCAGGTGAAATTTTGACATCTGGAAAGGAATGAAAAATAATTTTATTTTTAATTTACAGGATCTTATCTTTTACAGTTTTTTTTTTCAATTTCACTGTACAGTTCTTTTTTTTTCTTCCCTCTCATTTCTCCCATTTTAGTACAGTTGACTAGGAAAATCTATGTGGTATGTTAATACTCTGCCTGGTAATCAACTTAGCTAGGCTCTCAAATTCCTTAGGTAAATTTCCTATTTCCACATTATCCTACATGAGAATGTCAGCAAACTTTCTGTCAAATGAGGTCTCCTTTCTTCTAGATTCACAAAACATATAATTACTTTCCTTTAAGCGCCCCACCCCCATGTGCTCCTGATGACATTTAGACATCTTAGCCTCTCATGGCCCTTTAAGCTTTCACTAAAACACTGCTTAACATCATTTCCACTGTTAACTTGTTCTAAATCCAATGAAACATGTTATAAATTTTTGTTATGGCACTTTCAAGTACAAAGATTAGTTCCACTATTGTTGTTGTATAACAAATTACTTCCAAAAAGTAGTGACATAAAAGATAGTAACCACTTTATTATAAAATTTTATGTTTTTAACTATTGACTGATTTCAACTAGTTGACTATCACACAAATTTTCACATACTTTTATAGTAAAATGGAGGTTGGGGCTGGCATCACCACAAAGCCTTCTTCCTTCACTTATCTTGCAGTAGATTCTGGCTGTCATCTGGAAACTCATCTGGTGATTTTGGCTGAACATTTCCATGTAGTTCCATCATATGGCAGCTTGGCTTTTCCAGAGGTTTTGTTTTAGTGTAAATATCCTAAGATAATTGAATAGAAAATGCCACATGTCCAGCTTCAGAAGGTATTTAGCTTATCATCCTCCATAGTCAAAAGTCATTCAAATTTAAGGAAACAGAACATGGATTTCACCTTCTGATGATGGAAGGAGTATCAAATTTGGAGGCATTTGTTTATTTGTTTAAATATTTTATTTACTTGAGAGCAAGAGAGAATGAGAGAGAGAGAGAGAGCACTAGTAGGGGTGAGGGAGAAGCAGACTTCAGAAATTTTGATTTTTGAAATGTATTTTGTTATTTATAGTTATTCTTATTGGAAAGGAACATGAGAGGAGTTTCTTGAATGTTAGAAAAAAATTTTGATTCTTGATCTGGGTGCTGGTTAAACAAGTACACTCACTTCATGGAAATGCATCAAGCTTTACCTTTCATCTGCCCTATGAACCAGCAATTGCACTACTGGCTATTTAACCCAAAGATACAGATGGACCATATACACCCCAATATTCATAGGAGCAATTTCCACAATAACCAAACTGTGGGAAGAGCTGAGATGCCCTTCAACAGATGAATGGATAAAGAAGATGTGGTCCATATATACAATGGAATATTACTTAGCCATCAGAAAGGATGAATACCCAACTTTTGCATCAATTTGGATGGGACTGGAGGAGATTATGTTGAGTGAAATAAGTCAGGCAGAGAAAGTCAATTATCATATGGTTTCACTTGCTTGTGGAACACAAAGAATAACATGGAGGACATTGGGAGAAGAAAATAAAATGTGAAAGGGGAGAAATCAGAGGGAGCGATGAACCATGATAGACTATGGACTCCAAGAAATAAACTGAGGGTTTAAGAAGGGAGAGGGATGGGGGCTTAGCCTGGTGGAGGGTATTAAGGAAGGCACATATTGCAGGGAGTGCTAGGTTTTATACATAATGAATCATGAAACACTACATAAAAATCTAATGATGTACTGTAAGGTGACTAACACAACATAATAATAAAATTTTTAAAAAGAAGCTTTGGCTTTCAGATTCGTACATCTTTAATGTATATACTATTCCAATAAAATATTGCATTCAATGATTATGTAAATGAGGTTCTACATGTAAAGAAATTAGAAGTCACCACTGTATCTTAATAACAAGTTAAAAAAAAAAACTAAACAGGCTGAGAAAATCAACAACTCTTTTCAGATCTGTTAGAGAAGGGAGGATGCAAAAGAAATGGCTGCCTTCAAGCTTGGACAGAGAGATAGGGCAAGACAGGGAATCATAGCTTACCCTAGAGTCACAAGCAGAAACTCTAATGATTAAAAATGTACAAATATACAAATTTATATACTGAAATTATTCATCAAGTGTATTTTTATTTTATTGAAATAATTTAAAGTTATTAAATAAAATTATAATAAAATAAAATAAAGTTATAAAATAAAACCATATAGTCGTACATCATGTTCTGTTAAAAATATTTATAAAGTGAAATGCCAGAGAAAGACAATTATCAGATGGTTTCACTCATATGTGGAATATAAGAAACAACACAGAGGATCATAGGGGAGGGAGGGAAAATTAAATGGGAAGTTACAGAGAGGGAGACAAGCCATGTGAGACTCTTAACTATAGAAAACAAACTGAGGGTTGCTAGAGCGGAGGTGGGTGGAGGAATGGCATAATCTGATGATGGGCTTTAAGGAGGGCATGTGATGTGATTAGCACTGGATATTATATTCAACTGATGAATTACTGAATTCTACATCTGAAACTAATCATGTACTATATGTTGGCTAATTGAATTTAAATTTAGAAAACTTAAATAATCCAGTTTTCACTAAAAGACTATAGCTCCAATGTGTTTGGATAGCCTTCTGCTTTTCCATTTGCTCATATTATTTATCTTATAGAGATTCTCACAATAGCATCCCCCATAAACCCACAAGTTAGTCATAAGGTGTGTGTATATAGTAAATCTGGAAGGCAGATGGCAAGCATTGCTCTTCTGACTTTGATTACTTTAGTTTCCCCTTTTTTTCTTTCCCCTTCTTGGAGATGTTTTATCTATACTTCTTCTAATGTTAAAATTATTAGATTTTTAGCACTTCTTTTTATTTTCCTAAAGCCACCATTAGAACTTATAAATATTTTAACCATATAATATCTTAGGTTATAGAATAAGACTTGAACCATAGATGTCTTATAAGTAACAGGTTATGTGTTACAGTACATAATGAGATCTGGATAAAATAGAGAGAAATGTAGATCTTTAAAACCTACCAGGTAATATTGGTTGGCATCTACAGGCTAATTTAAGCCATTTAAATTTCAAAGAAAGTAAAAAATTATAATGCTACATATAGTACTGAGATTTATCTGGTGAACTTATGTCACAACAGGGCAATATGTAGTTTCCAGTCTAGCTAAGATCTAGCATATAAGACTAAAAGAATCAGTAAAGATATGTTACAGTTCACAGGACAGATAATGATATTCAGATATTTCAAAAGAATCTAGAAATTTTTGAGATATTTGGGTGTCTCAGTTGGTTAAGTATCTGCCTTCAGCTCAGATCATGATCCTGGGGTCCTGGCATCGAGTTCCACATCAGGCTCCTTGCTCAGTGGGAAGCCTGCTTCTCCTCTATCTGTTGTTCCCCCTGCTTATGCTTCCACTCCCTCTCTCACTTCCTGACAAATAAATAAATAAAATCTTTTAAAAATATCAAGTTTCTTTTTTATTGTGTTAGTCACCATGCAGTACATCGTTAGTTTTTGATGTAGTGTTTCATGATTCATCATTTGTGTATAACACCCAGTGCTCCATGTGATCCGTGACCTCCACTGGGCTCACCCATTCCCTCATGCCCCTCCCTTCTGATATTCTCCATTTGTTTCCCAAAGTCCATAGTCTCTCATGGTTCATCTCCTACTCTGATTTCTCCCTCTTCATATGTCCCTTCTCCTGATGTCCTTCATGCTATTCCTTATGTTCCACAAATAAGTGAAACCATATGATAATTGACTTTCTGTGTTTGACTTATTTCACTTAGGATAATCTCCTCTAGTCCCATCTAAGTTGATGCAAAAGTTGGGTAATATCCCATTGTATATATGGACCCCATCTTCTTTATCCATTCATCTGTTGAAGGGCATCTTGGTTCTTTGCACATTTTGACTATTGTGGACATTGCTGCTATGAACAAGATCTATAAAGAACTTCTGAAATTCAACATCCAAAAAAATCAAGTCTAAAAAAAATTATTTAGGAATTTTTTTTAATCCTATCAGGCACTATAAAAAGCTGGAGAGAATTTGCAAGTCTCAAGTATCAAGGTAGAGAAAAATCCATACCTTAAAACAACAACAAATAGAAAGTAGATAGTAGATATTGGCAACCATGAGCAAAAATAGTAAAATGAACATGGCCTTTTAAAATATTTCCCTCTAATTTCATAAACGGAGATAAAAAACCAGGATATAATACTAAATTCTGTGATATATTAGGAATTTCCAACTTATTCTAGGTAGATGGTCCAGCTCTAGTTTGTTTTTGTTTGTTTGTTTGTTATAACTGTGCCATTCAATATATTGCATGATAAAATAACCCTAATACTTGATGGTTTAAAACAATGCAACACTTAATGATATGAGTATACAAGAATGGCTCTGTGCCAACTTGTCATGACTATACACTGAACATCACTAATTTGAGAGTTTGCATCTGTTTTACATGTCTCTCTCCCTGGGAAAGACATTTTGCTCCAAGTGATTGCTGAAGCCAAAAAAAAAAAAAAAAAAATCATGATGACACATTTAAGTCCCTACTCATGTCCCATCATCCACTAACTTGCCATTGCAAGTTACATGGGCAGAATTCTAATTCAAAGTACAGAGAAATACAACCTACCATTTGTGGGTCAGATCGCAAATTTTCATAGCAAAGAAAATGGATACAGAGAAGAGTTAAAAAAAAAAAAAAAATGAAGCCCATCTAAAATAATGGTTCCAGCTAAAAAGTAAGCTCTTTCTTAGCGGAGAGTGCTGTATGGTTGGTTTCAAATCTTTGAACTCCATCAACCCTAGGTGGTTCCAAGATTAAGATGTAATCTCTAGGAAACCATTAAAAGCAGATTAACTCCACATGAGGCCAAATCGTGTTTTGTGTCCAGATACTGTTTTGTGAAGAAAGGTGTTCAGAGATTCGCAAAATAGTATCTTTTGGGTTCATTCAGATTGCTATAATAAAATACCATGGACTGGGTAGTTTATAAACAATAAAATTTCTTTCTTACAGTTCTGGTGGTTGAAAGATCAATGTGCCTGCAAAGTCGCATTCTGGTGAAAATCCTACTGCTGGTTCATAAACTGGTGACTTCTTTCTGTGTTCTCACATGATGAAAGGGACTGGGGTGCTAGTTGTGTGGGTTCTCTTTTATAATACTAATCCCATCATGAGGGTTCCACCCTCATGACCTAAGCACCTCCAAAAGGCCCCACCTCCTAATACCATTACTTTTGAGGTTTAGAATTTCAACATATAAATTGGGGGAGGAAGAGACATAAATATTCAGAATATGACAATTATTTTAACAAATGTACCTCAATTTAGAGAATAAATATCAAACACTCTAAGTGTTCCTGATGTCCATTCACCTATCTATTCATAACACACATGTATAGTAATACTGCAGAAATATGCAAAAATATATTCACTAATTAAAATACGGATAAAGGGGATTAAGGGAGACAAACTTTCAGTTATGAAATAAGTAAGTCATCGAGATGAAAAGTACAGCATAGGGAATCTAGTCAATAATATTGTAATAATGTTGCATGGTGGCAGATGGTGACTACAACTATCATGGTGAGCACTGAGTAATGTGTAGGATTGTCAAATCAATATGTTGTATACCTGAAACTAAATAACATTAACACTAAAATGTCAGTTATATTTCAGTAATAAAATACAAAACAAATTGCATATTCCCAAGTTACTCTCTTCACCTTTTCAACTACATTTTGTTAATTATAGTATTTCCCTAGTGAAAAATAGTTAAAAATAAAGCTCCTTAAGATGCTGGAGCATCTTAAGTCCCTTTGAAAGGGACTCCAAACCATACAAGAGGTATGCATGCTTAATAAATATACCTAAAATAGGGGTCCAGTGATATTAAGCTAAAAAATCTTACAGAAGTCTTAAATAATTTTTTAAAATGCAAATCTGTTTAGTTTTTCTAACTTTATATTAACAGTGCCTTTCTGCCAGAGCCCTCATATGAAGGAAACCAGCAACTTAATAATCTGGGTTCCCACTGCCAAATCAAATTAAAGCCACTATTTTGTTTTGTTTTTGTTTTTTATTTTTTTTATTTCTTTTCAGCGTAACAGTATTCATTGTTTTTGCACCACACCCAGTTAAAGCCACTATTTGTTGACCAAGAACACATGTCAATTATTTTCTGTGTCATCAAACTATTTCTTAATTATTAACTCACTTTTTTAAAAAACAATATTCAGTCTGTTATATATGTAAGAGTTTTCAAAATAAGAATCTATACCTCACTACATTTAAATTATTTTTAAGAGACTGATAAAATTCTCCAAGAGCCAATGATTGATTCTTTAATCATTCTGCTAGTCCACAGGCATCATTTGATTATACTGCAATACCTTGTTATAGTGTTGCTGAACTGTGACTATCATTACTAATAGCATTTCCCCAGAAAAAAGCAGATCCACTTCTCTCATTGACAGCATTCCACAGATAGAAAAATCTTGTCAAATGCACTTTGCTAAAATTAAAAAGAGAATGAAAGACTGTGCACAGAACAGGTGGTGTCTACTCAAGGAGAGAATTCTATTTTTATGCCTCTAATATGCATTTCTCCTTTCCTAAATATGACATTGGAGTTGCAGTAGAAGATAAAGTAAATCCTAAAAGAGAATAAAAAGTATTTCATGTCAAATCAGAGTTTCCAGCCTCACATAGCATGCCTTCAATTCATAATAACTGTTCCTAGTTTGCAAGGTCATCTATTTGCATCCTGCTTTCAGTCAGTGCTTTGATCATTTATATGTTTGGTTTTGATTCTAGTGTTCACAAAGATTTGGTCCTTCCTTAGCATCTTTAAGTACTTGAATTAGTCGGAATAGAAGACGTTTTCGCTTGGATTACAACAACCCCAAATCTTAGTGGCTTAATACAACCAAAGTTTTTTTCTCACTCACTGAAGTCCAAAAAAAAGTTGCCTCAAGTAGCAGGAATGCAGAATACTTCAATCTTGAGGACCTACCAGCTCAACAGGAGGACTCTTCCAAGACACCTGCTGCAAAGGAAGAGAAAGATTGACTAATTGCACAGGGAGCTTCCATTGTTTCAGGCCAGGAGTGACAAATGTACTTTATGCTCACAACTCATTCATCAGAAGTAGTCATATGATACACTTAACAAGGGTGATATGCTTAACACAAGGGTGTGTGGTTTTCCATGGGCCCAAGCAGAAGCGCTAGGAAACAGGGTCAGATGAACGTACTTAATTTTATGCCACACTACTTAGAACACTTCTCTTGACAGAAACTCCACTGTAGTGTAGTAAAGACAAGAGTCAAAATGTCTGGGTTTACTGCATAGCTTGTCTCTGTTTCAATTTCCTTATATGCTAAGTTAAGGTATTGGACTGAATGATCTTTGGCTTTTCTACAATTAAACCTTCACAATTCCTCACTCTCAGGAAAGACGTTCTTTCATTTTGTCTTCTATCATTATTGTTAGCCTTTAGAGATTGACTATTGCTATATGTTATAGGAGCAGTATCAGCAGTATTTGAGGAATGATTATACCACCTCAAGTTGGTAATACAGTGGCAGTGGTAAGATAGTAGTTCAGTTGAATATCTTCCCATATGAATTGCATAAGAAATGGAGCATATACTCATAATCATAGGATTAGAGAAGAATCTTTTAACACATGTTTTTATAAGAGTGTAAGCTGATGGATTTGGACTGAAATCTCCACCACTTGAGTATTTTTAGGACATTTTCTGTTCTCTCTTCTAACTCTCTTCCAGTCTGTGTGGAAGCTGCATGGTAGATGCAGCTACAGATATTCTGAAGTAGGAGAAAGTATATGGAGTTTGACACAAGGCAAACTTTTGTTTGAATTACAGTGTTCCATTTACCAATTTCATAATCTGATGTTTTCAATGTAATATTGAGATTGATGTGTTTAAAAACTATAAATTCACTGAATTTATAAACAGAATAACTTTAACATTAAACATAAGAAATATATCAGCAAGTTTCTGTTCAATGAAATAAATCATAACCTAGCCCATACTCCACTCAAGACTTTTTTTTTTAGCTCAAAGAAGGTTAAAATTCCATCCTTTGGCACTGACCAGCAAAATGTACAAAGAGATTAAAAACAAAAAAAGGTTATCTAGCAGTGTAACAACAGCAAGAAAGCAAGATATTACTGGTTGAAATACAAATCCAGCAGCTAGTACCTGGTAGAGCAAATTGGAGGTATAGCAAAATTTCTAAAATCGATTAATAGAGACAACTTAAAGAATCTGCAGGTTAATGCATATAAGTAAGAGAAAGAGGCCTTTAAAGGGTAAAAAAAAAAAACAAAAAAACCCTCAACCTTATCACAGAAAATGTAAAATAGTTTTCATTACTTACTGATAAATCTGAAATAGATATTGATGTCAAGTTCCATTGCACTGTTTGCTCAGGTAAGAATTACTAAGGATAACTAAGTATAATGCATACCTCAAACAGAGTATAGATTCAGTCTCTCACGCCTGTCTGTCCCTATTCATATTCATCAGATCCAAATTTGAAGATCTTGGGCAGGGATTGTTATGAACAGATGCCTCACCTTAAGACTGAATAAATATTCTTAGCCGTTAAAAGTAGGAAAATGAGATGCACAGCAATCTTTACAGAATACCATTTTAGCAAGGTTATTTTCTCATAGGTTTAGTATATGTTGCTTTCCTCTGGGTTTTCTATAAATTTGCACATGCATCTCCCCTTTCACATCTCCTTTTGATTTTTCCTATGACTTAAGTCAAAACGTTTTGGTGATCCATAGTTCTGGAATCTTTTCTTCTACCCCCCCACCATCTGCTCATTTCCAAACTATAATCTCTCCTGTTTCGTGGTTTTAAGAGTAACCTATATACTAACTCTCAAGTGTATATCTCTTTCCTACAATTCTCTTAATTCTGGACTCAAATATCTAATGGCTTATCAAATAACTACTTCAATTACTGAAAGTATTTCAAATTTAATGTGTTTAAAATCGCAATTCTGATTTCCACTCTATCACCAAATTGTTCTTTCTTCTGTCTTCTACTCTTTAGCAAATGGCAACCCAAATCTTTAATTTAAAATGCTGCTTCTCTTTTTCTGACAATCTTTATCCATCCAATTTCAACCTTCAAAATAGATTCACAACCTGACTCTTCTCATAATCACCCTTCCTATTGCAATCTAAGCCATCCGTATTCTTATTCAAGTCTAAATTACTTCAATTTTCCCTTAATATGCCACCCAACATCATGTCTGAGTAGGTTCACTTTTCCTACCTATTATTGTAGCTTCCTCTTTTTTTTCCTCCATTGATTTTATCCTTGGGCCCTTAGTTCTTTGGACTCTCTCACATTAATATTCATAGACCACTGATCCTTTTAATGAGAACCAAGGTAGTATGGTAGTTTTAAACATCACTGATTTCAAAACAGCACATCAATACTAAAAGACATGTGTTGATAATGGTAAAATTATGTCTTGAGCATCTGCCTCACCAGAAATTATATCCTATTTATCTTCTGACAAAAGATGTTAGAAAACATCCAACTGTGTTTTTTCATTGATCATAAATAAACCTGTTGCTAAATCATTGACAAGTAAATTGGATTACTTCCACTTCATGGATTAACAGTATCATCTGTAAAATGAACGAAAAATCTGAAAATTTTTGAAAAATTATTGAAAAATCAATAAAAGTAACAATAAAAATTGCCATTTATCCACTTCAAGTACCTTGAAAACTTGGCAAATTGACATTTCTGCTGCATCCCCAAATAAATTATAAATCTTCTACTCTCAGGAAAAAATTTCCCTTTCCCAAATTATCTAGAATTTCAAAGTTTACTAAAGGGGAAATTATTTGAAGTCAATAGGTTTTATCTTAAATATAAAAATTATCATTTCAGATTGTTTAACATAAACCTTTTATAACTCAACAGTGTTGATTTTGGAGTTAAAAAGAAAATCCTCAATTAATCTAAGTGGGTGAATGATCTTCTAAAGGCAGATGAGGCAGCTAAATTTTCATTTGTAAAGGGAACATAGGAAAGAACTATACATGAAGATAGAGAACCCAGTGCAACTGACAAATGATATAATAATGATAATTCACCATTCATTGAACAACTCTGTTCCAGGCCTTAACGCTTGACAAGCTATTATCATGATGTCATCCAATTCCTAAAATAAAATTTGAACACACATCTATTTAGTTCTATAACCAATATTCTTAACAACTCCATTATATTTACTCTAAAAATAGTGGTAAAAATTTGATTTATGAACAGCTATTTTATGAATAAGTTTACTCACTTATTATTTTATTTAATCCTCCTGATAACTTTGCAAGGTATTTAACTATGTTGAACATAAAGATACTAAGACCTACAAGGAGTAAATGAATATTCTAATTTCACAATGTAAATGAAAGAGCTCTCTAACTTCAAAAACCATGGTTGGGTTCCATTTTACCAAAATTTCAAAGTGAGGATGTGGCTGAGAAAAAAAGACATCAGTAAGATGATAGAGTAGGTGTTTTCTACCATCTTCCCCACAAAGAACACCAATTTTGACAACCACCTATCGATAAAAGTCCCTTGTGGAAGTCCAGGAGTCTAGTGGAAAAGTTCTAGCACACAGCTGGAACAAAAAAATCTGAGATTGTATGCACTTAAGAGGGTAAGAGGAATAGTTTCCCTTTCTCTGCATCAACTTTCCTCTACCCTAGTGTTTCATCTCTGCCACTAGAAGGTCATCTACCACTTAGATTAATTATTTCCTTCTTAACCCTAATAGTAACACTGCTGAATTCTAAAGGGCTCATATTGAACAATCTGAAATGCAAACTTTGATATTAAAAATAAGCCTATTGATTTAAAATAACTCATGCCAAGAAAGAATCTCTCAGCCCTCACTTTTCCCCATGTGGTAAAGTGAGAATGTGAGAGTCCCTGGTTTTCCTGGCTATGCACAATGCTATCAAAGAGGGCCACTTCTTTCTTGCCCCATCCAGAATACTGAGGTGAGCTGCATGGCTGGGGGTGGCACAGGGCTAGAATACTAACAGCCAAGGCTCTCAGAGGACATCACAAGGGAGTACAATCACTTCATAGAGTCCATCGGGAAGCCCACCCATAGGCTGCTGGGGATGCTTCATCTGTGGACCCTCCAGAACTAGCTCATGGATGGGCACACCAAACATGTTATGTGACTAACCCACATACCTCTTACCTTGTGGTCAGCTCCCTCACTCAGGGGAGTTATGAGTATGACCTTTGCAGACAGCTAGTGAGCATGCAACATAAAGTCAGCTCCACTATGCAGGATTGGGAAGGAACATGCAAAATTGGTTATTCAGTATCACCCTAGAGTAAGCAAATGGGAAGCTGTTGGCATCTGGTCTAGCATTGCAAGATCTAAGAAAGGCATATAAACTTGAGAATGGATACTTGAGAAGAACAAAAAGAAATAGTCAGTGTGCCCATAGAAAAGATCTGAGAAAGCCTCAGAAGTGACAAGTTTTTCTCTCTCAAAGCCAGTCAGTAAAGATTGGAGGAGGTGACTGTTTCTTCAAATACAAAGACAACAACACAAGTCTTCCAAAAATATGATAAACCAAGGAAACATGAGACCATCAAAGAAACACAGTAATTTTCCAATAACCAACTCCAAAGAAATGGAGATCTGTGATTTGCCCAATAAAAATAGTAGTTTTAAGGAAGGGCAATGAGCTCTGAGAAAACATAGAAACACAAGTTAATAAATCAGAAGAAAAAATACCTGAACAAAAAGAGAATTTAACAAAGAGATAAAAATCATTAAAAAAAATAAACAAATAGAAATCCTGGATCTGAAAAATACAATGAGTATGATGAAAAATGCAATAAATGGCATCAAAATCAGACCTGATTAAGCAGAAGAAGTAATCTATGAACTCAAAGAAAAGTAATTTGAAATTATCCAGTCAGAGAAGAAGAACAGCAAATAGAATGAAAAACTGTATAGAAACCCTACATGAAATATAGAATACCATCAAGTAAAACAAGTCACATATAACTGGAGTTCCAAAAGGAGAAGGGAGGTAGAAAGAGGGAGAAATCTTATTTAAAGGAATAATGGCTAAGAACTTCCAAATCTGGAGAGAGACTGGAACATCCAGTCATAAAACTCATAGATTCCCAAAGAGATTCACCCCACAGAGATCTTCTCCATGACAAAATATAACAATACTCTAAAATCAAAAACAGGAAAAGAATTGTTAAAGCACAAAGAGGAAAAAAAATGCCTCAAATAGATGAGAATCCTCACAAGGTTCTCAGTGGATTTCTCAGCAGAAAAATTCCAGGCTAAGAGAAAATGAAACGATATATTCAAAATGCTAAAGAAAAACAAAATGCCAAAAAAGAATAACGTAACCTGGCAAAGCCATACTTGAGAAATTTAAAAGAGATAAAGACTTTCCCTGACAAACAAAAACTGAGGGGTTCATCACCTCTAGACCTAATTTACAAGAAATATTGAAAGAAGCATGCAGTGACTGGCCTCAGCTACTCAGACTCCAGCACCCCTCTAATCAAACTGGTACCTCAAGTCCCATACCTCAGACATCCAGAAACAAGTGTTAACTATTTGTCACATTGTTAGCATAAACTATCTGATCAAACAGGTGCATCATGACCCAAGTCCCCAGAATACAAAATATTTTTTCAGGTAGAATATTCCAGGGTTCATAACTCTTCTCCCAGGGAGTGACCAAGGGCCAATCCTAAAGACAGGCTTTTCTTATAAATGTGCAGGATTTGAGCAGTTGAGGCCTGCTGAGTTCCTCTTCTGCACATGAGGTAACCCAGATCTATTAGTTATAAGAGGTAAAAATTCCTACCCGTGGTGCTGGTAGGAGAAAGCGTAAGAGCTTGGAGACTCATTCTTTAGATAGTGGGTGCTTAGACAGCTTAGTGGTGGTAAGTGGTGGTGGGGGAAATGTGAAACAGGAGCTTGGAATCATTGAAGGAGATTGAGTTTCCTGATCTTGGTCTCTCTGAGGAGGAAAGCTGGTGCTGGAAGGGCCCAAAGAAAGCAGATCAGAGTATGAAGCTGCAACTGTCTTCTCTTGCAGGGACAACACTATTAAACATCGAAAATAAGAAGTCCCTTCTCTCTTCTTCCCAATTTCTCATTTTCCTCTAATGCCTCCCTTAGGCTTTCTTTCTAATACCCTCCTGCCAAAAGAGTCTGTGAAATTTAGTATGGAGACTTTTGCTCCAGCACAGAATCGATAGATAAATATCCATCACACTGACCTACAAAAAATACTGGTTAACAGCAGAATCCTGACAACATAAAATTGTTCTTACCTCCAGACCAATGGTCTACCATATCCTGACAACAAAGTTGGTGAGAAAAGTGACTAGGCAGACAGTGCTATTTGGATCAAAAAAGAAGAAAACCTTCAGATTTTATAGGAAAGAACCATTGAAATTAGAATTGCTTAACAAAATTAAAAGTAAGATAAAATGTTAGAAATCTTGAATTCTTATCAACTTTCTCCAATTTAAGTTAACACTGGTTTTAGTATTCTTGTCTGTAAAATAAATGAAAAGACTGAGTTTATTTTCAGGTTAAGTTCCAAAATAACCCCATTAAGCCTAGGAAACAAGATAGTTTAACCAAACCCAATTTGCTAAATTGGCAATGCATTGAATTTACATTCTTTTTAGCTGTTTGGTTTTGCTTGACCAGTTTTCATTTTGCCTTCATAAGAACATTGTAAGGAAAATTCAATTAGTCTTTGTTCTGTGGGCAGAGACTGGGGGCAGAGAGATCAGAAAGCACCACCTGCTCAGTCTAACTGATGGATGATTTCTTTTCCTTAAGATTAATGTCTTTAGGTGAAAAGACCATCTGCTGTCATAACATGCCCACAATCTGTCTTTGAAGGCAATATAGAACTGCTAGCGCCACATGTTAAACACACATATGTTTCCAAATCTCTTCCTGTAAAATATATTCACAACATATTTACCTCATGTCAGTCCTTTGCTTTGTGGAGAAGTAACTTCAGTTCTTGAGTGTAGGTGATATATAACAACACCCAGAGAGAAATAAGACTGGTAAAATTCCATTCTTTTCACTTATTTTTTCACAATATGGAGTCAAAATTTCTGAATACAAGCCTGAAATATACAGGTTTGATAAACCCTCTTGGTTGTCCTTACTCACCCCTAAATTGAAGTATAACTGGTCAAGGGGTCTATCTCCTGATTTGCTCATTTAAGGATGTATTTATCTGATTTTATCCTATTTATCCAATGACCTGGTTATAATTACCTAGGTAAGTTACACAGATGTTCCATTACATAAGGTCTATATGTAATGAAAGAGTTCTAAACTAAAACTTCAAAAAGTAGTTTGCTGAAATGATTGAACTCATACCTTGTCAAAAGAATTTCATATAGTTTACCACTCAAGGTTATACAGTAACATCTAATACAGACCCCCTGTTTCTTCTCATGAAGCAACAAATGATAGCTCTTTACCCACATGGTTAAGAGAAAGTTCTCTCTTTCCTTTCTAGATTCTCCATTGTTGTGGACCTCAACTTCACGTGTCCAATTTGGAAGTTAGAGTTTTGGGTTACATTAAAATATTCCTTGAAAAAAAGTATTACTACATGATTGAAAGTAAATATATTACACATTGCACAGGAATTTAATGATTGTGCAGTATGAAATGTTCAACCATTTCCGTCCTATTTCAGGAGTAACTTTGAGCCTCCTTGTTTAAAAATAACCTCATATTGAACAATTGATGTCTGAATCATTGATGGCAAAGGGAATAAAATTGAAAACTATTGTTTATGTCTTCAAAGGAATTTCAATCAACCATATGTTTTATTTTTTAAGTGGCGTAAAGTACTATTTTTCCAAAGGGCAGGCTTAAATTCTTGTCACTATAGCATTTTCAAGGTTTATTTCACAGTTTAAAATGATTTACATAAATTATTTTGAGGCAAATTTATGACATATCTTCTTTTAAACTTAAGGGATCATTTATAGGACACTTTAGTGTATCACAACCTTAGGACAGAATCTGACTCCTCTCTCTTGAACTGTAGCGTGGAAACCTCCTATATGGAATGGAATACAGTTGACCCTTCAACAACACAGCTTTGAACTGTGTGGGTCCACTTATATATGGATTTTTTTCATTAGATAAAGTACAGCGCTATAAATGTATTTTCTCCTCCTTGTGACTTTTTAAATAGCACGTTCTTTTCTCTAGCTTAATTTATTGTAATAGTACAAAGTATAATACTTAATAATAATACATAATACATAATAATAATACAATGTATAATACATAACATACAAAATATGTGTTAACCAACTGTTTGTGTTTATGTAAGGCTTTTCATCAAGAGCAGGCTATTAGTAATTAAGTTTTGTGGGACTCAAAAGTTAAACATGGATTTTTGACTGTGCAGGGAGTTGGTCCCTAAACCCTGCACTGTTGAAGGGTCCAATCACTTTAGAAGAGATTTTGTATGTTTCTGAGAGAAGAGTTATTGGCTTGCAATTTTGAAGCTAGTTTAATTTTTCATTCTCCATTACAAATATCTTGAAGGCCCTTTTCCTCTGTAAGGATGCATCACTTTACCATGTCAATGTTGAACCTCTATGTAAGTTCTCAAAAGAGTCATTCTTATATCCCTAACCGGGCTAGACTGTCTCTTATTCATCCAGGTCTTTGTTTTTTGCTATGAGAAAAACTGTGACTTTGACTTCTTTCTAAAAGAATTTTTTTTTCTAAAGATATCACCTTTTTCTTGTTAATGTTTTCCTTATTTATTTAACTGAAAGAGAGAGAGAAAGAGCACAAGCAGGGGCAGCAGCAAGCAGAGGAGAGGGGGAAGCAGGCTCCCTCCTGAGCAAGGAGCCCAATGCAGGACTCAATCCCAGAGTCCCAGGATCATGACCTGAGAGGAAGGCAGACACTTAACTGACTGAGCCACCCACGAGCCCCATCTAAACAACATTTGAAGTGATACTTTAATTTTCTATTGGATAAATATGACTTAGATATGAATAAAATATAATATTTAAATTATGTTCTTTTTGCCTTTTAACTATTTGACAATTTTATCCATTTATTTATCCTATTTTCTTCTGTTTATTTAATTGATCTTTTGGATAACTTCCCTCTTCCCAATATGTATACCTAATTCTTTCAAACTCTTTGTGCCTTAAAACATCCAAAGTCAATTTTGCACCCAAAACATATTTTATAAAAAACATAACAAATTTCATCTTCTATAAATTTTCACCTTGTTTTGTTTAACTATTTTTTTTATTGAACTCAGAACATCTTATCTTTATTTTACTAACTGATTAAAGATTCTCAATTATTGACTTTTTCCTTACTATTATCAAGGTAAATTTTATATGAAAAAAAAAAACCTTCAAAAACATATCTTTCTTTTTTTCTTTCTGTCCTTTTGCTACATTCAGGGTTTGAGGTTTACCATTGATTTTTAAATTCTGCTTTGATAAAATGATAAGAGTGGCAAAGAGATAGAGAGATTCCTCAGCATATCAAATTTCGTAGTTTGGATAGAGAATTCATCTTGTTTATCAAAATTCAATTATATAATTGAAAAGACACAATTATTTTGTTTATGTCCTGCAAAGAAAATAATCCCTAATTACATTACTTTATATATAAATTTAGATGATGCCATCTGTGCTTCCTTCTCTTATTGGATTAATAACATTTTATACAGAGTATTTGCAACAGTTTTACAAAGGTGAACAGGTGTAATTTTCATTGACTGAGACCTTCTTATGTACTTAGAAATTTCTTCCTATTTTCTTCTGTGCTACAACTATATTAAAGCCCTCTTCCTCTATTATTTGCATAGGTTTTTCAAAGTGTGAATCTTTACCCTATATTTTGTCATTTACATATAAATTCTTTGTTCATGATGTATGAGCTTTTTATAGCAATCCTTTGGCTCTCTTTCTGATAGAACTCACCAGTTGAGTTGAATACCTCTTGAGATCAATATTGACTTATATAAACCAGTTCTTACTTGACAGATGGAAAAAAATCTAATAATAATAAACTTAAGAATGATTCTGTCCTAAATATAGGCTATAAGACATTAATATAAAAGAATAATATAAAATCAAAGTTTTTGAAGTAACTTCAAAAGCTGTGTAATTTAATCTGACTTCTCTGATGCCTTAATGTCCATCACCACATGCCCATAAAAGGTTAGATAAGATCCCAGCTTGAAGACATCTAGAGAAGGAAAACATCTGGGGAAGGAAACATGTTGTTCGCCTTCATGGTGACTCAAGGGTTTGCTACACTACAACTTCTGCTTACTAGCGCTGTTTCTAGCTCTTCGAGCCTAAAAGAACAATGCTAAACCCTTCCTTCATATGATGGAATCCTTACAAATATTTTTATATACAAACCTTTTCAAATTTGAGCAGTCATACATCTTGTTTTAAGTTTACTTATCATTTTAGTCCAGGTCTTCCCTAAAGTAAAGTGTAACCAGCAATGCTGAACTGGACTATTTCCTCCATTAGCAACTGCTATATTTCTACCCCTGAATATTAATGTCGTATTAACTTTACTCAGTCTCAGTTACATGGCTGTTTTGTATGGCACTTATTCCACCTAAAACACCTGTGGTAGGCAGAGTAATATCCTTTCTCTAAAGATGTTACACCCTAATCCCCAGAACCTGTGAATTTGTTAATTTGCATGGTAAAGAGACTGCAGTGTGATTAAATTAAGGAATTTAAAATGAGGAGAGTATCCCATATGAACTGGATGGACTCAATATAATTACAGTGTCCTTACTAGAAGGAGGCATAGGAACAGAGTCAGAGAAGAAGATGTGACATTAGAGGTAAAAGTCAGGGTGATAGTGTTGCTGGAAGAGAGTACATCCAAGAAATGTAGACAGCTCATAGGAGCTACAAAAGGAAAGATGTGATTCCCCGTCCCCACCTCCCCACAGAGTAACCAGAAGGAATACAGCCAAACTGGTACCTTGATTTTATCCTTGATAAGACAAATTTTTAGACTAATCTCTAGAACTGTAAAAATAACAATCTGTGTTGTTTTAAAATATTAAGTTTATGGTAGTTTGTTAGAACATGATTGGAAACTAACATATTTCCTAAATTGTCATCATCCATAGTGCTTCTGAGTCATGTGGTACTTGTATAATTTATTTTTGAGAACTTCAGGAAGCAAATTATATTCAGTCTTTTTAAAATTTTAGATCACTGGATTCATCTTATATCTCCATTCTTTTAGTACATTCCAAATGCTTATTTTAACTTTAATTACAAGCCTATCACTTTTGTTCTTCCTGAAAACTTGGTAAGCATATCCTATGCTATGTAAGCATATTCTACAAGAGTGGAATGAAGATTTATTTTACAAAATCTGCTATCTTCATCAGTTGGTCACTGCCTTTGCGGAAAGATATAGTTGTGAATGATTATTATACTCTGCCTCTCACTGTAGCACAGAACATTTGATTTTCAGCTCCTCTCATTCTGACAATATTGGAAAAAATAAAAAGAAAGAAGTGTTGACTATTTTCTCTTAAGAATCTAAGAATCCAGAATCACATCACAAATACCAGGTCACCACCTAATCTGCCAAAATTCCAACTGCAAAATATGGTGGCCATTGGGGAAATATTCTGTACATAAAAGAATTAGTATATCTAAAATGAAATATAAGGATTGATGTACAAGATGAATTAGTCGTATGACATAACTCCGGTACTGTAACAGGTTCATTCATTATCATGTTTAACATCCACAACCTTCATTCTACTTAGTAGGTGTTATCTTCATATATGAAATTGCTAACCTTCATTTATGAAATTCACAACAATTTGCCTAATAATCACATGGCTATCTGTAAGTGTTGGAGGTAAGAATCAAATCCCCTTGATGTTTTATCTTTTACTATTACTGCTATTCTTATTATTATTATTACCACATAATTCTGTGAACAAAAATACTTGAATTATATTAATATTCAGATTTTTCTATAAGAAAATTGATTTATTTATTTTAAATAAATTTCAGAAGTTTTAATTTCATATATGTAATAAAATGGAAAATGTTCCTCAAAACATTAAAACACCAGCAAAGCAAAATAGAGAACTCAACTATTGCCTAAATTTTATTCTTTTTATTTTTTTATTGTGTGATGTTAGTCACCATACAGTACATCATTAGTTTTGATGCAGTGTTCCATGATTCATTGTTTACATATAACACCCAGTGCTCCATGTAATCCATACCCTCCTTAATACCCATCACCAGGCTCACCCAACCCCCCAACCCCCTCCCCTCTAAAACCCTCAGTTTGTTTCTCAGAGTCCACAGTCACTCATGGTTCATCTCCCCCTCCAATTCCCCCCCTTCACTTTTCCTTTCCTTCTCGTAATGTCCTCCATGTTATTCCTTATGTTCCAAAAGTAAGTTAAACCATATGATAAATGACTTTCTCTGCTTGACTTATTTCACTCAGCATAATCTCCTCCAGTTCCACCCCTGTTAATGCAAAAGTTGGGTATTCATCCTTTCTGATGGCTGAGTAATATTCCACCACATCAGTATTTTATGGGTAAATACCCAGCAGTGCAATTGCTGGGTCATAGAGTAGCTCTATTTTTAATTTTTTGAGGAATCTCCACACTGTTTTCCAAAGTGACTGCACCAACTTGCATTCCCACCAAGAGTATAAGAGGGTTCCCCTCTCTCCACATCCTAAATTTTATAAGGTTGATTTCATTAACAAATTGCTGGTCAGTTGGTAAGATATCAATCAATTCTTTGTTCCTTAGGCTGACCTAAATACCTTAGCTAAAAGACATATTTGTTTTAGTCTTATTCTAGATTAAAACACTTTTAAACTGACATGCACATCTAAACCTATTATGGTTTTCTGAATAGAAATTTCATCATATCAATTTAAAAGGATGAGCCTTTATCTTTAAAATGTTCAGGTCACTGTAATTATCTACCTTGATTTTTTTGGAAGATAGATAGCATTAAAGTTTTAAAAAATAGATGCAATGTCAGATGGGTCAGGTATTATTAGGTAGTGCTCTGTGAGCAATTAGTTGCTATGCAACAACCTTTCAAATAGGAACTGAAAATGATTTCCTAAAAAATAATATTCTTTTATATTCTAGCTGGACTCAAGCTATGTATACTTAAATGAGAAGTATGAAGTCTTACTCAAATTCCGATCTTATCTGTTTTATAGGGGCTAAAGTCAGGCTGCCCCCAAATGTGCCACATTGGCGTATTGATTATTTTAAATAAAAGTTACTTAAAAAACAGGCTAGTCAAAGACATTCAGATTCTCCTCTGTCTTCCTGAAAGCAGAAAACAAATCTTGATATTAAAATTATCCTTCCTGTATTAAGAAGTAAAAAGACATCTTTATCACAAGTTAGGGGCTTTAAAATTGAGAACGCTATGGAAAGAAACTTTGTTACTTTTTTTTTCCTAATACTACCTCAGTCCAAATTTTGTGCAGATTTCCTTAATAATTGAAGCTTCCAAACATCTATGTTCTTTATCCTGTCAGTTCCTCACAAATTTATCTTCTTTATGTAAGATGCATGAAAACCTCCTGCCTTGGTCATTTCTTTAGGTCTCAATTTCATTATTGGGCTCCCATGTGCACGTAATAAAATTTTGGTTCTTTCTCCTGTTAGTCTGTATCATGTAAATTTAATTCTTATTCCCTGTGGAAGACCCTGATCGTAGAGGAAGAATTTTTTCTTTCCCTTCGGGTTGTACCTTTAATGATACCTTGGTCATGTAAAGGCTGATCTGACTGTAAGTCATATATCATTATAAGCTTTAAATGTGTGTTTGCCTACACAAAGATATAAGATGACAATGGGAATAGTGGTATGTGATGTTTGTTTATCATCCTTCTAGGAGAAACTCAATACACTACACCATTACCTTTTCTATAAAGTAAAACACCTTTATTTTAACATAGTATAAACCAAATAAAAGGGCAAATATTATCACCACTCAAAATATCAATTTGCTAATGAAGGGATACAGATATAATGTTCAACATTGTTAATAAAAGCAACAATTTACTTCAGAATAATGAGCAAATCCACTTAAGGGTCAAGATTTGGTGAAAAATGAGGTATTGATCTTCGGTAAGAGGATATCCATAAGATAGCTCAGCTTCTGCTCTGAAGTCAGATGCCTTTTTATTGTCATCTGAAAGCATGTTCTAGACATACCTGCATAACAATAGTGATCAATTTCACATCTAACTATTAGATCAGCAAGACAGTAACTTCAGGAATGGTAACAAAGTTATCTTTGTCTCTCTCTCTCTTATGCAGAGTGCTTTTTACTTCTGGGGAAAAAAAATGAACGCATTTAACATTACGTGATTTGATTTCTTCTGAAAAATCCATATATTTTTGAAATACATAAGAATGGCCCTATTTGTTCCACTGTCCTTCTATATTTTTTGCATGAATAAGTGGATGAAATACAATTATATATAATTGTGTATTTTATATATAATTGTGTATTTATATATATTATGTATATATATAAAATTAAAGATGTCTTTCCCCTAAGGTTTTTATGCTTTAGTGGTTTGTGATATTATAATATGAAATTTATAACACATATAAAATGCAATTGAATAGTTTAAAACATTTTGCTTGAAGTCAGAAAACCTGGTTGGTGTTTTAACTCTCTCCCTACAAGCTTTGTGATCTCAGACAAAACATTTCTCCTCTGTAAGCTTATTTGATCATCTATAGAGTGAGCATATCAATATCTGTCATGTTTGATTTTTACAGTGATTAGTTTGAAACAGATAAAGTGATAAAAATTGTTTTGTTTATAAATCACATTTGTTTAATCAAATAATAATGCAAATTATATTAAGTTGGAATTTTAGGGTATATAATCATTGAAGTTCAGTAAGATCAAAGAAGTCTTTTTTGTTTGTCAAGATGACCTCAGTGGATTACTAAAATTGGAGAGCTTCTAAAAGATTCAAATGGAGAGGATATTTCTATTATGGGGAACTACACAGAAAAAATTGTAGGATCAGAAAAGAAAAAACTGGGGCGCCTGGGTGGCTCAGTGGGTTAAAGCCTCTGCCTTCGGCTCGGGTCATGATCCCAGGGTCCTGGGATCGAGCCCCATATCGGGGGTCTCTGCTCGGCGGGGAGCCTGCTTCCTCCTCTCTCTCTCTCTCTCTCTCTCTCTCTCGGCCTGCCTCTCTGCCTACTTGTGATCTCTATCTGACAAATAAAAAAAAAAAAAAAAAAAGAAAAGAAAAGAAAAAACTATGCTTAGAAGCAATGATAAGTTATTCTTTCTGAAATGAAATGTTCAAGTTGAGTAATAGAGGATGATATAGTTGGAAAGACTGGAAAAAGATTGAACTTTGTAGGACTTTTATTGTAAAGTAAGTGTTTCATGATTATTCAGAGGAAAAGAAAGAAAAAGAAGAAGGGGGAAAAGGAAGGAAGGGAGAGAGAGGGGCAGGAACAAAAGAAGGAGACAACAAAAAGAAGAAAGAATGAGGGAGAAAACAGATAAGAAAAAGTGAATGGCATGCATTGAAGTCTGGCTATATATCAAACACTATGACAGATAATTTTATATAGTTAATATAATGTACATGATCACCATAGATACTTTCATGCATATAACAAATTGTAAAAATTAAGAGAAATAACTTAGCATGCCTAGGCCACAGTAAGAATAAAATGATCAGGTTTGAGTTAAGTCCCAACTATATATCCTGTGTCCTTTCTGCTCCAGTATGTTACCCTTCATTGTAAAGTGCAGGTAAAGAAGGGTTTTTGCAAATATGAGAGACTAGAAATATCCTGTAATGGTAGTAATGATGGCTTCTTCAGTTGTACTGTCATATCAGCATATGACATATTTCATTTTCCTAAACTCCTAACAGATATAAGAAAAAATGTATTGAATCAAAAAATAAAATGTGTTACAACTCAACATATCTGATAGTGGATTTAGAAAATCTTAACTCTAAAAGGGTATTTAGCATAAGGTCCAGCATCCTCAGGGATTTCACAGGATTGATTAAAAATGACATCTTTTCTAACTTGAACCATCTGCTCAGATAAATGGAAAGAATAATATCCTGAACTCTATTCATATGCCCTGGTTATATATCCATTTTATCAGTTCGAGACCTTTGGGATTTTCTCAAGGGTTTCTTCTAAATTAGGAGAACAGACAACTCTCCTTTGATTTTACTATCCTAATGTCACCCTTGCTTAAAAATTGCATTCAGAAATGGAGACCAGAAGCAAGAAATATAATACAGAAGATAAAGAGATGTATTCTTAAACAGGAATGATTTTCCCTAATTTATATTAAGAAAGGAGGTAAAGTTCTTCTTATATAACTCTGTCAAAGCCAGCAGAGATGGTGACACTCTAAGGGTTACTTCTCACCTGAGAGTTTGGGATCACATGCAGCCAAGGCTCTGAAATGAGACCAGAGCCTGGTACACAAAATCACATTGCCATACCTCTTTTCCATTTTCTATTACCAACAATTCATCTCTGAGGTGACTAGAACTATCCCTATGCTCTTCTTATCCAAATAGATTTAGTTAAAAGAATTATTTATTTTCAAAGGAGTTACCAATTAAAATTCAACTCTTTATTATTTCTATTTGCAGTGAACTGCCTTAGTTTTTTGTTCGTTCGTTTTTGTTTTTATTTTTTCCTTCTATAAGTATCTTTACTTCACTCTAGGTCAATACTGGTTTCAGAATATAAATGAGTACTCCACAGATAATCGTAACAAAGTTGAAGGAGACATTTTTACTTTCCTACTGCATAAAGGGGAACATTTTTATGACACTAATATCCTATTGCTTTTAAAATATCATATCTTCCTTTCTAAAGGCAAATAACCATGTCAATTAAGCAGAACTTCTTTGATTTTGTAACTTGACCTTTATAAAATATTTAATATCATTGACCAGTAGCTTTCTGAAACCTCCTTTTGACTTTTAAGGCATTGCTTGTCTCTCTTCCTATCTGCTTGTTCTTTCTCAGGGGACTTTTTAGATTTTCTCTGTACATATTCCCTTAAATTTCTTTTTGTTCCTCCATGGTCTATCTTAGACTGTATCTCTTCTTTTTAACTAGACGTTCCTTGAATAGCAAACCAGCCTCATAGCTTCACCTACAGCCAATATACTACTGAATTCAAATCTACCTCTCTATTTTAAATCTCTCTCCTGAACTGCCCTCATATGTTCAACTCACCATGTCCCACTCAAAGATGTTTCAATAGCTTGTGTGAAGAAGTCAAGTTTATCACTTGATGTAATAGCTGTCTGCTTATCTTTTCTCCTGTCTGTTAAGATATCAACTCTCAAGGAAGAATGACATTATTGTCAACTAATATTTATGTCAGAAGTAATTTTGATATCACAGAAAGAAAGACAATAAGAATAAAGTGGTACCCAATTGCATTTAGAAATATCGGGTTATGTGACTATTCACAAGTCTATCCCCAGTACCAAATGACATTTAATGATTTATTCTACTGTCACTTGTAACCACCAAAAATAAAAAGGCTATTTATTACCAAGAAGATGAGGAAGAAAATAAATCTCTTGATTTCCATTTCAACCCACAATGTAATTAAATATGAGAGATAGAAAGAAGGAAAATAATTAAAAATGTAGAGGAAGACAGAGGAAAATTCATTAAGAAATAAAGCAAAAGTCTGTGAGAAGATTCATGTTTATTCAGCATCGTATAATGACTGACAGATTTTCTTACTTATAGCCTTGTATCTAGAGGCCTTGGTCTAGCACTTAAATAAGAGAGAAAATAATTGTATTTTATAAAGCTAAATGTTCAAGTAGAGAACTAGAAACTTCATGTTATCTCTGAATAACAGGGAAGCATTAAGGGAGTAATAATAAAACAACAGGCCTAGTGTGTTACAGGTTAATGAATTGCTGGTCTAGATAGTTCAATCAAAGTAGGCCAATATTGATGTGGCTTTAGAAAGATGGATGGGATATTGCATGTGCCATTCACTATAATGAATTGTCAGGGAGAAAAAAATCTCCAGTATGTGTATAATCATTTATGAGCAGTGGAGGAGGAAACTAAATTATAAGAAGATGTATTTCAATTCAGCTGAGAAAGAAGCAAAGACATTTTTGAGGGTACAAAAAAAGTTTTGTTTTTTTTTTTTTCTTAAGTACTCAGTTACTTTACAGAAATTGGCTATTTTCTAAAGTCACTTATCTGTTAAATCTGAATATATAATTACTTTATGATTATCAATTGCAACATGCCACCTTCCCAAAAAGATTTTAGATTCACTAATAAAAAAATCCAGGAGTGTTAGGGAGAGGGCATTTCTGAATGAAAAATAAATCTGAAATATACACAGTAAAACAGATATCCAGGACTATGTCTAAGTCATCTTTGCATCTTGAATGCCTGGATGAAAACAACAGACATAGTTAATACTCAATATGTGCTTGAAAAATGAATGAGGACATATCAGAATTCTAAAACGTTTAAGACATTTTAAGCAAAGCAGTATGCCAAGGATTTCACATTTACACTTACATTTATATTTCTCATTTACATTTACCCTTGCCAAGCCTGCAAGGTAGTATTATTATGTCCATCATCAAAAGAGAAAAATGAGGTTCAAGAAGATGATAGTAGCTTCCCATAGTCACCATTGTTTGTAGGTGGCAGAACTGCATAGGAGTATATCTTCTATTACCTAAATGGTTTCAGATTAGTATTTGTTGGGTTGGCAGCTCCAGGAATGCAGGAGGAACAATAAAAATGGCTGTCAGGCGGTCATCTTCCAGGCCACCCTCTTCCTTAACCCATGACTTTCCCGCCGGAAGGAGGCATGCCGAGGACACGTCACCATAAATAACCCGATACCTATGCAGGAAACAGGAACATCAGGACTCCCCCTACCCTCCAATCACCAAATACCTTACCATATATAGTTGTGAACCCATGCCCCGAATACCTTACCTTCTATGGCTGTGGACCTATGCCCTGTCTTAACCCAGATAAGAGACCCACTGGACCCCTCCCACACGCGACTTCCCCAACTCTCCTTTCCTGGGTCGCGGAACCTCGTCTGAGAGCGCCTTTAATAAATCTTGCCTTGCGCCTATCTTGCCTGGTGTCATGTTTATCTCACCTGTAAAACCTTACAGTATTCATTCTCTCTCTCTCTCTCTCTCTCTCTCTAATTAAGTTAATATAAAGCGCATTGCAAACTGACAAGAGATGTAAGGAAATGTTTCGGAGCAGCCATCCCCTAGCTCTCCAGGTAAGTCAATTTACTTGGTGACATCAGATCAAATGAAAAGGGAAATGAGTAGTAAATGTATAACCAGAAGCGCAATGCTTTTCTTTAGTTGGAGGTCAAGGTAAAATTTAGAAAGAGATTTTTTGACATTTTCATAGCAAATATTTCTTTGTACCTCCTCTACCCACCCTCTGTGGAAATTGTATATTAACTTGATTTCAACATTTAGCTTTTCATTTTACAGTAGGATAATAAAGATACACATCCACTGTGGGGAAAAAAAAAATATGAAGTAACAAAGGACAACATCTAGTACTGATGCAAAAGTGACTAGAGAATGGACCTAAGAGTTGATACCAGCAATAGAATTGTATACCCTTTGATAGGTATTCTTACTTTCCCCCAAATGTCAACACAGAGTTTATGGCCTCAAACTCACAAACCCCAACATGTGGATACTATCCTCTTGGGAGGGCTCTTAGGAGACTTGACTACACATCCTTTGCCCCCCAGATGGTAGAGTTAAGATTAGGCTCTGTGATGTACAAAGTGATTTCCCATTTAGTCATGCCATTTCATTAATTTGATAGACTTTATTAAGTATCATTTGCAGGACAGTTTTTTTGATTATGGAATAATGTAGAGTACAGAAAATAGACAAAAGCTCTGACTTCAGGGAGCTTACACTGTAATTGAGGAGACAGAAAATAAGCCAAATAAATGGGATAGGGAAGGATAAAGTGGGGCCACAAATGGGTACAACTTAGAATAGGTTCATCAGGGAAGGCCTTAGTGATAAGCTGACCTTCGAATAATGACTTACTAGAAGGGAGGAATTGAGTTCTGTGGCTAGCTTATGGAAAAAATTTTCAACCTGAAGAAACAGAAACTGCAAATCTTGAAATGAAATTCTGTTGACTATATTTGAAGAGTGTATGTGGATAGAATGTTTAAGGATGTGATAAGACAAGATCAGCTCAGAAATGTATGAAAAGTGTTACGGTCTGAATGTTTGTGTCACTCAATTTAACTGTTGAAAATCTAATGCCCAAGTGATGGTGTCAGTAGGAAGCATTTGGGAAGTGATTAGGTTGTGAAGGTGGAGCCCACATGAATGAGATTAGTGTTCTTATATAAGAGACCCCAGAGACTTTCACCCCTTCCTTCATGTGAGGTTTCAGTGAGAAGTCAGCAGAGTGCAATCTGGAAGATCCCTCATCCGACCATAATGGCACTGTGGGCTCATATTTCTAGTCTCCAGAACTGAGAGAAATAAATTTTGGTTGTTTTATAAACATCCATCATCCTGTCTGTGTTATGTGGTTATGATAGCCCAAACAGACTAAAATGAACAATTGAGACTATGTATGAACTTGTGGGTCCTCATATAGACTATATGAGACATATAGACTTTGACTGTGAATGATATGAGGAGTTAGTAGCTTGCTCTGAAGAAAGAAGTGATATGATCCAACTTCTGTTTCGAAGGATCATCTGACAGATGCACAGAAATTTGTCTTCTCACAGGCAAGGAAGGAGTCAGATGGAGGATCTTGGTGACTATTCAAGATAATAGTGAGAGTAGTGGGAGGTATGAGAAATGGTAAGGTGCCAAATATTTTTTGAAAAGACAAAGGAATTGCTAAAAAAAAAAAAAATGAAGAGTCAATATTGACATTGAGTTTTGTGCCTCTCTGGTACTGATGAGCATTTAATTGAAACTGGAGATTGATCCTTATTTTTGCTGCAAATCCAGAGATTCCAGAATTTATGCATGAATATGTCATACTTTGATGGTATCCCAGAGTGTGGTGATATGATGTTCATTTTTTTAAATAAATAGATAAATAAATGCAAAAAAATTATCTACTTCTAAGAAATCAGTTTTAAAACAAACAAACAAAAGGCAACGGAGCTAGCAATTAGTTTAAGCAAACAATAAGGGGAAAATGTTTACTTGGGATTACAAGTATTTGAGAGGGAAACCAAGGAAGAAGAAGTGACCAGGTGAATGAGGCAGAAGATGAAATTGATGTGCTTCTGTCCTAGGAGTAGGCAGTTACTCTGTCAATCAACCACACATTGTAACAACAGAAAGAAAAGCCACCAAAGGATGCGAATTTATTAAAGCTTTTTTTAACATGGAGACCAAGAGTGACCATCCACGGGCTTATTGTGCCTTCACTCGTGCTCCTCATTTCTCTCTTGTCATCAACACAGTACAACTCAGATGGGAGCACTGACTTTGGAAAGGAATTATGTGTCAGGTAGAGATACCTCTGGTTTATCGTCCTGGGTACAAGGATTATTAAATGACTTGCTACTATGGTAACAAGATATAAAGCAAATAAAAATAACCAACAAGCCTATTGTAACTTTCAGTTTTTAGAAAAGCATTCCAGACTTTAAAGATTCACAGCCTCTGTGTGTTATTTTCTCATACTATTCTTAACAGTTTTTACAATTCTTCCAGGAATGCAACCAAAAGATACAGTTAAAGAATGATAAGTTAAAGAATTAAATGGGGAAAAAAAATCTATTTGTTCCTTTCTGATGGGAGGGGAAAAAATCACACATTAACCTGTGATGAATAAAGCTCCCATTGTAGCAATCCGCTTTGTGTAGGGAATGGCAGGGTGCTCCACTGACTTCACTAAAAGCCAGTTGTAACCAAGAAACTTGTCATAAAGTAATGCAGCACCTGAGAGAGATCAATGTAGGACTGTTCATTAAACTAAGACAAGAAGTATTGATCTGCAAGAGGGGAGAAGAGCCACAGGGGACTTTTCAGTGGTGTGGAGGCAGGGGAAAGAAACAGAGATGAGTGAAATAAACTGTGTTTCTATTCTACTTCTTTTATCCAAAGTGGAGTTTGCTGTGTAACTACTAGAATACATTAAAAAAGGCAACGGAATATCAGAAAAACTGCAGGATTCAAGCAGTCCATAAAGAAGGGAAAGATGGAAGAAACACCATCTAACACACCCATACAGCTGAAGAGGATGGGTTTCAAAAGGTTTGATCTAAAATTTGAGCATATTTCCATCAGTGTTTTAAAAGGTTTCATCTAGACAATATTAATGCTTTAAGCATATTTTTCATTGTACAGCCAAGACACTTAAAACTAGATCAATACCGCCAACACTGAAATTGTGTGACATGGGGTTACAGAGGGTGGGAGGAGGATTCAGTATACCCAGTAAATAACAACTGTGTTTTTTAAAATGAGAATAGTTCATGGACTGGGAACTCACTCCTAACAACATTTGTGTGTACTTACCTAATAGCAAAAAAGGTTGATTTATTACCCACCATGCAGTCTTTACCATATAATAATACCAGTTATTAACATTACTAAATTATACTACCTAAGAGAAAGCTGAAATAATAGATTAATTGATATAGAAAGGATATAATGCCCAGCACAGTATCCTGAGATATATCTATTCATTCATTCACTCACTCTATAAATACATATTGACTACTTTATGCTAAGCACTTTGCTACTTTTTTTTAAATTTTATGTATTTACTTAAGAGAAAGAGTGAGCACAAGCAGGAGGAACATCAGGCAGAGGGAGAGGGAGAAGCAGGCTACCTGCTGAGCAGAGAACCCCATGTGGGGCCATGTTCCCAGGATCCTGGGATCATCACCTGAGCCAAAAGCAGACACTTAACAGACTGAACCACCCAGGTGCCCCCAAAGTTTTGTTTTGAACTCAAATTCAAACCTTCAAACAAATATAGGTCCAGTGTGCATGGAATTAATGTTTAAGTATAGAAAAAAAAAAACAAGATACTATTAAATTCTATAACAAGTGGTGCCTATTCTGATATTATTTTCCTGAATGTATGACTATTGAATTAATATTTGAAACCACTATTTTGTGTTAGCCAGATGGGGTGGGGGAGGAACCAGAAAAGGGGAGGGGAGACTGTTGTACACTTTAGCGAGCAGCACACATAACGTCTTGGGTAGCAAAGGAGCATGATGCTTTGATTAACTAAAACAAGGGCTCTGTGGCTGAAGCACACAACCATGGTGCCAAACAAGGCTGGGGCAGTATGTAAGAGTCAGGGTAAATAGAACTGTGAACACCATGTTAATATGTTAACCTCATTGTAAGAGGGAAATGATGAAAGATTTTAAGGGATGGAAAGTATCACAGTCCTATATACATATATATGTGTGTGTATATACATATATATATACATATATATATATGTGTTTTTTTAATTTTTTAATTTTTTTTAAGTATGCTCCATGCCCAGCTCAGAGGCCAGCATGGTGCTCAAACTCACGACTGTGAGATCAAGACCTGAGCTGAGATCAAGATTCAGATATTCAACTGATGGAGCCACCCAGGCTCCACAGCCCCATTTGTATTTTTAAAGGATGCTACAATCTGTGGAAAAGACTGAAGAGAGGGCAAGAGTGTTTGTAAAGAGGTCAGTTTGAAGGCTATTTTCCAGTAAAGCCAGTGTGAGATGATGGTGACTTGAATAAGCATAGTGACTGAGGAATTATTGAGAAGTAGCTGGAGTTGAAGGTCAGAGCCGAGAGATCTTAGGGATCATTGCTGTCTTAGTCAGTTTGGGCTGCAATTGCAGAATACCACAGATGATTATTTTGAGACAAAATTCCTCTGCAGCTATGATCCTGCAAAACCAAACAAGTTACTGAATACAATGATCAGGCATAGGGCAGACATTTCTATTCCAGAAGGGATAAATAGAAAAGAATAAAGGGATAATGGGACCCAAGTATGTCCAAAATCTAACAGGGCCAACAACATTAACCTTAGGATTCAAGAACAATCTTTTTTGGCTAAATGCTCTGCCTCTGGACTCACTGGGGTTGACTTTAAATCCAGGGGTCTCCCAGTTAGAATTGCACAGCCAAGGCTCTCTCAAGCTAAGGTGGTCCACTTGCAGCGCCCCTGGGCACAACCCACACCACAGCTCTCTGTGGAACCTCAGCCCCAAGCACTGGGCAGGTGCATCCTGGCATGCCTAAACCAGAGTGGCAGCCCCACCCTTGGAAACCACTCTACACTTAATGATTGCATTCCAGACCTGTGGAGGGAGTAGCAGCCTGATGATGGCTGACTCACCTTGGGGAGTCATTTTTCCCTTTTCTTGAAGGATAATGCCTGATTTATGGCTGATCAGGTCCTTGGTTCATGTCTATACTGATATCCTTGTCATATGGTCCCTGGGCCATACCTTGATCACATTCTTATTTTTTACAAAATGGTTAGGCTGAGAGTTTTCCAAATCTTTAACTTCTGTTTCCTTTTTGCTTAATAACTCCATCTCAAAGACATTGTTCTCACATCTTGTTGTAAGCAGTCAGGAGGAAGTATGCTACTCCTTCAGCACTCTCTTAGAAATCTCCTCAACTAACTCTCCACTTTCATGACTTGCAAGTTCTATTTTCCACTTAACACATGAACATGGCTCACCCAAGCTCTTTGCCACTTTATAACAGGACGGCCTTTCTTCAAGTGTCCATAACATGCTCTTCATTTCCATCTGAGACCTCATCAGAATGGACTTTATTGCCTATATTTCTATTAATATAGAGAATACCTATAGGTATTCTCTAAGGTATTCTCTAAGAATAGGAAAGTTTTCTCTATAGCTCTCCTCTTTTCTTTTTGAGCCATCATCCAGAATCACCTTTAAAAATCCACCCTAGCCCAATCTAGGTTTTTTCTAGCATGCACCTCAAAACTCTTCCAGCGTCAACTCATTACTCAGTCTCAAAGCCTCCTTCACATTTTTAGAAATTTGTTGTAATAGCACCTCACTTCTTAGTGTCCATTTCTGTCTTAGTCCCTTCAAACTGATACAAGAAAAACATAATAAATTGGGTGTCTTAAATAATACACATTCATTTCTCACAGTTCTGGAGGTTGGGAAGTCCAAGATAGAGGCACAGCCAGCTTTGGTGTCTGATGAGTGTTCACTTCCTGGTTCACAGATTTCTCTTTCCTCATATCTTCACATGGTATGTAGAACTGATAGGGTTCTCTGGTGTCTCTTTGTAAGGATGCTAATCCCCATTCATGAGGGCTCTGCTCTTATGAACTAATCACTTCCCAAAGGCCCCACCTACTAAGTACCATCATATTAGGGATTAGGATTTTAACTTATGGATGGGAGTGACACCATCCATAATAATCACCATACTCATATAACTTATTTGGCTGTAGTAAGTGTAAATAAATATGAGTTAAAATAATAGCAAATAGGAAAGGAAGAAGGCAGGGAGAGAAATTAAGACATGGAATTTTTTTTTTTTTTCTCTGAGAGAAAGCACAAGTGGGTGGGGGACAGAGGGAGGAGAGAAAGAACCCTCCAGAAGACTCCACACTGAGCCCAGTGCCTCGGCTACAGGCTCAGTCTCATGACCTTGAGATTATGAGCTGAGCTAAAATCAAGAGTCAGACATTTAATTGACTGAGCCACCGGGACACCCTGGACATAGAAGTTTTTTTATAACTATTTGGACACTCGGTGACTTCTGGTGCTTATATGAATATTCTAATCAGAAATGGATCATTTGAACAATTGATTTTTAATATGCAAATTTTAACTTGCAATCAACCTAAGAATGATCTTGGTCCATTTTCAGGGAATAACTTCACATACTCTGGTAAAAATCAAAGTCATTCTGGAAAAGACAAACTATGGAGAGAGTAAAGAAAGAAATCAGTGTATTCCAGAAGTTTGGGGAGATGGAAGGATTAATAAATTGAGCACAGGGGATTTATAGGACAATGAAAATATTTTTATGATACTGTAATTGTGGATACAGGCCATTATACAATTACAAAAATACATAGAAGGTACAATACCAAGAATGAAGCTTAATATAAACTGTAGACTTTAGTTAACAATACTGCATTAAAATCGGCTCATCACTTGTAATAAACATTAACAAAATGTTAGTCATAAAAGTTCAAGGAAAGGGGAGGGAGTACAAGGAAAGTCTTTGTACTTTCCACTACTTTTTTGTTTCTTTGTAAACCTGAAACAGTGTTAAAAAACGTCTATTAATTTAAAATAAGTCAAAGTTATTGCAATCTTTTCATTCTTGTTAACATTCTTGCAAACGCCATAATTACATTTTGTCAGATAATAATTCTGGAGCCCCCCACTACCTGAAATAAAAACATATGGAAATATTAAAATATTAGAAGTAAATTAAGAATAACTATGGCAGGCTAACCATATTGACATCTTGCACAGATTTAAAGATGTGGTAATCTATTTATAAACATACAAAAATTCAATCTTGACAAATGGTTGATATCAAAATTTTGAGGTTCACGCAATAAAATATTTCTAGAAATATTTTTCTGACCCCTCTCATTGTAAGAACAATATTTTATTATTGGGTAATTTTTTTTGCTGCCAAATTAAAATAAATCATTAGAAGAGAGTTGAACTGAACTAAACCAAACACCTTATTCAATAAAATTTTGTTCAGGCATCAAAGGGTATTTGACTTTTAATCACATATGTTGCTCTCTATGAGCATGCTGAGAGAGAAAAACTGGTGCTTACAAGATGGTCATGCTCTAGAATCTTGGGTGTAGGACTATAGAGATGAGGAGTTAGTGTCCATTACTTCTTTGTGTATGCCATCCAAAAAATTAGATAATCAAATTTTTTTACTTTTTGTTTTTACATATTTGATGCAGTACATTCCCAAAGAAATGCAGATGGAAGAGAAAGGATGGGATAGGAGATATTAAATTATTCTCGTCTATTTTGGCCATCTGTAACTCACCTACTTATTTATAAATTGTGGTTTCTTTTATAAACTGTACCTACTTTATTTACAGGTAAATTCTAATTTATATATGTCAATATATGTCAAAAAATTAAGTGAAGATCTATTAAACAGGAACATATAAGGATGGCCAACTCTGCATTAGGTTATGAGATAAAATTATTGGATATCCATGAGCAAGATTTTGCTGTCCTCAAGGCTATACGAGTCATCTTGCCATAACTGACGTCTTTGTGGAGAATCCATATGAAAAATGATAATAAGGCATCTAACATTAGCAAAACAATTAGAGGTACATAAGTGAGAAGCATTCAATAGTCACTATTAAGTATTTGCTGTTTTCCAGATTCTATGTGTTAAGGCATTGTGTATCTGCATTAAGCCAAGAATGCTTCTACATATGAGAAATATAGCAGTAAACCAAATTCCTGCCTTCGTAAGATTTAATGTTCTAGGGAGGAGAGGAAAGCAAATGAGGGAACTGGTTAACTGCATAGAAAAATATTAAGGAAGAGTTCATTCTGTAAGAAATACTCAAGTTAGCTCTTTGGACTGTTCTCTAAGGTGAAAGGGCCCACGGATTCAGACATGCATGGATAGAAGTCTAAAAGAGCATTTGGAAAACAACAGATGGTTTTTTGTTTTTGTTTGTTTGTTTTTGTCAGAGAGAGCGAGCCAGCGAGCACAGGCAGACAGAGAGGCAGGCAGAGTCAGAGGGAGAAGCAGGCTCCCTGCCGAGCAAGGAGCCTGATGTGGGACTTGATCCCAGGACTCTATGACCATGACCTGAACCGAAGGCAGCTGCTTAACCAACTGAGCCACCCAGGCGTCCCAATAGATGGTTTCTGATAAGTATGATATGCAGGAAGGAAGTATGTAAAAAGAGACCAGGAAGGTTAGCTAAGATTATGAAATTTAAAACTGATCATAATATTAATACAGTCCATTGCATTTATTTAAGGTAAAAGAAAGCATGATCAGTTCTGTTTTAAAAATAGCGTGTGAAAAAAAAAATAAAGTAGCATGTGGATTGAATTTCAAAATGTGAAAATAAGAAGCAGTGAGCATTGTCAGAAGGAAGTGATAATTGTCCACGTGACACCTAATGAGGGCATGAAGTAAGGTCCCTGTGATGAGCATATAGAGAGAAGAATTATCTAATTTCTTCTTCTCTTTCTTCCCTTTTTTCCCCTCTCATCTTTCCTTCATTTCTTCCTTCTTTCTATCCTTTCCTCTCTCTTCTTTTTTTCCTTTTAGCAGTTTCTCTGGTGAATGAATATGTAGATGTAAATTCACACTTCCATTCGGGTGCTTTAAAGCAGCTGTCTAGTTAGTCAAAATCATGTTGCAGATTTCTATTTTACAATAAATAAAAATACAAATCAAATTCTACTAAGGACTACATTTTTGATGCCATAAAAATAGATAACACTGTAGATAATTTGATTATTTGTATTTATTTGTTCTTTGAATCTAGAACCCAGTCTATGCCAGAATCCCCAGTGTACGATTATACTATAGTGGAATAAATCTTGTATTGTTAAATCTCTTTGTATCATCTTCTAAACATGCTAATGTGCTTTCCATGTTAAACAAAATAAACACTTCTGTTTATTAACCATATTATTATGGTTATAATAATTAACAGGATATTAACCATATCCTGTCAGTTGGTTATCTTATCTCTCCTGCTTTTACGGTCAGTTTGAAAGTGTTCTTAAAACTGCTGTGTCAATTTCCCACCCCAATTCACTCCTCTATCTTTATCTCAGCTCCTAAGAGAAAGACAATTAAGAGTAGTTATTCACCCTTAACCACCTGATGTCTCCTATCCCCAAAGTCCATATGTACCTATTTGAGTATACAGGGGCATTTCAGGGGTATGAGAGTGCTCTGTTATTCAGCACATTAATAATAAGGCACCATCCTATTCAATTCAGTGAAAGGAAGGAGTCCCTAGATTCAACTGGTGGGATTTGGGCAGGAAGTAGGGAAGGAAGGTAATGTGAACTTGTAGAAACTGTTCTTTGGGCTGATTCAATGTACTGTTGTTGTTTCTACATCTGGATGTAAAGTAGGAAATAAAGTGTTATATATTTTACTGCCCTGTTCCATAAATGCCAAACTGAATTCTCCCAACTGAGAAGAAATGGATAGAGACAAGTGCTAGGACCCTTGGGGCCCTATAACTCTAATGATGCTTTTAAACTAAAAAACTGATGGTCTTCCTAGTTAGAGCCTATTGCAAAGGAAATCAACTTTCACCTGTAGATGCCTCTTCAAGTTTCGGACCTGTTGTTTCCCTGACAATGCTCAGCTATAACCTTGCTTCTAGGGTCTTGTTAAAACTGAATGCCTGACCTGTGAAGACCTTATAACTCTCTGGTCTGATAATACATTTTTAGGTTGTCAGCTCAATGACTAATAAGGTAAGAAGAGTTTTGCTTGTCAAATGGCAATGACATGTTCCAGAATGCTGTAAGTCCGGCCTCAGTCATATATCAAGTTTACATGAAAAAGTAGCAGGTATCCCTGTACTGGAAACTTTGTACCCCACTTTCATGTATGAAACAAAGTTGTTGTCTCAGATTCACAGTAGTTTCCCTAAATGACTGGTACTGTCTCACTGTTGGTTTAAGCTGGAAGCTAACAGTGTCTTCTGGGTTGGGCTGCTATTCAACAATAGTGCTGATTCTGTAAAAACAAAAATGGTCATGGGCAGTACTGAAAGTCATTCTCATGGTTCCAATTAATTCTCCCCTTAATAAGCCTCATTATGCTTTTACTGGTCCTAGCTGTGTTTGGTCTGCCACTTAGAAAAGTATAGACCAGTAGAATAAAGGTACCTGTTTTGGGGCTATGAACTGAGGAAACAAGTAATAATTGCTGATAAGCTAGATTACTTGTGTAAATGCCCATGGTAAGGGCCCATTTTCTGATGAAACTGTCTGGAATCAATATGTTGACTGAGACTGCATCACTCAGATTGCCACTGTTGCTATCTACATCCATCATCATACTGGACATGGCAAAATATTTGCAACCATAATAGAATAGGCACATAAAAACCTCCATACCTCTGATGAAGAGGCTGCTACTTAATGCGTACTTGTGACTCATGCCAATATTTGATCTGTTTCTCACTGAGGGAAGTCACATGGCACAGGACATTGTCCCCATCCACTCCTGACAGTTCAACTACATGGATCTTTGATATCCACAAGCCGTTTGTTATCATTGGTTCCTAACCTATGTTTTAACTTTTTTTAGCTTATACTATTGCCCTTCTGGTCTGATCTGGCTAACTATTGTGGCCCTTAAAACCAGTCTGTGTCATGTGTTCAGTTTTCTGAACTATTTGCATTTCTCAATTGATAACCAAAGTATTTGGTGGACTTTCCATACTCCCTTTCATCTGATACTATTAATTATTGGAATAGACTCCTTAAAAATTGTCTCAAAAAGATTTCCTTCTCTACTGTCTTCTTAATAAGGCAGTTTGGTCACTCAGTATAACTAACCTCAAAATGGAATTACTTCCTTTTAGCCACTTCTGGACAATAGCTGGGGTATGAAAGTTTATATCTTTTTCCTAACAGCAACTCTAGGCTAGCCTGCTTAATACACCATCTAGGTGGAAGACTTGCCGCCCTTGATTCTGATTCGGCCACCACGATTCTCTTGTTAGATCGGTATGGTTATAGATCTTTTGGGTAGAGACCATTTGGTCAGATACATTGTTTCTTTATTCCTTCTATAGTGTAAAATATGGGTCATAATGAGGGACATAAATGGTCTCTGTCTTTTTTCCAAACAAAACCACCTTTCTTGAGCCTGAAATCTAACAAAGAGCTCGGTTTGAGCAAGAGATAATTGGGAAAATGTTGAATTTATAGCTAGCAGAAGAGGACACCTGAATGTTGTCACAGTGGTGAGGTAACAACAGTGTCGGTGCCTGAGGAGGGAATATCTTAGACCTTTGAAAGTGAGGAAAGGACTTTAATCATCTTGGTTTTCAGAAACACCTCTGCCTATAGTCTTCCTCATGAAGGAAAATACATTGGTATACTTCTCTTCAGCTGTTGTAAACCCATAAATTTTTCTAAATATTTATAGTTAGATATATATATTTATATTTCAATTAACTCCAAATAGGAAAGCAGAAGGGGGAGCCTCAGGCTGGGACAAATAATGGTTACCTCCTCCTTGACAGAACAGGGAGAGAAGGTGGCCCTGGATGTTAATAAAAGGAATAAAAAGAATGCATGAGTTGGGAAAAGGAAGAATAAGATTAATAAATAAAACAAACAAAAGGAAGAATAAAATGAACAAATGAAAACAAAGAATAAGATTAATAAATAAAAACAAAGACTTGGAAAAAAGCGGCAATCTCCATAATACCTGCAAAGCTAATATCTGTAAGGCTGGAGGTAAGGGAATAACATTTCAAAGAATAAGGGGACATAATAATAGAAATTGAGTCTTGAAATAATCACAGGTAGCACTGATCAAATGCAGAATCATGAAAGTATTAGTCTAAGGATCTAAAAATATGTCCTGACCAGAGGCAGAGTTTGTTGGTTATTTGATAAAGGGCTGACATTTTGATTATGGAATGGGTTGGACTCTCCCATATTTTGTGAAGATTGGAAGATAACATGTGCTTTTTTTTTTTTTTTTTTTGCTTTTTTTGATAAGGCATTGTTTATTCTATTTTGTAGTGTGACACAAAAGGACTCTACATGTTAGGGGAAACTTGCAATATTGTAATTATCTAGACATAAATAAAAAGAGACTCTGGCAAAGTATATTCATCTAAGGAAACATGTGTTTCGAATGACCTTAGAAATACTTCTATCTTTGATTTGTGTAACTTATTAGGTGACTAGGTATCTCCTTGGATAGAATTAATTTGATCTGTGTCTGCCCTCTGCCCTCCCAAAATAAGAATAGAACCCATAATTAAGAATTATTAAGAAATTATAAGAAAAGTATTGATATGAAAGGATTGTGGTAAGTAAAATTAACATCTCTCAAAGTTAGACTAAATAGAATGCTAACTGCAGACGTTTTCAATTAGTGTATATTGTAGATTGCATAATGCTATTTCAGGCATGCACTATAAAAAATTAGTGAGCTGAAAATAATGAAAGATAATCTGAATTATGGTAACATCACTATTTCCCATCTAATATTTATACCTTATTTGCAATTTTATAGTCATCCTCATTACTGTCAAACAGCAGCAGCAAGAACAGAAACTACTTCACTGTTTTCCTGTAATATATCTTCCCTGCAAGTTGGAATAAGAAAGTTCTATTTCAGTAATGAAATTAGAACTCCAATCCCTTATTGGAGAGAAAAATGCTCCTGTTATAAGTTAATAGTTTTGTGACTCTCAAAAGGGTAGCAGTTGAATTTCACTCTATTTTTCATCTGAATTTTTCATATAAGCACAAGGTGGTTAAGGATGATATTCCTAAATAGAAAGAAGAGAAAGCATGTCATAAAGAATCTATTAACATTGCATTTCCTTTTGTTAATGGATATGGCCAAAAGATAATATTTATTTGTGTGTATATTATTGACTAAAATTTGATGCCAAAGAAAAATATTTTGGTTATTTGTGTATTTTACACTATTAACTTTGATAATAGCCATAAAAGAATAGCATATCATTGAAAATATACACTTATAAAGCTACTGAATATTGATGAAATGTATATGCTCTTTTCAATAATTCTAGTTGTTCTCTTGCTTTTGCAAATAATTTGCCCTGACAGCTTTTTAAATTTTGTCATTATTCTATGTATGTCTTTTCATTATCTTCAGAAAGTTTTTTTTTTACTGTTATAAACATCAGAGTCTAACACAAATATAATACATGGGAAGCACTAGGAAGGGTCATTGGAAGATTGCAAGCATGTAAGTACTGTGGGTAGATTCCTCAGGTAATAAAAAAGGTAAAGGTTATAAAAGGGGCAAAGCTGGAGGGACACTTATGAAAGGAGGTATTACAGTTTTGGTGAAAGGTGATGAGGCCTTGAGTAGAGAAAGATTTGAGAAATATTTATCAGAAAAATATAAACAAAACTTGTTGACTAATTATAGAAGAATGAGGGAGAAGTATAGGATGCTCAGTGTCTCCCATTTGGGTGACAGGGTGCTAATAAGTGATAATAGTAACGCAAGTGGAGAATTCTATTCCAGAGGACCACTCTATTAGGTAGCCAATAATATATCTCCCTTAACAAATGAGATCAGGAAACTTACTTGCTCAAGGCCAGGCAACCAGTACATAGTATAATCTCAATAAATGGAGGTCAGTGTTTTTTTTATTTTTTTTTTATTATTATTATTATTATTATTACTTTGTCAAGTCCTGGGAGAGAAAGAGTGCCACATGAAAAGCCTATGAAGACCTTCTGATGAGGGTGTTTCATCAGGGAACTAGGGAACTCCCAGGAGACTCCTTTGGGGGGGTCCTTGGCTTATAGAGACCCCACTGTGTGAACAATGCTAGCCTGCCAAAGTTAAAATGTCAGAATGGCTGGCTACAAGATCACTCAGGCATTCAGAAAGCTCTAACACAACCTCTGCTGTGAAGTTAAATCTCCAACTCTGAAGCAATGGCGTTATAATTCAGAGACACAGAAGAAGCCTGGGAGAGGGGCCACAAAGAAGCATGAAGAGACCCCCACTCCTAGCGGTAGTCCCTCCCCCCAGAGCACATTAGGTGGGGGCTCTATTTCCCATGAACCTGTATCGCTCTTCCTTGCACCAAAGGTTTATTGATCACCAGCTAGATGCTAAGTCGAGCAGTCTGTGGGATAAGCATGAACCCTTTTCCCAAGGCAAATGATTACACCAAAAGTTAAAACATATTGTGAAACGTTCTGTAATGGATAATGTAAGGACAACTATCCCCCTATGGCAAGGTTATTATAGAATTAAAGGAGAGGAGAAATGCAAATGTTTGTTGGTAAAAAGTTCCCATCTAATGACCTCTAGATCCCCTTTGGAGTAGTGATGTAGCTTCCAAAATGGTGAGTGCAGAAGTTTGAGAAAAGTGAAGTTCTGAAATAATTTTGAGAATGGGAAAGACAGTTGACCAGGAAAATGACATAAGCTACAGGAGACAGGGAGCTTTGTCAGTTTTGTTCACTGATGTGACCTAAATGGTTAGAGTAATGCATATATATATATGATGAATGATTATCTTTCCAGCAGTATTAGAACTATTCCTTCTTGACCAAGAGTATATAGTCTCAATGATGTACTTTGTGTCTGTGTGTGTGATTTTTATCCAATAGGTATTAGCCACTTACTATAGGATAAGATTAAAAAGGCAGAGAATTGGTATTCTTCCATATAGAAATGATAAAAAAAGAATGGCTGTGGGGGTGGATGGCAGTGGACTATGGCCTATACTGTGTACCATGAAGAATTAAACAGAAGAGGTTACTGATGATTGGGGAGTATATGGAAAAATCAGTGGAATGGAGGTCTTGACAAGCTTGGAAGACTGGCATGTTGAGGACAGAAGTTAGAAGGACTGAGAAGTTAGAGGGTGGGATATCAGAATATATTATTTCAGAAGGTAGAACTGTCCCTGGTAATAAGCTCCAGGTTTTGGCCATAGTCCTATTGGAACAGAGGTAAATCGCTCTGAGATGAGAAGGTCTACCATAGTGCTCTCCAACAGAAATACAGAGAAACAAAACATAAGCCACATAATTGAGCCATATGTGTGATTTTTTGACTTTCAAGTAGCCACACTTAAGTCAGGAACAAACAGGTGAAATTATTTTACTAATGTATTTAATTTAATTGAATATGTTAAAATCTTTCAAAAAGTAATCAATATAAAATATCAATGAGATATATTATTTATTTCATGATATATTTTTGAAATTGGTGTGTACTTTACATTTATAATACAACTCAATCAGAGTAGCTGCAAATCAAATGCACAGTAGCCATGGCCCCAGTGGAAACACTTGGGATGGGACTATGGGACCTTAGAAGCCAAGCCAAACAAGGCAATTGAGCCTTGCAAACAAGGAGACAGTCCTGTGGCTAGCTCTGGATCCCTACTACAAACGTGAGTTTTAATTTACTATCAAACTATTCTCTAGGGTATGGTTGAACCAAATTTTGGGCCACCAATACTTTTAGTTGTGAGAGGAACTCCTTGGTCACTGGAGTTCCTAGAATACCCAGATACCCCATTAGCTTTGTGAGTTTTTCACCATAATGACTCTCATAAAATCTCCCAATTGTGGTCCTTTGGTATTGACCATCTTCCTAGAATCTCTGGACTTTGAGAGAATGTCTGAGTTCATCTCCAGAAAGATACCGCCCTTTCTTTGTTGAGCTCTTCTTAGGGACATCTCCCCCCTCTGTTCTGTGGCTCTGGGCATTACTAGTTTATGGCTAGAATATCTTGGGGGCACTTCTGCTCTTTTCTATCTGTCACTAAGAATAAAGTGTTAAAAATCTCCAACTATAATTATAGATTGCATATTTCTCTTTTTGGTTTAATCATTCTTGCTTCATGTATTTTGAATCCTTGTTAGAAGCATAACATTTAGGATGTTTGTAATCTTGTTGGTAAATGACCCCTTCATATAATATAAATGTCCCACTTTCAGGTAATTTTCTTGTTCTGAAGTCTATTTTGTTTGATATTTTCTTAACTATCAGGATTCTCTTGATTAGTGTTAGTATGGTTGTTCTATTTCCATTCTTTTACTTTTATTTCTGTCTTTATATTTAAAATAATTTTTAATGGATACTGTATGATCCAAAATTTGGTCCAGTGCTATAATCACATCTTTTAATTGGATGATACATTTAATAGAGTTATTGATAAGCTAGGGTTAAACTTACCTTCTTGCTAGTTGTTTTTTGTATTTGCCCCATGTACACAATGTAATACCAGCCTTAATTACCTCTACAATTACTATGAGATAATGGTAAATAATGAGGGTGAGAACTGAATTTCACCAGGGCTGTTTACAATATTGTTTGCCCACCATTAATTTTAGACCTTCCCTATGCAGCTGCATTTCTGAGAGGATCTATCTCTATGTTCTTGCCCCTCTGCCACTGATAGACTCCCATTGCTTTTTAGTACTGCTAGCCAGGTGATAGTTGGGGTTTTCTGTTGTCCCTGTCTAGCCTCAGACCTACACAGGCCCTATGTGCCTATGGCTTGAAGGTAGTGCTTTTCAGAGATCTTTCCTCTCCTCCAGCTTTAGAGTACATGTAGGTGATTGGGACCAGGATAGATTCTTGTCCCTCTGCTAGGAGTAGAATGTTTTTCCCCTTCTCTAGCCACAGTATGTATTCATCTGTGCTGTGGGGAGTCATGGGTTTTGGGATCATTCTTCTGGTGATTTAATACTTTAATTCATTAGGAGAGACAGGTCCAAGGAATCTGTAGGTTTCTTGAAGGAACTATTAGTACCTGAACGGCATCTAGAAAAAAGTTAGGAAATATCCAGAGAAAGAAGAGTGGAAAGGGCATTTCACACAGAGAAAACACAATGAGCAAAGACATGGAAGCACTGATCAGCATGCGGGTTTTAGGAGCAACACCAGGCTTTTCTCTACTTTGGAGCAAAAAATACACAGAAGAGAGAAATTCTAGAAGAAAGCTGAAAAAAGAGAGAAAGGAAGAGAGAGGAGGAGAGACCGAGAGGAAGGGAGGGAAATATGACTTAATGGAAGTTCTGTGTATTATGTTAATAAATATATACTTTATTTAGTTTACAATAGAGAGACACTGAGGTTTGAAAGTGAGTGAGTATCATGGTCACTTTTGTTTCAGCAATATTACTCTGGTATTGGTAAAGAGAAAGATTCAAGAGATGGAAAACTGGAGTAAGAGATCAGTTAGGAGGCTACTGCACAGTTTTGGTGAGAGACAATAAAGCTCTGAACTACCATGGTAGTAGACCAAATTGAAATAAAATGCAGGTTTGGGAATATTTACGAGGTAAAATAAGTTAATCTTGGTGACTGACTAGTTTGAGAGGAAAGAAAAAAAAGATGGCTTTTATGTTTCTTACTTGACTCGGTGCTACAAATAGATATTGCAAATATAAGAGCAGAAGCAAGTTGGCAGCAGAGGGGTGTACTTTGAAGCTGTTAAGTATGGAAGCCCATGGCAAACGAGGTGGAGAATGTTCTAAAGCATTTGGATTGGGGAGTCTGAAGCTTAATCGAAAAGTAAACATTGAAATAGCTAATCTGAGTGTATAACTCACTTAAGTCACTTAAGAATGCAGGAGAAGAGTGCTGACTAAAGGGGGGAATCCTGCTCAACCGGGGTGGGTGGGGGTTGGAGGGCTCCTACCCAGCCCAGAACCTGATACAGTAGGTTTTCAGTAAATTATGAATGCATCAATACCTGAGTTTGTGAGGACAGGTGTCTCAGATTCTCTACCCTGTAGCAAAGCCTGCAGCCCAATTTCTGGGGAACTTGGCCTCTCAAAGGTGCTCACAGGACAAGGACACTCAACAAGTCCATGTGGCAATTGCAGCAAGGCCCCAAGACTGCCCTTTAACTCCACTGGTGTAAAAACCATTTTCTTATGCAAGCCACTCCTCACAATGACGCTATCAGGTCGGTATTCATATGTCCCATTAGAGCTGAGACCTGGGATAGCTCAGTGATTTACCCAAGGCCCGGAAGTCGGTGTCCAGTATAGCCGCAGTAAACAGGAGTTATGAGGGTGGTGATGCCAATGAGTGCCATTGACCACCCCCAAACACAGAGAAGCCAGCTCCCTTCCCCAGAAGGCTCAGTTATGAGGATGCTTTCTGAAGACCCTGTACATCAACGGCCAAACAAAAGGGCCTGGGGATGTGAGGCTTCTGGCTGAGGATCCACCCCCAGAGACCCTGTAGGCAAAAGCCCTGTACAACTGACAGAAAAGGTAGGGCCCTTGGCACGACGGTTGTCCAAAATTTCCTGAAGGCACCCAAAAAGTGCCACCAAAACTTCTGAGGATGAATCAAGAGCTTTTGTGTCATAGAAGCAATGAGATTACATTCATCACCCTAAGGTGAGACTGCACAACTTCCTTCAGGGAGCTGGAGGAGGGCACTGCTCAGCCCTGCCCCTGACATGGTCCTGCCCACATGGGAGCCATGGATGGGGTCCTCCAGCCCTGGTCTTCCACCTTGGTTCCTTCCCAAGGGTATGGAAGCCCACTGGGTGCTAAGCCAAAGACGCTGAAAATAGAACAGTAGAAAGATGGACAAGACCTATGTTCTAGAGGAAAATGAATAATTACGGCAAGATTTACAACACAGTATGAAAACTAACTGGAAGATTAAAGGAACATTTCCCAGTTTTGGAGGCTCAAAGATGAGCAAGAGGAGAAGGGAGAAGGTGGGTAGGGGGGAAGAGGGGAGAGATTGTTTCCCATCTGAGGCTTTAGATATCGTGGGAGCTCAATTCCTTGTTTGGTGGCATATACAGTGTGACAAAACACCTAGGAAAAGGGTCTTTGGTGTTCATTTCTTTATGCTTACTTTTAGGGCATCTAGTACATCTGCTGAATTGATGTGAGAACAGAAGTTTAAGGAAAGTAGAAAAGATCTGAAATAGTTTTGAAGAGGATGTAAATGTTAGCATTGACTAAGGAAAGGATGTAAGCTTCACAGTGACAAGTGCTTAGTAGGTACTCAAAAGTATACATAAAAATAAATAAGTATCCCTAGAATTAATGAACAAGTGAATACATTTCAAACTATTGTAGTTGTTTATTAGTTGTAGAGTCATTTGTCTGATTTTATCCACTAGGGCTGAGTCATTTAAGCAGAGGACCGATCTGGAAAAGACAGGGAGTTGAGATTTTGCTAGACAGGCATGATGAAAGAAAAATGAATGGGAGTATTTAGGATGTTACTTAAGTGATGGATCATGAAGTCTAATGTGGAGGAGGAAATGACAGCAAAAATTTGTGGATGAAGAATCAGAGCACTAAAGGTCCTGGCAAGGTTGAAGAATTGTCATATGAAGACATAAGCCAGAAGGGCTGGAGATTGAGGTCAGAGGGTGGGATATGGCACTGTATTATTCAGAAGGCATAGTTGTGCCTTGTGGTAAGGTCTAGGTTTTGGTCATAGCCATACTGGAATGGAGGTAAAGGAATCTAAAATGAAAAGACCTAGGAATTAAAAAGTCAACTTATTGGATAGTTCATCAATAGGAATTTAGAAATCTTCCAGGTATTTCCCCCCTCTAATATCCTTGCCCTTATCTCTATCCCACTACTCATGCCACCTCTCAGGGTCTCTACTAAGGCCCCTCGCAGGGCCCCAAGTCAGGAGTTATGTTAGAGGGCTATAGAGGACATCAGGTTTTTTGTTGCTGTTGTTTTATTTTGTCACCTTTCATTCATTCATTTTCTATAAACTGTCTTCTCTCACATCTCTATTCAGAGCTTACCAAAATTGGAATTTTACGAGTTCACCACAATGACTATTTTAGGGACAGACACATGATCCACTTGTAAGAAAACACTACACTTGAATATGTCAGGATGTAGCTTTCAATTTGTTAGCAGCTATCCAGCCATCACCTGAAGCCTGAGAATGAATCTAGTACAGAAGAGAGAGAGCCCAACTATGCAAACAAAACTGATTCCTAATCATATCCATTGAGCTTTTGCATCAACATTGCTGCCTGAAACTAATTCTGCTCCCAGGCTTTTCAGTTATATAAGTCAATATTTCTGTTTATGATTATTCACATACCAGAATGCTCTCTACCATTAGCTTCATTGTGTCAATCTACCAAGCATATATTAACTTTGTTGTACCTCAGTATGTAGGAACAATGCCTTTTTTGAAGATTGTTAAGTATTAAATGGGATAGTAAAAATAAAATCATAAATTTGTTCCATATCACTGAGGAGCAGAAAAAGTATATTACATTTTCCACTTAAAGTAAATTTGGCTCCCAGCCACCATTTCACATGGTGAGAAGAATTTAGATATCATGGGAGCTAACTTCCCTATTTATCAGGATGTACACTGTTAATAAATACTTAAGAAAGAGGTTTTAATGTTCAGTCTCTTATGACTGCCTTTAGGATGCTCATTGTCCAAGCCTAGATGGTCCATTCCAAAGCAAATGACTCCACAGCCTCTAAGCCATATATATGCAATGGCATTTTTTGCTGAAGACATCGAGACCTTGATATTTGATTTAGTTCTTTTCAGCAAACATGTTTGTCAAATCAAAGATCTCACTGCCTCTACACAGTGGAGTGTCATTTATGAAACCCATTACAACATCCTATTTTTCAAGTCCCTGACAATATTACCACACTTGGGCAAGTCCTTTCTTTTAACCTATGTCCTCCTTCTACAACTCTATCTTTTATCCCTCAGCTCCTTTTCTACCATTGTTTAACTTGTAGTTAGGTGAGGACTGCCACCACTGGTAGAGTCCCATTCTGCCAGGTTTTGTCCATGATGCTGACAAGGTTGTGTAACTGGTACCTAGCAAGGTAAATTTAGACAGGAAATACAAAAGCTGATAATTGATAACCCCTCAGATGAGAGTTCCAGAACTTTCTAGAGGGGAGAGGAAGGCAGAATTATTCTTTCATTTTTCTGAGAGTAGACTCTAGCAAATGTAGGAGAATATAATTAATAACTCAATTAATTATCCTTCTACAAATGTAGATTATGTGGCATAGAGTAAATAAGTAGAACAGAAATACCTTATCTAATTAGAGTCTAGTTATACTCTCTCCCAAATGGAAGTGTTGCCATGCCCCCTGGTATTGCATGAATGTCAGCTCCTTCCCCAAGTTTCAGAATAGAAGAAAAAACAGACCCTGAGTTCAGAGTAAGGAATGTAGAGGCATCTACATGAAGATCACAAAACAACCTGTCAAAACGATTAGCAGATTATACACTGAAGACAAGGTCTTGTGCATTGTCATCAAGCATGGTTGGAAGGAAGGTATTACAATTACATTTTCCAAAGATAGTTTTTCCATGCTTGACAACATTTCTGCACACAATTTTTTCATCCTTAAGGGTGAGTTCTGTGAACAGTTCTGTCAGCAGAATATTCTATACTACCCTCAAGAAAGTGAGGTCTAGTTCAAATGTGGGGTTTGGGAGTTGGTGATTCATGATTCAGGTATTGAAATGTGATCTTTATTGTTTTTTCTTCTTATAGTAAGTCCTCAACAGTTTTTATAGCTCTCTTGTCTGGTCTTCCCTCCTCTCACCCCCAATGCCCTTGCCTTCCCTTCCCTTCCTTTTCCTTTCTTTCTTTCGTTTTTTTTTTTCCCTTGGTAATGACAATATTTTAAAATCAGAAGGAAGTTAAAAGTATGGTATTAACTTTCTTCCATGATCCTGGTCACTTGTTAGAAGCCAAAACTGGCATTCAGTAGAAGTTGAAGCCTATTCCTTCCTTCCTATCTATTCCTGGAATACTATAAATTTATACCCCATACACAGTAATGACAAAAGATATGGCACTCCTATTGGTAGACACCAAAATATTTGAAAGGAGTAAATATCTTTGCTAATGGGATAGAAAGACAATATAGTTCAGAGAATGTGTTAGTATCTCTAACTAGACTGGTCATTTTGAGTGAGAGAGTTTCCTCTTAGAAAGGAATGGAAAAACATTTTCTGACTAATTATAAGAGACCCATCCCCACCAACAGACTCTAGGGTGAGGCCGGTCGGGGTTACCTGATATCTTGGCCCTGCTGTTAGTCATGGCTGGGGACACAGGCTCCCTGGGGATGGTGGAAGTTGGATGTCTCAGACACAATTGCTGATTCAGGAGTCTTAACAGTTTTCCATTGATGTTTATCTTAATCTCAATCTATGTCATCTGATTGTACAGCTCTAGCCCTCACAGCCAGTTTGATAGTTACAGAATTGGTAATTTTGCTTTGCTCAAGATAAGAGGGAACTCTGTAGTCCAGAAATATCTATCTATGTACTCTTTCTGGTCCAGAATGTCTTGTGTTGGCTTTCCTTCTATGGAGGATACCTACCCCAAAGCCCCAAGTTTTTTGTTTTCCAATATTATATGTTGTTGTTGCTTATTTATTTAATGACCAAGGTAAGACTATCAGTATGTCTGTTGTCCATGTAGTCATCTCTGGTTTCAGTTAAGCCTGGTCTGTTCTCTCGTTTATCTATTCTTCTCTGGACAGAATGACAAGATGGAAAAAGTCACCTCAGAAAAGAGAATAAGAGGCAGTCCTGACCACTAGGGACCTAATCAGTATGGACATAAGAAAGATGTAAGAAGTAGAGTTCAAAAAATAATAAACTAGCTGGGCTTGAATAAAAGCACAAAAGACACTAGCTAATCCCTTTCTGGAGAAATAAAAGTACTAAAATCTAACCAAGTTGAAATAAAAAATGTTATTAATGAGGTATAATAAAAAATTGAGGCTCTAACTGCAAGGATAAATGAGACAGGAGAGAGAATTGGTAATATAGAAGTCTAAATGTTGGAGAATAAAGAAGCTGAGACAAAGAGAGATAAACAACTACTGGACCATGAGGTAAGAATTTGAGAGATAAGTGATACCATAAAGCAAAACAATATTAAAATAATTGGGATCCCAGAAGAAGAAGAGGAGGCAGAGGTATATTGGAGAAGATTATAGTGGAGAACTTCCCTAATTTGGGGAAGGGAACTGCGATCAAAATCCAGGAGGCACAAAGAACCCCTCAAAATCAATAAAAATGAGTCAATACCCCAACATATAATAAAAAACCTTATAAATCTCAGAGACAAAGAGAAAAATCCTTAAAGCAGCTCTGGACAAGAAGTCAGTAACCTACAAGGATAGAAACATAAAATACTCATTTTAGACGCAAAGACACCCCTAGATTTAAACTGAGGGGGTAGAAAACCAGTTATCATGCTAACAGAAATCAAAAGAGAGCTGGGTGGTAATCCTTATATCAGATAAATTAGATTTTAAACCAAAGACTGTAGTAAGAGAAGAAGAAAGACATTATATCATAAGTAAAATATCTATCCAACATGAAGATCTAAAAATTATAAATATTTATGACCCTTATATAAGCCAATCAAAAACAAAACCAAATAAACACATCAATAATAATACAATAATAATAGGGGACTTTAATATGCCCCTCATTGCAATGAACAGATCATCTAATCAGAAGATCAACAAGGAAATACAGCTTTGAATGAAACATTGGACCAGAGGGACTTCACAGATATATTCAGAGCATTCCATAATTCCATAAAACAACAGAATACATAGTCTTCTCTAGTGCACATGGAACAGTTTCTGGAATAGATCACATTCTGGATCACCAATCAGGTCTCCACTGGTACCAAAAGATTGGGATCATTCCCTGCATATTTTCAGACCACAATGCTTTGAAACTGAAACTCAATCACAAAAAGAAAGTTGGAAAAGTACTCAAATACATGGAAGCTAAAGAGCATCCTACTAAAGAATTAATGGGTCAACCAGGAAATTAAAGAAGAATTTTAAAAATGCATAGAAACAAATGAAAATGAAAACACAACTGTTCAAAATCTTTGGGATGTAGCAAAGAAGAAAGTATATAGCACAAGCCTTTAAGAAACAAGAAAGGTCTCAAATACACAACCTAGCCCTACCCTAAAGGAGCTGGAGAAAGAACAGCAAAGAAAGCCTAAACCCAGTAGGAGAAGAAAAATCATAAATATCAGGGCAAAAATCAATGAAATCAAAACCAAAAGAATGAATAGACCAATGAAACTAGGAGCTCGCTCTTTTAAAGAATTAATAAGATTGATAAAACCCTGGCCAGACTTATGAAAAGAAAACAGAAAGGACCAAAATAAATAAAATCATGAATGAAAGAAAAGCAATTACAACCAACACTGAAGAAATACAAATAATGATAAGAAAATATGATGAGCAACTATATGCCAAAAAATTAGGCATTTGGAAGAAATTGATGCATTCCTAGAGACATATAAACTACCAAAACTGAAACAGGAAAAATAGAAAACCTGAACAGGCTCAAGGAACTTGAAGCAGTAATTAAATCCTCCCAACAAACAAGAGCCAGGGCTGGATAACTTCCCACAGGAATTGTACCAAACATATAAAGAAGAAGTAATTCCTATTCTTCTCAGGCTGTTTCAAAAAATTGAGATGAAAGGAAAACTTCCAAACTCTTTCTATGAGGCCAGCATTACCTTGATCCCCAAACCAGACAAAGACCCCACCAAAAAGAATACAGAGCAATATCTCTGATGAACATGGATGCAAAAATTCTCAACAAAATATTAGTCAGTAGGCTCCAACAGTACATTAAAAGGATTATTCACTATGACCAAATGGGATTTATTCCTTGGCTGCAAGGTTGGTTCAACATCCACAAATCAATCAATATGATACATTACCTAAATAAAAGAAAAGACAAGAACCATATGATCCTCTCAATAGATGCAGAAAAAGCATTTGACAAAGTATAGCATCACTTCTTGATGGAAACTCTTCATAGTGTAGGGATGGAGGGAACATACCTCAATATCATAAAAGCTATCTATGAAAAGCTTACAGAGAATACCATTCTCAATGGGCAAAAACTGAGAGCTTTTCCCCTAAGGTCAGGAACATGGCAGGAATGTCCACTATCACCACTGCTGCTCAACATAGTACTAGAAGTCTTAGCCTCAGCAATCAGACAACAAAAAGAAATAAAGGTATCCAAATCATCAAAGAAGAAGTCAAACTCTCACTTTTCGCAGATGACATGATACTCTATGTGGAAAACCCAAAAGATTCTATCATAAAATTGCTACAACTCTTACAGAGTTCAGCAAAGTGGCAGGTTATAAAACCAATGCACAGAAATCAGTTGCCTTCCTATACACTAACAATGAAACAGAAGAAAGAGAAATTAAAGAGTTGATGCCATTTACAATTGTATCCAAAACCATGAGACACCTAAGAATAAACCTAACCAAAAAGGTAGAGGACCTGTACTCAGCAAAATTATGAAAGGAATTGAGGAAGACACAAAGAAATGGAAAAAACTTTTCATGTTCCTGGATTGGAAGAACAAATATTGTTAAAATATCTATGCTACCTAGGCCAATCTACACATTCAATGCAATCCCTATCAAAATACCATCAACTTTTTTTTTTTTTTTTTTACAGAGTTGGAACAAATAATCCTAAAATTTGTATGGAACCAGAAAACACCCTGAATAGTTAAAGGAATGTTGAAAAAGAAAACCAAAACTAGTGCCATCACAATGCCTAACTTCAAGCTGTATTACAAAGCTGTAATTATCAAGACAGTATGATACTGACACAAAAACAAACACATAGATCAATGGAACAGAATAGAGAACCCAGAAATGGATCCTCAACTCTATAATCAACTAATCTTTGACAATGAAGGAAAGAACTTCCAATAGGAAAAAAAAAAAAAAAAAAAAAAAAAAAAAGATCTCTCCAACAAATGGTATTGGGAAAATTGGACAACCACATGCAGAAGAACGAAACTGGACTATTTTTTTATACAATACACAAAAATAGACTCAAAATAGATGAAAGACCTAAATGTGAGACAGGAAATCATCAAAATCCTAGAGGAAAACATAAGCAACAACCCCTTTGACCTTGGCTACAGCAACTTCTTGTTAGGCTTACCACCAAAGGCAAGGGAAACAATGGCAAAATGAACTTTGGGGACCTTGTAAAGATAAAAATCAAGAAATGGGCAGGATTAATGAATAGACATTGCTCCAAACACATACAAATGGCCAAGAGACACATGAAAAAATGCTCAACATCATTCAGCATCAGGGAAATACAAATCAAAACCACAATGAAATACCACCTCACACTAGTCAGAATGGCTAAAATTTACAAGTTAGGAAAAAACAGATGTTGGTGAGGATGCAGAGAAAGGGGCACACTCTTACACTGTTTGTGGGAATTCAGGTGGTGCAGTAACTCTGGAAAACAGTGCGGCCATTCTTCAAAAAGTTGAAAACAGAGCTACCCTATGACCCAACAATTGCATTACTAGGTATTTACCCCAAAGATACAAATGTAGTGATCTGCCTCCCAATATTTATAGCAGCAATGTCCACAATAGCCAAACTGTGGAAAGAACTCAGATGTCCATTGACAGATGAATGGGCAAAGAAAATGTGATATATATATATATATAGAGATATATATGTGATATATATCTATATATATATATATCTATATATATATATCTCACAATCAAATATATGTATATGTAGGTGTATATATATATGTATATATATGAATATCATATATATATATGAATATTATGCAGCCATCAAAAATTGAAATCTTACCATTTGCCATGATGTGGTTTGAACTGGTGGGTATTATGCTAATCAAAATAAGTCAATCAGAGAAAAACAATTATCATATGGTCTTACTGATGTGTGGAATCTAAAAAACAAAATAGAGGATCCTAGGGGAAAAGAGGATAAAAATGAAACAAAACAAAACCAGAGAGGGAGATAAACTGTAAGAGACTCTTAATCATAGGGAACAAACTGAGGGTTGCTGGGGGGGTGGGGGATGGGGTAACTTGGTAATGGACATTAAGGAGGGCAAGTGATGTAATGAGTACTGGGTATTATATATGACTGATGAATCACAGACCTGTACATGATGAATCACAGACCTGTAATAATACACTATATGTTAATTAATTGAATTTAAATTTTAAAAAATTTTAAGAGTGTTTTTTATTTATGGAAGACCTTGGACAACTCAGATACCCATTGAGCTTTTGGGAGTCTCCCAGTGCACTGGTTCCTGAGGATTTCTCCCACCTGATTGTTTAGAACATAGACATTCCTCAGCCTTTAACTACCAATTCTTCAGTCTTTGAAGGAAATTCTAATATCATCACCAAATTCTATTACTGAAGTGGAAAATGAGCATAGATAACACTTTCTCTCCTTCTTTGTCAAGCTCTCCCTAAGGACTTCCTTGCCATTCTGTTCTTTGTCTCTGCAGTACTGCTACTCTCTTGTGGCATACAAACTTTACTCTCATCCCTCAGCTTCTTTTTCTACTGTTTCTTGACTTGGAGTCAAATGAGGAATGCCACCGCTGATAGAGTCTCGTTCTGCCAGCTTTTGTTCACTATTCTTATGGTAAATGATTGAAGTTTCAGTTGGCTTGCTTCCCCAGGGTGGGTGATCTGGGAGATGTTCTGGTTTGCTCTGAGTGCTGCAGAAGGATTGTCATGCTTGTTTTCCAGAAACTGACACTAAGGTTCTCCTACTTACTTCTTAAATTTTTACCAAATTGTTATTACCCTCTCATGTCATTTTTTTTAAATAAATTTAGAAAATAATTATATTTTTTATATTTAAAAATAATTTATTTTTACTTATTACTAAAAGATATATATGAATATGTGCTCTTATGTTGAGAATCTTGGCTCATCTTTTTTTTTTTTTAATTTTTTATTTCTTTTCAGCGTAACAGTATTCATTGTTTTTGCACCACACCCAGTGCTCCATGCAATACGTGCCCTCCATAATACCCACCACCTGGCTCCCCCGACCTCCCACCCCTCGCCCCTTCAAAACCCTCAGATTGTTTTTCAGAGTCCATAGTCTCTCATGGTTCATCTCCCCCAATTTCCCTCAACTCCCTTCTCCTCTCCATCTCCCCATGTCCTCCATGTTATTTGTTATGCTCCACAAATAAGTGAAACCATATGATAATTGACTCTCTCTGCTTGACTTATTTCACTCAGCATAATCTCTTCCAGTCCCATCCATGTTGATACAAAAGTTGGGTACTCATCCTTTCTGATGGAGGCATTATACTCCATAGTGTATATGGACCGCATCTTCCTTATCCATTCATCCGTTGAAGGGCATCTTGGTTCTTTCCACAGCTTGGAGACCATGACCATTGCTGCTATAAACATTGGGGTACAGATGGCCCTTCTTTTCACCACATCTGTATCTTTGGGGTAAATACCCAGTAGTGCAATGGCAGGGTCATAGGGAAGCTCTATTTTTAATTTCTTGAGGAATCTCCACACTGTTCTCCAAGGTGGCTGCACCAACTAGCATTCCCACCAACAGTGTAAGAGGTTTCCCCTTTCTCCACATCCTCTCCAACACATGTTATTTCCTGTCTTGCTAATTTTGGCCATTCTAACTGGTGTAAGGTAGTATCTCAATGTGGTTTTAATTTGAATCTCCCTGATGGCTAGTGATGATGAACATTTTTTCATGTGTCTGATAGCCATTTGTTTGTCTTCATTGGAGAAGTGTCTGTTCATATCTTCTGCCCATTTTTTTTATATGATTTTCTGTTTTGTGTGTGTTGAGTTTGAGGAGTTCTTTATAGATCCTGGATATCAACCTTTTGTCTGTACTGTCATTTGCAAATATCTTCTCCCATTCCATGGGTTACATCTTTGTTTTGTTGACTGTTTCCTTTGCTGTGAGGAAACTTTTGATCTTGATGAAGTCCCAGAAGTTCATTTTCACTTTTGTTTCCTTTGCCTTTGGAGACATATCTTGAAAGAAGCTGCTGTGGTTGATATAGAAGAGGTTACTGCCTATGTTCTCCTCTAGGATTCTGATGGATTCCTGTCTCATGTTGAGGTCTTTTATCCATTTTGAGTTTATCTTTGTGTACAGTGTAAGAGAATGGTCGAGTTTCATTCTTCTACATGTAGCTGTCCAATTTTCCCAGCACCATTTATTGAAGAGACTGTCTTTTTTCCACTGTATATTTTTTCCTGTTTTGTCGAAGATTATTTGCCCATAGAGTTGAGGGTCCATAATTCTAATTTGTAAAATAAAGCACTAAACCTTAGATTACTAAATACTATACATTCCCATGTATTTTGATTTTTATGCAAATGGAGACAAATATGCCTTGCAAATAAATTGGCTTTTTCCTTTTTCTTTTTTTAATTGCTTTTTCTTTTGAAGTCAAATTTATTAAGGTATAATTTGTATTCAGTAAAATCCACCATTTTCAGATGTTCAGTTCTAAGATTACTGGATTTAAAATATATATGTATAGTCATGAAATACCAGCTTGGTCAAGATATATAATATTTTTATCACTCCAAAATTTACTTTTGTGCCACTTATAATTAATGCCATTCTTTTATGTTTTTTGTTCATAATTTCATTTTCCCACTTCTTTTAGATTGGAGAATTTCATAAATATCTTTTTTTCCCATTTTATTTTATTTTATTTCTTTTCAGTGTTCCAAAATTCTTTGTTTATGCACCACACCCAGTGCTCCATGCAATACATGCCCTCTGTAATACCCACCACCAGGCTCATCCAACCCCCTACCTCCCCCTCCTCCAAAACCCTCAGTTTGTTTCTCAGAGTCCACAGTCTCTCATGGTTTTTCTCCCCCTCTGATTTCCCCCATCTCACTTCTCCTCTCCATCTCCCAATGTCCTCCATGTTATTCCTTATACTCCACAAGTAAATGAAATCATATGATACTTGACTCTCCCTGCTTGACTTATTTCACTCAGCATAATTTCTTCCAGTGCTCTCCTTGTTGATATAAAAGTTGTATATATGGACCATATATGTATATATGGACCATAATCTCTTTATCTATTCATCTGTTAAAGGGCATCTTGGTTCTTTCCACAGTTTGGTGACTGTGGCCATTGCTGCTATGAATACTGGGGTACAGGTGGCCCTTCTTTTCGGTACTTCTGTGTCTTTGGGATAAATACCCAGTAGTGAAATTGCAGGGTCATAAGGTAGCTCTATTTTTAAATTTTTGAGGAATCTCCACACTGTTTTCCAAAGTGGCTGCACCAACTTGCATTCCCACCAATAGTGTAAGAGGGTTCCCCTTTCTTCACATCCTCTCCAACACTTGTTGTTTACTCTTTTGTTAATTTGGCCATTCTAAGTGGTGTTAGGTGGTATCTCAATGTGGTTTTGATTTGAATCTCTCTGATGGCTAATAATGATGAACATTTTTTTCATATGTCTTTACCATTTGTATGCCTTCTTTGGAGAAGTGTGTGTTCATGTCTGCTGCCCATTTTTTGATATGATTATCTGTTTTGTGTGTGTTGAGTTTGAGGAGTTCTTTATAAATCTTGGATATCAGCTCTTTGCCTGTAGTGTCATTTGTGAATATCTTCTCCCATTCTGTGGTTTGCCTGTTTGTTTTGTTGATTGTTTCCTTTGCTGTGCAGAAGCTTTTTATCTTGATGAAGTCCCAAAAGTTCATTTTTGCTTTTTTTTTTTTTTTTTTTTTTGCCTTTGGAGACATATCTTGAAAGAAGTTGATGTGGCCAATGTCGAAGAGGTTACTACCTGGTTTCTCCTCTAGGATTTTGATAGATTCCTGCCTCACATTGAGGTCTTTTATCCAATTCAAGTTTATCTTTGTATATGGTGTAAGAGAATGGTCGAGTTTCATTCTTCTATACATAGCTGTCCAATTTTCCTAGCACCATTTATTGAAGAGATTTTTTTCCACTGTATATTTTTTCCTGCTTTGTTGAAGATTATTTGACCATAGAGTTGAGGGTCCATATCTGGGCTTTCTACTCCATTCCACTGGTCTATATGTCTGCTTTTGTGCCAATACCATGCTGTCTTGGTGATCACAGCTTTGTAGTAAAGCTTGAAATCATGCAATGTGATGCCCCCAGTTTTAATTTTCTTTTTCAACATTTCCTTAGCAATTCAGTGTTTATTCTGGTACCATACAAATTTTAGGATTGTTTGTTCCAGCTCTTTGAAAAATGCTGGTGGAATTTTGATTAGGATGGCATTGAAAGTAGATTGCTTTAGGCAGTATAGACATTTTAATAATGTTTTTTCTTCTGATCCATGAGCATGGAATGCTCCTCCATCTTTTTGTGTCTTCTTCAGTTTCCTTCATGAGTGTTCATTAGCTCCTTGAGTACAGATCCTTTACCTCTTTTGTTAGGTTTATTCCCAGGTATCTCATGGTTCTCAATGTTATAGTAAATGGAATTGATTCTCTCATTTCCCTTTCTATATTTTCATTGTTATTGTGTAAGAAAGCAACTGACTTTGTATCCTGCCACACTACTGAATTGCTGTATGAGTTCTAGTAGTTTGGGGGTGGAGTCTTTTGGGTTTTCATATAAATTATCATGTCATTTGTGAAGAGAGAGAGTTTGACTTCTTCATTGCCAATTCAAATACCTTTTATTTCTTTTTGTTGTCTGATTGCTGTTTCTAGGACTTCTGAACAACAGTGGTGAGAATGTGCATCCTTGTTGTGTTCCTGATCTCAAAGGCAAGGCTGTCACCTTTTCTCCATTGAGGACGATATTCGCTTTGGTTTTTTCATAGATAGATTTTATGAATTTGAGGAATGTTCCCTCTATCCCTATACTTTGAAGAGTTTTAATCAGTAATGGATGCTTTATCTTGTCAGATGCATTTTCTTCATCAGTTGAGAGGACCATGTGGTTCTTCTCTCTTCTCTTACTGATTTGTTTTATCACATAGATTGATTTCTGAATATTGAACCAACCTTGCATCCCAGGGATAAATCCCACCTGGTCATGGTGGATAATCTTTTTAGTGTACTGTTTGATCCTATTAGCTAGGATCTTGTTGAGAATCAGCATTCATATTCATCAGGGATATTGGTCTGAAATTCTCCTTTCTAGTGGGGTCTTTGCCTGATTTGGGGATAAGGATAATGCTGGCTTCATGAAAAGAGTCTGGAAATTTTCCTCCTGTTTCTATTTTTTGAAACAGCTTCAGGAGAATAGGTATTATTTCTTCTTTGAATGTTTGGTAGAATTCCCCCAGGGAATCCGTCAGGTCCTGGGCTCCTATTTTTTGGGTGATTTTTTATCACAGCCTCAATCTTGTTACTAGATATTGGTCTATTCAGGTTGTCAATTTCTTCCTGATTCAGTTTTGGAAGTTCTTAGGTTTCCAGGAATGCATCCATTCCTTCTAGGCTGTTTAACTTATTGGCATGTAACTGTTGATAATAATTTCTGATGATTGTTTCTATTTCCTTGGTGTTAGTCATGATTTCTCCCTTTTTATTCATAATTTTATTAACTTGGGTCCTCTCTCTTTCTTGGGGGAGATTAGTTTGGTCAATGTCTTTTTGTTTGTCTGTTTGTTTGTTTGTTTATTTGTTTTCATCACCTTTGTGTGCTTATCCGCTATAACAATTTATTTTTTTAATATTTTCTTTAGGGTTTATGGTATACACCTTTTCTTACCAACCTACCTTGAGGTAATAGTATGCCAATTCACACATAATATTAGAACCTTGGAATATTTTCCCTTCTCCTGTGATTTGTCCCATTGTTTTTAATCCTTTACCTCTACATTTTTTAAAATCCATAATACATAATTTTTATTTTTGGTTTAAACAATTGATTATCTTTTAAAGACATTTGAACATTAAGGGATTTTCCCCCCATTTCACCATTTTAGTCTAATGTCATTTTTTTTTCTACTTGAAATATTTCTTTTAATATTCCTGCAGTGTCAGTCTGTTGGTGATCAGTTTACTCAACTTCTGTATATCTGAATACATTTTATTTCACTTCCATTTTGAAGGATGGGTTTCGAATTATATTTGGACTTTTTTTTCCTCTAAGTTCTTTAAGAATGTTGCTTTAATGTCTCTGTTTACATTGGTTTTTATAAAAAGTCTGATTTAAGCCTTGCTTTTGTTCCTCTGTATCTTTCTTCCCCAACTTCCTTCAGTAATTTCTCTTTATCTCTACTTTTAATGCATTTTATTGCATTGGTGTCATTTCCTTGGTGTATTTTGTTCTTAGAGTTCATTGAACCTCTTGAATCTTTGGGTGGTAGTTTCATCAAATGTGGAAAAATTTTAGTCATTACTTCTTTAAATTATTTCACTGTTTTGCCCCTACTCTTCAAGGACTACAAATACAAGTATTTTAAGCTGCTTAGAGTTGTCCCAGAGCTCACCTTTGTTTATTAAAATATGGTTGGAAAACTTTGGGTTCCAAAACTAAAAAAAAAAGCTCTTTAAACAAAGAGGGAATAGAAAACAAAATGCAAAATATCTAGAAAACAATGATAGTAAAACCTCTGTCATCTATTAAAGTCTATAATTAGTAAAATTGTTCTAAATAGAAAATAGAATGAAAATAATTTGTTTTGCTATATTGTGGTCAAATAATGGTTTGTAATTTTAAACTACAAAGTATTTATGTAGTTAGGAAATTATTTCATTATCTAGCCTGCAATATGTAGTCAATTTAAAAAAAAATATGTTCCACAAGAATCTGAATATCAGATTATATTATCATTTTTTAGATTATATGTTTGTGTATGCTTAAAAAGAACACTCTTACAAAATGTCCTTATTCAGATCATTTAATCCCTGATTCTTTCCCTTAACGTGATGTGTCACAAATTGAGACTATTAAGTTGAAGTCTCTTATTATACCTACAAATGTTCATTTCTTCTTCATGTCCTGTAGTTGTTTTTTGTTTTTGTGGTTTTTTTACATTTGTTATTCCATTATTTGGCATAAATGTTCACACTGATTTCTGTCTTTGTTCTTTATTATCTCTGTGTTTATTTAGAAGCTACTCACCTCTATTATTTTACATTTATACCTTGGTATCTTACACTGACATATCATTTATCTTTTTACATGGTATGCAGATTCTTTTTATGATCTTTGAACATGTTATCCTTTGTTTGAAAGCTAGTAATTGTTATTTAGACATGTATATTTATGTTTAACTCTATGTTTAATTGGATTCAACCCAAAATCTGTGTTTTGTATAAATTTTATTTATGAGTTTTTAATTTTGATTCACATTTTATTTTCCTATGTTTTATATTTCAGGAGATTTTTCAAGATTTTACTAACACTATACTTCTTGAGTTTGGAATATTGGAAAATATTTTCCTGTTGCCATTTGACCTGAATTTTAGCCTTATTGGGTAAAGAATACTTGGCTTACATTCTTTCTCCCCCACACACAAATTCATCTTTCATTACTTTATTGCAGAATTTCTCAACCTCAGCACTATTGACATTTTGGTCTGGATAATGCTTTACTGAGTATGTATGTCGGGGTGGGGACACTGTCTTGTGCTTTATAACATATTTGATAATATCCCTGACCTCTACCCACTAGATACTAGTAGCATCCACCCCAGTTGTGACAATAAAAAATGTCCTTAGATGTTGTTTAGTATCCCCAGAGGGGAATTGCCCTTAGTTGGAACAATTGCTCTATTATTTCATGAAATCTGGTGTTGCTTAGGAGAGAACTGATACCAAGCTGCTTTCTTATTTTTCCTCATTGACTGTGATGTGCATCCTTTTAATCTGTCTGGTGAAGTCTTTGTTTATTCTGAAATTTTAGTAAGTTTTGATAGTTTATATCTCAGAGTTGGTGAAGTTTTCCTAATTTTTCCTCACAGCAATGTGTCTTTTTAACTGATTTGTATCTCCTTTCATTTAAGTTTTTTCTTCTATTAAATATTTAGGTGAGTTTTTTTTTTTCCCCCTCATATTTGTTTGTGTTCCTTTCTTCATAACAGCCATCATGTTTACGTTGGACTTTCATTGTCTGAATCCTGTGTCTATAATTTCACCTGCATTCAAATTCCTCTGTTGGTCTTCTTTTTGGTGTGTATTTCTGTGAATTTCAAAGCATATTTCTTGCTGAAATCTGAAGTTAGTTTCAACTCTTGGCATATTCTAAGACATCCTAAATATATAACTTAATAGGTATTGGTTTAGTTAATTTAGTATTTCAGTGATAGTTTTTCCTAACACTGCAAAGTTGGTTCTGGGTTGTTTTTTATATTTTTTAATATGCCATATGTTCCTTCTAGGCTATTTTTGAAAGTTAAGATAATGGAACAGAGAAAAAAAATGAATATCTGTCTAATATTCTTTCAACCTACCTCACTTCTGTGGCATACAGCAATTCCTCTAGGTTTTAAAAGATTATTGAAAACTGGTGAATTGATATTAGAGAAATATTGGAAAATTTTTGATTACTATTGTAATAGATTATTAAACATATTTCCATTTTTATAATTATAGAAGTAGTATTCCCAAAAAGAGCTAGAGGATTCCCTTCTTATTTTTCCATGACAACTTAATGAGGTATTAATTTTTTCTTGCTATATACATAAGAAAATGATGGGCAGAGTGTTTGCAAAACTACTGAACAGAGAGCTTCATCTTTCTGAATCTGATGACTACGCTTTTTGACATGCCATTTGTCTTTTTTTAATTAAATTAATGTATCTATTAGTAATCACAAATTTAAATCAACAATGCTTTCATCTGTAGCCATATGTGAATTTTGGTAGATCCAGAAAAATAGAATGTATACATTGGGAAAAAGGAAAGCCCCTTGTGCTTAATGAATTAATTTAATAAACAAGTATTATTCAGGTGTTACATAAAATGGAATGAGTATTAGAATGTATCTATGTCTTGTATCTGTTTATTTATGTATATCTATCTCTGTCATTGGCTTAATCTCAAATTTCTATGTTCTTGTTGAAATTTGCATCTTTTCTTTGTTCTTTGTGTATATGTTTCCTTTGGTAATTCTACTGATGGTTACAGTCTTACCTAGTGTCCCACACCTTTCATCCAGATAATCTTGAATTCTCTGAATGACAAAAATGCAACATATTAAGAAAAGTGAGTTTAATTCTGCTATAATTTATCTAAAAAGACAGTCCTCAATAAGGGTCAAAGAAAAAGTTCTGGGAAGCTTTCATCTTACTTCCCTACTGTCCAAGACACTGGAAATTATTTAGTAAAGTTTATAATTTTAATACAAATAATATTATTTTTTAGTTTATTCATTTTAGAGTTATTAATAAGCTTTATGATTTATAAATTAAATAGTGGCCTGTTCTTGAAAGAGATAGTAAGATATGAAATGAAAGTTGTCTTGGTTTTAGCATAGCTGTCCTTGAATATGTTTTGAGGTTTCAGAAATATTCAGTTATTATAGCATAATCCTGTGTATTTTATTTCATTACTTATTATTTAGATTTTGTAGTTTGAAGTTTTTATTTAAATTCTAGTTAGTTAACATATAATGTAATATTAGTTTCAGGAGTAGAATTCAGTAATTCATCACTTACATATTACACCCAGTGCTCTTCACAAGAAGTACCTTCCTTAATCCCCATCATCCACTTAACTCATATCCCCATCCACCTTCCCTAAACAAATCCTCAGTACATTCTTTACAGTTAAGAGTCTGTTTTATGGTTTGCCTCTCTTTTCTTTTTTTTCTCTATGTTCATCTGTTTTGTTTCTTAAATTACACATATGAGTGAAGTTGATGAAGTTTTAGAATATAAGTGAGAAAGAATTCTTGAGACATCTTTGGTGCAAAATGGTGGTTTATTAAAGCACAGAGACAGGACCCATGGGCAGAAAGAGCTATTGCCCCAGGTTGTGAGGGGTGGCAGATTATGCACCATGTGGTTGGGGAAGATAAGGAAAAGGGAGGTTTCAATAGAACTTCCGTATGCTAAAGAGGACTTACAAGGTACTGGAGGCCTTGAGGCCTTGCCATTGTCAAGGTCATTTTTCCCTCTAGCAATGTTTTAACATTAAGATAGGTGGGAGATTCCTAAAGAATGTCACAATATGTCCCACCCAGGAGTGGGGTTCGGGGAAGGTAGCAGGGTGTCAGCTTTTGCTTTGTTCTCAGCCAGCCGTCTGTTCCCTCATCAAAATTGTATGGTATTTGTCTTTCTCTGGCTGATAGTTCACTTAGCATAATAAACTCTAGCTCCATCCATGCTGTTGCATATGGCAAGATTTTATTCTTTTTATGGCTTATATTCCATCTCCATATATATTCACCTCTTCCTTATCCATTCATCAGTCAATGGACATCTGGACCATTTCCATATTTTGGCTGTTGTTGATAATGCTGCTATAAACATCAGGGTGTACGTGCCTTTTGAATCAGTATTTTTGTATCCTTTGGGTAAACACCTAGTAGTGCAATTGCTGGATCATAAGGTAGTTCTATTTTTAACTTTTTGAGGACACTCCATACTGTTTTCCAGAGTGGCCACACCAGTTTGCATTCCTACTAACAGAATAAGATGTTCCTTTTCCTCTACATCCTCACCAGCATCTGTTGTTTCATGTGTTGTTAATTTTAGCCATTCTGACAGGTGTGAGGTGATATCTCATAGTAGTTTTGCCTTGTATTTCCCTGATGATAAGTGATGTTGACCATCTTTTCATGTATCTGTTAGTTACTTGTATGTCTTCTTTGGAAAAATGTCTACTCATATCTTAACTGAACTTATTAACTGGATTATTTGTTTTTAGGGTGTTGAGTTTGATAAGTTCTTTATAGATTTTGGATACTAACTCTTTCTTAGATGTGTCATTTACAAATATTTTCTCCCATTCTGAAAGTTGCCTCAACATTACTTAAAATCCTATATATTTTAAAAGTCTATGTTTGTTTTGGAAATTCATTACCTATATTTTAGTGTAGGACTAATTTTCTGTCTATGGCGAGTGGTAATGATCTCACCAGCTTTTGTCTTTTTCGAATTTCTTTTCCTTTATTCATTACAATGACATTGCCATTGCTCTAAAATTTATACAATAAATATAAAATAAATAGCAAAGAGTAATTACAAAATATCATGGATATACATAATATTCATTTTTAAAATTACAAGTGGTAGATGTATAAATCTGGACAATTAAACTCATAAAAAAATCTGTAGTTATCTTCCTTCCAATTTAGACAGAGAACAACCAAGAGAACAAAGAATAATTTTACATAAAAGTTAATGAGACACAAATAATCTAACTTTTTGTTGCAGGGACAAAATTTGCCGTGGGATATTGAACAGAACAGCTTGTAGGGAAATGCAGAGCCAATATTTTCTCTTTAGTGTAGAATATTTTTTAGTTTAAGACTAGATTTTTATCCATAGTTCTCATTATACAGAACTGAGGGTTGAAGTCAAACAGTATAATTTGTGAGACTCTGACTACTTTCAATAGAAATATTTTGCATGTTTGGAAGTAATTAAATGATAATTACTCAGAAATATTCCAATTAGCTCAGGTTTTAAATTACTTAGAAAGTAAGAAATAATTACTTGACAAAGGGCCATCTTATCAGTCTTAGTTTACAGATTATAAATGAAACAAAATAAAGGCTAAAAAACCATAATCACAGTAGAGATTCAATAACAAAGTTATTTTGTTTTATATATTTAAGCAGATGAAGGTGATTACAAGGTTAAAAATACATGTGTGTATATATACATACATATGCATATATACATATATACATATATACATATATATACACGTATACACACTCTCACATAGAGACTGTTTTTTTGTTATTTATTGTATTCATTTTAAATCAATGACAACTTCAAGAAATTTTAAAAAAGACAAAGGTCAGGGAGATCATTATCATTCACTTTAGACTCAAAATTAGTCTTACACTAAAATATATGTAAAAAATTTCCAAAATAAACATAGACTTTTAAAATTAAAAAAAAAAAATGCTATAAAAACTAAATACTTGTGAAGCTGCTAAACATATTTAAGGAAAACTAGTGCTAAAACTAGGACAAGTTTTATTTCATACCTTACTACATTTTTCCAAAAAGGTTAGAATTTAATTTATAAATAATAAAGCTTATTCATGCTTGAAAAATGCAAATATATATTTATATATTCTGCTGAATTGCTTTACCAAATTTTAAATTATATTTAAATAATTACTGTGAATTTAATGAGTCACAAAGAGTCCATATAGCCATTGCTCTCAACTAATTTGAATGAAAAAAATTAGTGTTGAGCAGAATAATGAATGGAACTTTACATTTAACTAATTTTTTCTTAAACTTGTTTTTATTTGACTCTCAAACAAACTTCTTTATAGGAAACTCCTAAATGCATTTTTTTAATTATTTTTGCATAATATTGCCTCTTTCTGACAAGTATGACAGAAGGGGAGATATACATGAGGTCATAGTTGTGGACTGTCTTGGTATCTTTACTCAAATAAGCCACCACAGATACTTTGACTTGTTTTGATGATATTTCCTCTCATATGAGATTATGAACACTTTAAGGATATAGCTTGAGTAATACATCCATATTGAATGTGAATACTTAAATGTGTGCTAAAGAGCTGTTAAAATGGTTACAATAGCCTGTTAACATCTAAAGACACAGAATATAAAAGGGGTGAAGGGGGCCAAAAGTGAAAGAAAAAGAGAGAATTGGGATAGGGCTCCTGCCATTTGCTTTACTGCATTTCAATTGAGCACCTTCTGTGGACAAACACTGCCCTAGGCACTTGACACCATTTCACCATATGCGCTATTTGGCAAATGATTGGAGTTTCTGACTCTATGAAGCATGGGGGTTCTTGCTGTGCTTTACACACAAAATGAAGACACAAGTAAGAATTGGGAGATAAGCAAAGATAGGAGAGTCCCGTGAATCATGCATACCAAACCCTTTATCTGGAATGTCTCCTCATTTTGAGCCCTCAGTCCATTTTGCTTTGGTGTTCCTCTATACTTTACCAAGGACTACAGCCACCAGGAGAAATAGAAGAAGGAAGAAGAGGAAGAGACTTCAGTGAGAATTTAGAACTGTTAAGAGAAAATAATTTTTTCCTTCCCCTGTATCCTCATCTTAACTGAATTATCTAAATCTGCAAAGAACCTATTTGCAAATAAAGACATATTCAGAGGTCCAGATGGACACAAATTTTGGAGAACACTATTCAAACCCCTACGGTGACTGAATACAGTGACCTCAGCCTCAGTTCCTTCATCTGTACCTCAAAGGTTTCCTGTGAAGATGAAAACTGTAAAGCATGTTATTAGAATGCTTCTATGACTACTGGAAAACCTGACATGTTGTTAGGGATCTTAGCAATGCAAAAGACTGAGAGTTATGAATGTGTATTACTAAAACTACACTTTGGAGTGGTGCTTCGTGCTTCTTTGAATTCACAGTGCAATTGGCACTTGCACTGTTCTAATCCTTACATCTGGAGAGACTTTGGAAAGCCAGTCACATTTTCAACTCATGCTCATACACTTCTGAATTGTTCTGCTGAGACCACTGGCTTTCTTTCATCTATAGAAAGCCTTGCCTTTCATGTTAGTATTATAAATAAGATAAATCCTGTTCATCAATGAGTAGGGGCTGAAAGACAAAACTGTTCCTCTAATAATAGATTCTCTGGGCAAAATAATATGATTGACTTTCTTTGATATGAAATGAAAGATAAATGTATTTATGTAAATGTGTTTTCCTTTGAAGAGTACTCCAATGCACTGGGTTGAGGCAAAACACAATATAGTCAATGATTGTTGAGCAGTGGATTATATCTTAAACTTGAAATGTGAGTTGGCTATTTGGGACTGCACAACACAAAAGGGCTCTAAGTTCATAGAACAGGACCCCAAAACAAAATAAGAAAAAAAGAAAAAATGCAGAGAATTTTCATGATAAAAGAGCATTTATGACTACAACTATATTGAACTGTTTTTGCATATTTTACTCTTTTTAGGACAACTAAGAAACATAATTTTAAAGTCTTTGTCCCTAGATACTAACAAATATCTCCTGCTCTCTGTCACTTGCAGCGTTATCAAACAACCACACTCTATTTTACAACAGTTTGGCTTTTCAGATATATAATGTATTCTGATTGTTTGGAACGGAGTGAGTTATGTTATTTTTTAACTTGAAAAATCACCAATGAAATCATATATTATATGCACAGAGAACAAAGTCAAGTAAATTTTTAGCTAGATGTAAAGATAGAATAGAGATAGATGATAGATGATAGATGATAGATAGATAGATAGATAGATGATAAGTGATAGCTAGCCAGCTAGCTAAATAGTTATATTAGTAAATGATTAAGACCATCATAATATAATATGAAAAGTGCTGCCTAAATTTAGTAATTTGAATTAAGTAATTAAGAAATTATTTCACATTCTGTAGCATATGCTGATTTAGAAAATTAAGTAGTCACCATATTTTGTTGTTATTTACACCATCACCTGATATTTAGGTACCAATTTCTGCATCAGTCAGGATAGACAAGGATATTAGTTTGCTAGGGCCGCCATAACAAAATACCACAGATTTTGTGGCTAAACAACAAAAATTTATTTTTTCGTAGTTTGAGAGACTAGAAGTCAAAATTCAAGATGTCAGCACGTTTGGTTTCCTCTAAGATCTCTCTCCTTGGGTTGCAGAGGGCTGCCTTCCAGCTGTGTCTTTAAAAGGTAATTTTTTTGTGCACATACATCCCCGGTATCTCTTTGTGTGTCCCATTTTCTCTCCTTCCAAGGACATCAGTCAGATTAGATTAGGGCCCACCCTAAAAGCCTCATTTTATTTTAGTCACCTCTTTGGAAGCTTTATATCAAAATGAAGTCACATTCTGAGGTCCTGGGGGTTAGGGTTTTAACATTTGAACTGGGGGTAAGGGATGCAATTCAGCCCATAAAATCTAGATTATGTACAGGTAATAGATAATACCCAAAGCTTAGTGACTTAAAATAGGGTCAGCAAATTTTTACTATAAAGGGTCAGATGATAAATACTTTAAGCTTTGTGGACCACAGTAGTTACCCTTAGTAGTTGTTCTGAATAGTTGCTCTGCTACAACTATTCAAATGAGCCACTGTCACATAAATGCAGCCATAGGCAGTATGTTATCTAACAGGCATGATCTTATTTACAAAAACAGGTTGTGAACTGCTTTTGACCAATGGGCTATAGTTGCTCACCTTGACTAAGAACACCAAAGGTTTATTTTTCACTCACAATACAGTCAGATCACAATTCAGCTTAGAGACTTTGATTTATGTCATCTTCACTGAGATTCAGAATGAGGTCCTACCTCTTAAAGTTTTATTGACAGGGCCAAGCCAACATCAGGAGGGAAAGGAAGAATAACCCTTTCATGTGCATGGAATGGGTGGAAAACAGGTATGCTTAGTAAACAATACTAATGATCCTACAATTACTATTTGGTAAAAATTTTGGTGTTTCCTTTATAGATTATTACTAGGTATTTACAGAAATATTAAAATCTCCTCTTCCTGGATAAAATGTAAGTTCCATGGAGGTAGTGGCCATGTTTTATTCATTGCTATATTCTAGGCATCTCAGAAAGTGTGTGGCACATAGTTGATGCTCAGTGAATATTTGTTAAAAGGGTAAATAAATGAATATTTCAATGGAGTGAAAAAAATCTTACTCCATTGAAAACTCACTGCATTTAATTCACTGCTTAAGAAATTAGCTGAGGAACTGGTTTCTAAATGTTGAGGAATTGATTTTAATGTTTTATTCACCAGTAGAGAAGATTCTAAATATCATGGCCAAAGAATTTTGAGTTTTCTGTTTTACCTTTGTAGATATTCATTTTCTTATTTTAGGAGTTCCCCCCCCCCCCTTTATTTTAAAGGAAATTTAGTTAGAGACTTTTTGGTTACTCCTGAAGTCTACTCTTTTTTTTTTTTTTAAGATTTTATTTATTTATTTGACAGACAGAGATCACAAGTAGGCAGAGAGGCAGGCAGAGAGAGAGAGGAGGAAGCAGGCTCCCTGCTGAGCAGAGAGCCCGATGTGGGGCTCGATCCCAGGACCCTGGGATCATGACCTGAACCGAAGGCAGAGGCTTTAACCCACTGAGCCATCCAGGTGCCCCACCCCCTTTTTTTTAATTAATATATAATGAATTATTTGCCCCAAGGGTACAGGTCTGTGAATTGTCAGGCTTCCAAACTTCACAGCACTCACCATAGCACATACCCTCCCCAGTGTCCATAACCCAACCACCCGCTCCATATCCCCACCTTCTGGCAACCTTCAGTTTGTTTTGTGAGATCAAGAGTCTCTTATGATTTGTCTCCCTCCCTATCCCATCTTGTTTAATTTTTTCCTTCCCTCCCCCCCAAACCCCCCATTTTGCCTCTCAAATTCCTCATATCAGAGAGATCATATGATAATTGTCTTTCCCTGATTGACTTATTTTGCTCACCATAATACCCTCTAGTTCCATCCACATCATGAAAATGGCAAGATTTCATTTCTTTTGAAGGCTACATAATATTCCATTATAAACATATACCATGTCTTCTTTATCCATTAATCTGTTGATGGACATCTAGTTCTTTCCATTGTGGAAATTTCTGCTGGAAATTCTATTATGGACATTGCTGCTATAAACATTTGTGTGTGTGTGCCTCTTTGGAACACTACATTTGTATCTTTAGGGTAAATACCTAATAGTGTGAATACTGGGTAGTAGGATAGCTCTATTTTCAACTTTTTGAGGAACCTCCATGGTTGCACCAGCTTGCATTCCCACCAACAGTGTAGGAGGGTTTCCCTTTCTCCACAACCTCGCCAGCATCTGTTATTTCCTGATTTGTTAATTTTAGTCATTCTGACTGGTGTGAGGTGGTATCTCATTATGGTTCTGAATTCAACTCCCTGATGCCGAGTGATGTCGAGCACTTTTTCATGTGTCTGTTGGCCATCTGGATGTCTTCTTTGCAGAAATGTCTGCTCATGACCTCTGCCCGTTTCTTGATTGGATTATTCATTCTTTGGGTGTTGAGTTTGATAAGTTCTTTATAGATTTTAGATACTAGCTCTTTATCTGATATGTCTTCTCCCATTCTGTCAGTTATCTTTTTGTTTTGTTTACTGTTTCCTTTGCTGTGTAAAAGCTTTTGATCTTGACAAAGTCCCAATATTTCATTTTTCCCTCACTTCCCTTGCCTTTCTTATTTCCTGAGAAATGCTTGTATCACTATATACTTTTCTCTCAGGACTGCCTTTGCTGTGTCCCACAGATTTTGAACAGTTGTGTTTTCATTTTCATTTATTTCCATGAATTTTTTAATTTCCTGTTGACCCATTAATTCCTTAGTAGGATTCTCTTTAGCCTCCGTATATTTAAGTTCCTTCCAACTTCCCTCTTGTGATTGAGTTCTAGCTTCAGAGCACTGTGGTCTGAAAATACTCAGGGAATGATCCCAATCTTTTGATATTGGTTGAGACCTGATTTATGAACCAGGATGTGATCTATTCTGGAGAATGTTCCATATGCACTAGAGAAAAATGTGTATTCTGTTGCTTTGGGATGGAATGTTCTGAATATATCTGTGATGTCCATCCGGTCCAGTGTATCATTTAAGGCCTTTATTTCCTTGTTGATCTTTTGCTTGGATAATCTGTCCATTTCAGTGAGGGGGATGTTAAAGTCCCCTACTATTATTGTATTATTGTCAATATGTTTCTTTGATTTTGTTATTAATTGGTTTATATAGTTGGCTGTTCCCATGTTGGGGCATAGATATTTACAATTGTTAGATCTTCTTGTTGGACAGATCCTTTGAATATGATATAGTGTCCTTCTTCATCTCTTATTATGGTATTTGGCTTAAAAATCTAATTTATCTCTTATAAGGATTGCCACCCAGCTTTCTTTTGATGTCCATTAGCATGGTAAATTGTTTTCCATCCCCTCACTTTAAATCTGGAGATGTCTTTGGGTCTAAAACAAGTTTCTTGTAGACAACATATTGATGGGTTTTGTGTTGTTGTTGTTGTTGTTGTTTTTACCCATTCTGATACCCTATGTCCTTTGATTTGGGCATTTAGTTCATTTACATTCAGGATAACTATTGAAAGATATGAATTTATTGCCATTGTATTGCCTGTAAGGTGACTGTTACTGTATATTGTCTGTTTCTTTCTGATCTACTACTTTTAGGGTCTCTCTTTGCTTAGAGGACCCCTTTCAATATTTCCTGTAGAGCTGGTTTGGTGTTTGCAAATTCTTTCAGTTTTTGTTTGTCCTGGAAGCTTTTAATCTCTCCTTCTATTTTCAATGATAGCCTAGCTGGATATAGTATTCTTGGCTGCATGTTTTTCTCGTTTAGTGCTCTGAATATATCATGCCAGTTCTTTCTGGCCTGCCAGGTCTCTGTGGATAAGTCTGCTGCCATTCTAATATTTTTACCATTGTATGTTACAGACTTCTTGTGCTGAACTGCTTTCAAGATTTTCTCTTTGTCACTAAGACTAATAAGTTTTACTATTAGATGATGGGGTGTGGACCTATTTTTATTGATTTTGAGGGGGATTGTCTGTGCCTCCTGGATTTTTATGCTTGTTCCCTTTGTCATATTAGGGAAATTCTCTACTATAATTCATTCCAATATACTTTCTGCCCCTCTCTCTCTCTCTTCTTCTTCTGGAATCCCAGTTAATCTAATATTGTTTCATCTTATGGTATCACTTATCTCTTGAATTCTCCCCTCATGGTCCAGTAGTTGTTTGTCTCTCTCTTACTCAGCTTCCTTATTCTCCATCATTTTGTCTTCTATATCACTAATTCTCTCTTCTGCTTCATTTAGCTAGCAGTAAGAGCCTCCATTTTTTACTGCACCTCATTAATAGCTTTTTTTATTTCAACTTGGTTAGATTTTAGTTCTTTTATATCTCCAGAAAGGGCTTTTATTTCTCCAGACAGGGTCTTTCTAATATCTTCCATGCCTTTTTTGAGCCCAGCTAGCACCTTGAAAATCATAGTTCTGAACTCTAGATCTTACATATTACCAATGTCCATATTGATTAGATCCCTAGCCTTCAGTATTGACTCTTGTTCTTTTTTTTTTTTTTTTTTTTTTGTGGTGAGTTTTTCTGCCTTGTCATTTTCTATGGATAAGAATATATGAACAAGGGAATAAAATACTAAAAGGGTGGCAAAGATCCCAGAAAAATGTTTTCTAACCAAATCTGAAGAGTCCCCAAATTGGGAGAGGAGAAAGGGGGTAAAAAGAAATTTTAAAAATTAAAAAAAAAAAATATATATATATATATATATCATTTATTATTACATTATATATTATAATGTATTATAATAATATATTTTATTATATTATTATAGATATATTTTATATAAGTATATAATATATATATTAGACTTTTGTATAGAACAGAGCCACTCACTTGATTTTGGGTGTATTTTGGTCTCTTAGAAGAAACTACCTCCCAAAAATTTAAAGAAAGAGAAACTTATATATATACAAAAATAAGGGTAAACATGATGAAGGAATAGAATATGACTGTAAAGATGAAAATTTAAAAAAAAATCTAGAAAGGATTTGATAAGTTAGTTAGAAATAGAAAGAAAAAGAAAGTGGAAAAAATTTGCTCAGGCTGGAGTATAGAACAAAGCTCTGTGCTAGATTTAGGGTATATTTTGATCTATTAGAAGAAATTGTATCCATTAAATTTTTAGTAGAAAGAACTCCGTATGTATACAAAAAATAAAGTTAGCTACAATGAAGGATAAAATATGACTATAATAATGAAGGTTTAAGAAGATTTTTTTAGAAAGCTATTGTTAAGATAAACTAGTTTAAAAATGTTGAAAGAGGAAAAGTTAGGAAAATCAGAATAAGAAAAAATAAAATTTAAAAAATTTAATTAACTTTTGCAAGACTAAAGAATCATGGGGGAAAAGTCATTAATTCCATGCTCTGCTTTCCCCTCCTCTGGAATTCTCGATCAGTGAACTTGGTCTTGGCTGGATATTCTTGCTGATCTTCTGGGGGAGGGGCCTGTTTTATTGATTCTCAAATGTCTTTGTCTGAGGTGGAATTGTGTTGCCCTTGCCAGGGGCCAGGCTAAGTAATCTGCTCACGTTCATTCTCAGGAACTTTTGTTCCCTCAATGCTCTCCATAGAGCTCTGGAGGATGGGAATGATAATGGCAGCCTCCCAATCTCTGGCCCAGAGGAGCCAAGAGCTCGGGGCCCCACTCCTCAGTGCACCTTCAGAGAAAAGCTGTCAATCACTCCCATCGCCCTGGTCTCTGGCCATGCTCCGAACTCACCCAGCCTATGACCAAGCACACAGCCACGTTTGGAGTCTCCAAACCCAGCAGTTTCCTGCCACACTGCTCTTCCACTGGAGCAAGGTGGGTCTTCCTGGATCTCCCATTTGTGGGGTCCCTGCTCAAAGAACAGTGGCCCAACTGTGCCACAGATCACAGCTTAAGGTAACCCCAAGCTGAGAGCTCACTCCTCAGTTCCATCTCTGTAGTTGGCTTCCCTGCTCTGATACCTACAGGCTCTGCTACTCTCAGACACCCCAATCATTCTGTGACCCCACAGGACCTGAGACCACACTCTCCCTGAGAGGGCTCCACCTCCACTTAGCATCTGGAGCGATATCCCTCAGTGGAGCAGACCTCTAAAAGTTTGGATTTTGTGCTCTGTTGCTCCACCACTTGCCGGGAGCCATCCCCTTCCCCCACAGTCTATCTTCCCATTGCTTCAGATTCACTTTTCTACACGTCCTACCTTTCAGAAAGTGGTCAATTTTCTGTTTCTAGAATTGTTATTTTTCTCTTCAATCTCCTTTTGGGTCTGTAGGTGTTCAGAATGTCTTGATAACTATATAGCTGAACTCCTGATACCTGATGTCATGTCATTCTGCTACTTCTCTGCCATCTTAACTCTCCCCTCTCTTGAAGTCTACTCTTAAAGGGTCTATCCACCAAGAAAATCTAACAATTCTAAATATCTATGTGCCCAACATGGGAGCAGCCAACTACATAAGCCAACTGTTAACCAAAATAAAGAATTATATTGATAATGATACATTAATAGTAGGAGACCTCAATACTCCTCTCTCAGCAATGGACAGATCATCTAAACAGAAGATCAACAAAGACATAAGAGTTTTGAATGACGGACACATTGGACTAGATGGACTTTGTGATATATACAGAATATTCTACCCTAAAACAACAGGATACTCATTCTTCTCGAGTGCACATGGAACTTTCTCCAGAATAGACTACATACTGGATTGCAAATCTGGTTTCAACTGATACTAAAAGATTGAGATTATTTTCTGCTAATTCTCAGACCACAATGATTTGAAACTGGAACTCAGTCTCAAGAAAACATTTGGAAAGAATTCAAATACTTGGAAGTTAAAGAACATCCTGCTAGAGAATGATTGGGTCAACCAGGAAATTAAAGAAGAACTTAAGCAATTCATGGAAACTAATAAGAATAAAAACACATCAGTCCAAAACCTGTGGGATACTGCAAAGGCAGTCCTACAGGGGAAACATGTAGCCATCCAAGCCTTTCTCAAATGCACAAAAACCCCAAATGCACAAGTTAGCCTTACACCCAAAGGAGCTGGGGAAAGAACAGCAAATAAAACCTAAACCATGCAGGAGAAGAGAAATAATAAAGATTAGAGCAGAGAAGTAGAAACCAGAAGAACAGTAGAACAGATCAACAAAACTAGAATTTGGTTCTTTGAAAGAATTAATAGGATTGATAAACTTCTGGCCAGACTTACCCAAAAGAAAAGAGAAAGGATCCAAATTAATAAAATCATGATTGAAAGGGGAGAGATCATGACTAACACCCAAGAAATAGAAACAATTATTGAAATTATTACCAGCAACTATATGCCAACAAATTAAGCAAACTGGAAGAAATGGATGCATTCCTGGAAACTTATAAACTTCCAAAACTGAAACAGGAAGATATAGACGATCTGAATAGACCAATAACCAGTAATGAAATTGAAGCAATAATAAAAAACCTCCCAGAAAACAAGAGTCCTGGGCCAGATGGCTTCCCAACATTTAAAGAAGAATTAATACCTATTCTACTGAAGTTGTTTCAAAAAATAGAAATAGAAGGAAAATTTCCAAACTTGTTGTATGAGGCCAGCATTACCCGCATCTCAAAACCAGGCAAAGACCCCATCATAAAGGAGAATTACAGACCAATATCCTTGATGGACATGGATGCCAAAGTATTCAACAACATTCTAGCCAATAGAATCCAACAACACATTAAAAGAAATATCCATCACAACCAGGTGGGATTTATTCCTGGAATGCAAGTATGGTTCAACATTTGAAAACCAATGTGATAAAGCACATTAATTACAGAAAAAACAAGAACCACACAACCCTCTCAATTGATGCATAAAAAGCATTTGACAAAATACAACATCCATTCCTGGTTAAAGCTCTTCAGAGTGTAGAAACAGAGGGAACATTCCTCAATATCATAAAAACCATCTATGAAAAGCTCACAGAGAATATCATTCTCGATGGGGAAAAGCTCTCAGCATTTAAGGTCAGAAACATTACACTCTCACTGGTATTGCATATGCTCCTCTCACTGGTATTGTTGCCCACTCTCACTGGTATTGTTCAACATAGTACTAGATGTCCTAGCAAAAGCAAGCAGAAAACAAAAAGAAATAAAAGGTATTCAAATTGGCAAAGAAGAAGTTAAGCTCTCTCTCTTTGCAGATAACATGATACTTTATGTGAAAAACTTGAAAGACTCCACCTCCAAATTACCAGAACTCATACAACAATTAAACAAAATAGCAGGATATAAAATCAATGCACAAAATCAGTTGCTTTTCTGTACACTAACAATGTTAACTGTAGAAGGAGAAATTAAGGAATCGATTCCATTTTAATAGTACCAAAACCCATAAGATACCTAGGAATAAACCTACGCTTCAAGCAGAAGACATTTGGGTATCTTGAAACACATAATTAAGGCTTTGTGGCCTAATGTACACATAGTTAAATATATATTGTACATTCTTAGTTTTTGAGCTTATTTTAATCTCGATATAGTTTATATTTTATTTTTGCTTTACAGAGTAATACCAAATTCCTTTTTTAAATGAAATACGAACTATTTTTTATTATTGAAGTATAATTGATATAAAATTATATCAATTTTATATATGGATAGTGATTTGATATTTATATCAAAGTTCTTTTTAAAGTGAAGAGAGACTTTCTCTTCCAAAACCCTGATTTGTTATTAAAATTAAATATAATTCAAAATCAGCTAGTGAATGTGAGTAGTCTTGCAACTTACAAATATAACAAATATGACAACCAGAAAACTCACCTCTGACTTAAACTACAGTCTCAGCAGCATTCTATAGCAAAAATTACATTTTGAAAGAAATGGATATAAAACACTACACTTAAGGAAAACTGTACTTTTTTATCACATTTGTTATCTAGTTTGTGTCTAGTCTTTTTAGAGATAGGCATATAACTGTTTAATTTGAATAAATAAAACACAATAGCAAATAACTTAAACATTTCTCTAGGCTGTTATTAAATACTGTGAAATATGCAAAGATGAATGAAACATTACATTACCTCTGTCCTCATAGTCCTACATCATATTTGCCTTCAAAGAACCTTCACTTTCTTCTTCTGGCTGAAGCATGTAACTACAATTAAAGTTGGAGCTTAACAAAATTACAGCATAAATGAAGTTTGGATATTTTCCAAATGCCTTCTAACTTTCTGTTCTTTCCTTGATTTGGCCATTTATAGCTCATCAATAGGGTAAGCTAAAGTGAGGCTATAAATCTGGCTTTCTCTAGACTAGAAGTTGGCAAATGTTTTTGTTGAAAGGCCAAATAGTACATATTTACATTCTATTAGTCCTATGGTCTCATGAGTTCTATGCTCAGTCCTGATGTAGTTCAAAAGGAGCATATGCAATACTTAAACAAGTGCATGTGGCCATAAATAAAATAAAATAAAATAATACTTTTTGATTTTTTAATATGAATATAGTAAAACACAATATTATGTTAGTTTCAGGTGTACAATATCATGATTCCACAAGTTCTTACATTATGTTGTGCTCACCACAAGCATAGCTACCATCTGTCACCATACAATGCTATTGTAATATGACTGGCTGTATTCCCTTTGTTGTGCCTTTTCTTTCTGGGACTTATTTATTCCATAACTGGAAGCCTGTATCTCCTATTTCCTTTCACACATTCTGTGCAATCCCCCATCCCCCTCCCCACTGGCAATCATCAGTTTGTTCTTTATGTTTATAGTCCTAATTCTGTTTTTTGTTTGTTTGTTTATTCATTTGGTTTTTGTTTGGTTTTATTTTTAGATCCAACCATGAATGAAATGATACAGTATTCTTCTTTCTCAGTCTGACTTATTTCACTTAGCATAAAATCCCCGAGATCCATCAATGTTGTTGCAAATGGCTATCTATCTATCTGTGGTCCATCCGTAGTAAGGTTATAGGTACATCCATGTTGTAGTGATGGCTATATATATATATATATGATATATATGGTATTTATATTTATTTATATCACTATGTGATATTTATACATATATAAATACCGTGTGTATGTGTGTGTGTGTGTGTGTGTGTGTGTGTGTGATAATGGCTATATATAGCCATTATGACAACATGGATGCACCTATAACCTTACTATGGATGGGCCATATATCCTTACTATGGATGGACCATAGTCCTTATATTTATTTACAAAAATTGGTGGTGAGCTAGTTTAGGTCATAAATGTAGTTTGGTAACTCTCTGCTGTAGAACACTTCTGTTCAGTAAGGTAGCCTTTAGACACAGGGCTTTTTATTTTTAAGTTAAATATAATCAAATACCATTACGCATTCAGTTCCTCAGTCATACTAGCCATATTTTAAGTGCTCAGTAGTCACATATGGATAGTGAGTCCCATACTGGGCAATGCATTAGAACATTTCCATCACCATAGGATTTTCTGTTGGACAATCTATGGTCTAGACCAACTTAGTTGGGATCATTGGGAGGCTCTAATGCTATGCACTGAATTTCTAAACTAATCCTAACCCTTGCAGAAAATATTACACACAGTCTTGGTTGACAATAGTTTAGGGCCTTGAATTAAAGTTGCTGCCATTAACACAGTACTTAGGGGATGAATTCTAAATAAATTTATTGCCTTGAAATAACATTTTATTTTTTACACCTTACACTTTTGCCTGAGTGTTTGCCTTAACTCTTAAGCCTATATTAAGGTCCTAATGGCAGCAAAATCTTTTCAATGTGGTTGTCAGACATTATTTTGAGTTCTTCTAATTTTTTTTTTCAAACACTAGACCATGCAGGCCATACCCCTAATTACTGTTAAACATCCTGATTCACAGTGATATTTACTTGAATTGGAATATTATTGCATCTCTGTTTTTGATTGCCATGACTCATCCTCTGGATTGGACTCCTTTTGCATTGATTTTGTCCAAAACCATGTCAGAGTAATGAAATTTCTTTCTGGTTCCAAAGAACATGCCAGAATTTAGACATCCAAATGAATGCTGCCCATGCCAAAATCGTCAACATGGTAGCTTTGCATTTATTCCAACGATGCTGCCATTACTTTAAGCATTTTGAAATTTGTCTGTGAAAATTGTCTTCACAGCTTGAACAATTGAACCTTAGAAAGTATTTATACAGCATTTGCCACATGCATTACACTAAGATATTGTATAGGATGTTCAGACGTGAGAAAGAAGCAGTATCTATCCTTAACGAGTTTGTAGAATAAGGCAAATATGCACATATTACCAAAATTGTCCGCAGTGGAGACAGAAATTTTTGTAATAGTAAAGAAGTGACTCTAAGTTATCTGTTGGATAGGAATAAGATAAGATATAACACATACTTTTATATTAACATACCATGGACATACAAGTATAGGCATTCCAGGTAACCACCTTGAAAGGCATATCTAATGTACATGTATAACGTCTACATATTTGTATTAAAACATTTGGTTGTGTTATAATTTTGAATACATGAATACTGTGTTTAATATATAAAACAACAACAACAAAAAAATCACCTTGTTACTCCTCCCTGAGGAGGAGTATCTGTCAACAGGAACTATTGCTTTTAAAATTTCTTTGATAAATCACAAACTAGATTATTTTTTAAGGTTAAAACAGTTTAATCAGATTACACAAGGAAAGACAGTATACCCACACACATATCAGAATGGAGAGAGACAGACTGACAGAGAGATAGATACCAAGGGACTGAATGACTATGGGTGTTTCCCAAAGTGCTAATTTATTTGCCGTGTTGCAAACAAATTAAAATGAACCATTCTAAAAATAGCTATTTCTGGTCTTCATGTACGGTGTTAAGCAGAATTTGTTTGTGTTCTCCAAAGAATCTATTTTGTGCAATGGTATTTCCTTTTTCTTATATATATGCAATGATATTTCTAAAAAATAATTTAATCTCCACTTAAAAGTGTAAAAAATGAGAAAGGCATATGCTGAGTTGTGAAAAATAATGCTATGATTTAGAAAGAGAAAAAAAAAAAACAGGCTATGATGGGATGAAATGTCCCACTTGGACACCCATATTTCATACATTTAAGTTTAGAGTTTGGCCTTGACTATATAACCACTTCAATATGTTTTACAAAAAATTGAAGCATAAATGACTATTAAGGTTCTAATGTTTCTAAATACCCTTCTATATTTATAAGAAAAAGGTAAGCATTGGAATAAAACATGGCAAAGCATATGAGTAAGCATGTTAGAAAGAGAAACTACAAATATCATAAAAACTAAATACAGAGGCTTAAAACACTAATCATCAAAAAAATGAAGTTGAAAACATTAGGACACCATTTTAGTTGTTGCTCATTGGATATTTGATAATATTCAGTGCTGGCAAGGGTGTGGTAATATCTGCACTCTCACACAGATATTGCCCACCTAAACTTATACTTGCTTGAAACCAGGAAAGGCATATATGAATATTCATCTTTATCTTTAGAATTTCCATTCTCCATTCTTCCTCTTCCAAGTACCCAGTCTGCCAGTAGCAGTCATGTGAGTGGTAAAGGCTCCCAGTCAACTTTCTAGTTACATAATACTTTTAAGAACACTAACTCCTTTTTTTTTTTTTGAGTCTACACAAGTCTTATTTACTTTTTTACTTAAATCCCAATGACTGTAGTGATCTGTTTGTGTAGCATCTTAGATTCTTAGGCAACACCCTTATACCTGCTTTCAGAAGAAAGTAATCTGGTAATGTTTATTAACTTAACATGCCTATTTTTGGAGTGCCTCGAGTGGTTCAGTTGGTTGAGCTCATGGCTTTTGGCTAGGGTCATCATCTTGGTCATCACCTTGTCAGGGTTGTGATGTCTGGGTAATGATCTTGGGGTTGTGGGATTGAGTACCACAGTCAAGCTCTTATTATATTATTTGATTGATGGAGTTATTGTTAAGGCAGAAAAAAAGAAAAGAGAAAACTTACCCATAGCATGTGCTTATTTGTCAATTTGGAATGTAAGTTGACTTTTACTTGATTTTTTTTTTTTTTAGGGGTACTGATAATTTTACTTTTAAAAAGTATTTTTAAGGAGACTTTTCAAGTGATATACCCTTAGCTGCCTAAATCTAAATAGGTTTAACTTAAAATGATCCAGTTGGCACACTATTTAGTTAAAACATAAATTTCAAAGGAGCCTGGGCAGCTCAGTCAATTGAGCACCTGACTCTTGATTTTGGCTCAGGTCATAATCTCAGGGCCATGGAATTGAGCCCCACATGCGGCTTCATGATGATTCAGCAGGAGTCTGTTTGTCCATCTCCCTCTACTCCTCCCTCTCCTTGCCCACTCTCTCATAAATAAGTAAATAAATAAATACAAATATCTTTAAAAAATTAAAAGCCCATATATATCAATTCTCACAGTATTGTGCTTCATCTTTGTCAAACAAATGAGAGCAGAAGACAATCAAAACACACACCAAGCTCGAATAGTATTTAAAATGTTTTCTAAGGAAATGTATGGGAAAAAAAAGCAGTAACTGCTGTATGGTTACCTCCTTACTCTTCATATTTGGGGGCAGTGCCCAGAGATTTAAAGGGTCCATGCAGAAGACTTCAGCAGAGGAACTATAGTGGTTTTGTTTTGTTTTGTTTTGTTTTGTTTTGTTTTGTTTTGCTAAAGGTCTCTAGGCTGCATCACTGGGGGAGGAAGCCATGGTCCTTACCCTGGCATCATCAGAGATTAAGGTCCACAATTTGTGATTGCAGGATAGACCAGAGGATTCCAGGGATGATCCCCTGTTTCAGCATTTTACCAATATTGATTGCCTCAATATTTAACTAGCTGGTTTCCATGGAGTTTTGCAAGAGGACACTCTTCTTTCTACAAGGCCACCTTGCTGAGAATTATTCTTAGCAAACTGAATACTTGGTCAACTAATCTTCGACAAAGCAGGAAAGAATGTCCAATGGAAAAAAGACAGCCTCTTCAATAAATGGTGTTGGGAAAATTGGACAGCCACATGCAGAAAAATGAAATTGGATCATTTCCTTACACCACACACGAAAATAGACTCAAAATGGATGAAGGACCTCAATATGAGAAAGGAATCCATCAAAATCCTTGAGGAGAACACAGGCAGCAACCTCTTCGACCTCAGCCGTAGCAACATATTCCTAGGAACATCACCAAAGGCAAGGGAAGCAAGGGCAAAAATGAACTACTGGGATTTTTTTTTTTTTTTAGATTTTTTATTTATTTATTTGACAGAGAGAGATCACAAGTAGACAGAGAGGCAGGCAGAGAGAGAGAGAGAGAGAGAGAGAGAAGCAGGCTCCCTGTTGAGCAGAGAGCCCGATGTGGGACTCGATCCCAGGACCCTTAGATCATGACCTGAGCCGAAGGCAGCGGCTTAAGCCACTGAGCCACCCAGGCGCCCGAACTACTGGGATTTTATCAAGATCAAAATCTTTTGCACAGCAAAGGAAACAGTTAACAAAACCAAAAGACAACTGACAGAATGGGAGAAGATATTTGCAAACGATATATCAGATAAAGGGCTAGTGTCCAAAATCTATAAAGAACTTAGCAAACTCAACACCCAAAGAACAAATAATCCAATCAAGAAATGGGCAGAAGACATGAACAGATATTTCTGCAAAGAAGACATCCAGATGGCCTACAGACACATGAAAATGTGCTCCATATCACTCAGCATCAGGGAAATACAAATCAAAACCACAATGAGATATCACCTCACACCAGTCAGAATGGCTAAAATTAACAAGTCAGGAAATGACAGATGCTGGCGAGGATGCGGAGAAAGGGGAACCCTCCTACACTGCTGGTGGGAATGCAAGCTGGGGCAACCACTCTGGAAAACAGCATGGAGGTTCCTCAAAATGTTGAAAATAGAACTACCCTATGACCCAGCAATTGCACTGCTGGGTATTTACCCTAAAGATACAAATGTAGTTATCCGAAGGGGCACGTGCACCCAAATGTTTATAGCAGCAATGTCTACAATAGCCAAACTATGGAAAGAACCTAGATGTCCATCGACAGATGAATGGATAAAGAAGACGTGCTATATATACACAATGGAATACTATGCAGCCATCAAAAGAAATGAAATCTTGCCATTTGTGATGATGTGGATGGAACTAGAGGGTATCATGCTTAGCGAAATAAGTCAATCAGAGAAAGACAACTATCATATGATCTCCCTGATATGAGGGAGTGGAGATGCAACATGGGCGGTTAAGGGGGTAGGAGAAGAGTAAATGAAACAAGATGGGATTGGGAGAGAGACAAACCATAAGTGACTCTTAATCTCACAAAACAAACTGAGGGTTGTTGGCGGAAGGGGGCTTGGGAGAGGGGGGTTGGGGTTATGGACGTTGGGGAGGGTATGTGCTATGGTGAGTGCTGTGAAGTGTGTAAACCTGTACCCCTGGGGATAAAAATATATGTTTATAAAAAATTTAAAAAAAAAAGAAAACAATACTTCTGTCATGTGCTAATAGGAACTTTTATGTATTCGCAACCCTTGGTTATAATAAGAAATTGATTTCAACAGCACAGAGGGTCTGCTGCTATCAAAATTACCAGAAAAATTACCAATGAGCAAAATATATCCTTAATTTTTTTGTCTTTCCTTCACCACTTGGTATTTCCAGGTCTCTTTTCTCAGCCTTGATGGGCATCCAATGCCTATATAGGTAGTAGTTTTGTCCTTAACTTTTTCCACAGGGCAGATGACATCCATTCATAGCCCATTTCCTCCCCTAAATAAGATTCCTATTTCTTATGTGTAATTCTTCAAGAAATAAATATTTGTGTGATACCAGGAGACAAAATATTTGTCTGATACCGGGGAGACAAAGATAAATAAAACATAGATTCTTACTTTAAAGAGCTTATACATTTAGGGAGAAACCATACATGGTCACAGAAGACCAGATTTAGGCAATCTGATCTCAAACATATTCCATTAAGGTATAAATCAGTCTCATACATCAATTATCTAGGGTATTTATAGGTTGAGAAATTCTGTTAAAAGAAATTAATTTTTGCCACATAAAAAATAGATATTAAAATTTCAGAGTGGATTTTTAAATAGTGCAATGTAATTCTGTCACTTTTTCATAAACCATTTCCCAGTCATACTAACTTTAAGCCTCAAAGACCAATTATTCATGTACCCAAAAAGTGAATGGGCAAGAAGAAAAGTGTCTTGACTCAAAGACCAGAAAGTTAAACACATTATATATCTAGACCATGGACAGCTTTTTACACCTATTACTGATGACATATTTCTCAGCATAAAGTGGTGTTTTCTTCAATAGAGATTCGTAGGTAAATTTTCATACAGGAATTACTTTAAATAAGCAATTTATTCCCAGAAAAGGGTTACATGAATAATTCCATTTATATGTAGGACTCCCATTCTATATTCTTCCCTCCATCTGAATATCCAATCTAGTAACAGGCACTATATAAGTAGAAAAGGATCCTCCTTCAATTTTTTAGTTACATGTACTCTTAAGGAAACTTGATGCTTATTTGGGGGTACTCCGAACAATCCCACTTAAATTCCAGTGACTTTAGTACTTTTATCAGTTTAGGCAGGACTCGAACCCCCAGGAAATACCTTTGATTACTTCCCAATATTCCTGAGTACCTCTGGGGTCTGACAAAGGAGTCAGCCACGTCCCTGAAGTATATTGCTTTGTCTGCTGGCTTCCCCTCCCTTTCAGTGAGCCATGTGGCTTTCATTGAGGTTCTTCAGGAATACCTTCAGGCATTGCCAATACCACACACTAGAGTTCTTACAATGTCAGCATGGTGCTGTTTTCTGCATTAAAGTAGGAAAAATGCTCAGTAACCTCTAACCTGGACACATTTTATCACATAGGGACAAAAGATGAACATTTTTTGAAAGGGGATGGGGCTTTCTGTCATAGGGACCAATAAAGCAAGACTGTGATTACAAAGGCAATTCAAAATAGAAATCATAATGCTGCTAGAATTGTGGCCTTTCTGCTGACCTTGAGTGTATTGAATGGGCTAGCATTATAAACAGATTGCCTTGAGCATCAAAACAAGTTTCAGCCTTTCCAACTCAAAAAGGTTTCTCTGACTTTCATGCTGCATGTTCAAGGTGTTAGTTTTTTAAAGAAATAATGAAAACTTTGTCGAATCTCACAAGGTTAAATGATTTGTGCAAGGATACATAGGCAGTATGTGCAAAAACTGGCTTAAATCCTAGTCCTTCCTTTGGAGTTTGCACTCATTCCACATAGAAAAGTTAAAACATTAATTAGTTCCTGTGAACTGAGAGTTCATTATGGTAATCACAGTTATTATTAAATTCTAGTAAGTACAATTTGTCTCTGGTTCTAAAATTTATAATTCAGAAGTTATTAGATTGCTCTTATTTTTATCTAAAATTATTAGGGGAAAATATTTAGTTTTATGCTTTTTAATAGTGAATTTGATATAAAAGCATGGTTTATAACTATTTCCCTTGAAAAGGGGTTTACTTTAGAAAACTGAATACAATATTACCAATGCCAGTGTATACAGTTTAATAAATGATTACTTAATATGCTTAATAATGACTTTCAAATTTCTTGGTAGAAGAGAAAGGATGAGCAATTTATTTAGTTTCTGTTACTATAAATTAGCCCCTTCATTACTCATTTGTTAAAATGCACTTTTAGTTGTTTTAGTTTCCTTTTTTAAAAAAGCCCAGTGTGCTCTGTAGGGAGGTTATAATGGACTTGCTAATGAGATACTACTATTTCTTGAATTCATCTTCTGATAGCAAGGTGTTGGTCCACTGTTCATCAAATAATTCTCCAATTGCCACAAATGCACCTAAAATTTTGTCTATGATGATCTGATAAAACTTTCTTTTTCAATTATATGTAACAGCACTCAAGGGAAAATAAATGGTTCTATTTTTTTTTAATTGAAAATGGCAACATACCAAGACTTATTTAATATCTCTAAGAGATGTGTTTAACTTCAGGGTTTTTCAATAATTTCCATTGTTAGAATATGTTCCCTGGAGCACCTGGGTGTCTCAGTGTGTTAAGAATCAGACTCTAGATTTTGGCTCAGGTCATGATCTCAGGGTGATAAGATCTAGCCCCCAAATGGGCTCTGTGCTCAGTGGGACATTGGCTTGAGATTCTTTCTCTCTGCCTCTCCCCCTCACCCTCCCAACCCCAATGGCATGTGCACTTTCTCTCTCTCTCTCTCTCAAAAATTAATAAACCTTTCTTTTTTTTAAAGAATATGTTCCCTGGGAATCACAAAAAGAAGATTTTATACCTTAGAAATATTAATAATATCAAAAAGAATAAATTATTTCCTATGTTATGATGATCTGATATAAATAGTTACCTAACAAAATTTTTCCTCTAAGTGATTCCATATTCAGGGAAGTATTGATGCCAATAGTTATGCTACCTCTAAATATATCCCTACATGTTGGAATGCTCTGCCACAAACAACTATCTTGTCTACCGAAGAGCTGCTGAAAATGTACAGCTTGTAGTATTCAGTTTTGATTAATTACAGTTTTAGACATTCTTAGAAAAAAACAAAGCTAATCCTCATTGATAAATTTTCCTTCTTATTGCTGGTATATTATATTGATTTTTGATACAAGTATTATATGTAATAATCACAAAGTGATATAATTATTAAAATATTTTGAATTTGGAAATTAGTAAGATTAAATATCCATTTGAAATTGAGAAGGAGGTATCTGTAGCCTAAATAAACCTTAGTAAAATAAAAACTAGTATATATCTGCTTGTGTTTTATTAGAATATATATAATTCTATAAACCTTTTGTTTTTGTATCCTATCCTATACCCATACTGTTTGTTAAAACTATGCAACGTTTTTGTGTGTTAACTTTTCAAGGAAAGTTTTTAAATAAAAAGTATTTTATCATAACTTATCATAATTTATCATAATTTTCTACCTTTAATGAAGCTTCTTAATTTCAAAGAATTTGAGATTAGGCCTAGAGGTAATTTTCCTTTGCAGAAATTACCTTCTCCAAAATTAATCTTAGTGTATGAAATGAAAATGAGGGACTCTACTAATAATTAATATTCAAAATATTAGAAGATATTTTAATTCTTGAAATATAATAGATTTAAAGTATTGTTTTGGCTGATAAAAGTAAGTGTAATTTGAAAAAGTATGTACTTGGTAGTGATTTCACTATAATAGACAGTTTCTATGGAGAGATTATAGCAAATAATATACTATTAGAACATTCTAATCTCTAGTCAAAAGAAACATACCTTTGCATTAAGAAGCAATATAGAGTTCCTAATAATAACTCTCTTGGTGATATACTGTGTATGGTTATAAAATTCACCATCAAGAAGTTCTTATGTATAGCTGAACTTCAACATGAGGTCATTTTCTTTCTTAGCAGAAATAGGAACAGCCAAATATTCAGCATGTATAGTGTTTTATATTTTCAGTATGGTTAAGAAATGGGTTAATTTTCAAATATTTGTGGGTCTTCCAGCTGTCATTCTGTTACTGTTTTATAGTTTAATTACATTATGGTCTGAGAACATACTTTGTGTGATTTCTATTCTTTTAATTTTTTAGTATGTATTTTATCACCCAGAATGTAGTTTATCTTGGTGAATGTCCCATTGAGATTCATAAGAATGTGCATTATTTTATAGTTGCATGGAGTATTCAGTGAATGTCAATTAGGGTCTCAAGGACCCTATGCCAAGTTGTTGGCAGAACAAAGCCCCTATGATTCAGAAGTTTACCTCAGTTTTAAGACTGAGTCTACTGCTTCCTTACTGACTGTCAGCTGAGGGCTATTCCTAACTCTACAGGCTACCCACATTCCTTGACTCATGCTCCCTTTTTCCATCTTCAAAACCAGTTACAAAGATTGATTTTCTCTCTTCCTTTAACTATGTCCTCTTTTTAAATTTAATTTTTAAAAATCCCTCTTTTTAAATTATTCATTTTTCTGCCTTTCTCTTCCACTTTTATAGACCTACTAATTATATGAGGCCAGACTAGATAATCCAAAATAATCTCCCCATTTTAAGATTTGTAACCTTAGTCACAACTGCATCATAAGAGACTCAATTTAGACCTAAAGACACCATCAGATTGAAAGTGAGGGGATAGAGAAAACTTTATCATGATAATGGGTACCACAAGAAAGCCAGAATAGCTGTACCTATACCAGACTACCTAGATTTTTCAAAATGTTTAAAAAGACTTGTTTGTTTATTTAATTGAGAGAGAGAGAGTAGGGGGATGGACAGAGGGACATAGAGAATTTTCAACTAGACTCCTTGCTGAACACAGAGTTGGACACTGGGCCCAATGCAGAACCCTGAGATCATGACCTCTGCCAAAATCAAGAGTATGACACTTAAATGATGGAGCCATCCAGGCACCTCTGGACAAACTACATTTTAAACAAGATTGTAATAAGAGATGAAGAAAGGCACTATATCATAATAAAAGGGTCTATCTAACAAGAAGATCTAATAATTGTAAATATTTATGCCCCCAACTTGAAAGCAGCCAAATATATAAAACAATTAACAGCAAATATAAAGGAACTCATGGATAATAATATAATAGTAGGGAACTTTAACACTCTACTTCCATCCATAGAGAGATCATCTAAGCAGAAAATGAACAAGGAAACAATGGTTTTGAGTGACACAGTGGACCAGATGGACTTAAAAGATATATTCACAACATTTCATCCTAATAGAGCAGAATACATATTCTTTTCAAGTGCACATGGGATATTCTTCAGAACAGATCACATACTGGGTCACAAATCAGTCCTCAACAAATACAAAAAGACTGGGTTCATACGATGCATATTTTCTGACCACAATGCTATGAAACTTAAAGTCAACCACAAGAAAAAATTTAGTGAGAACACAAGTACATGGAGGTTAAAGAACACCCTACTGAACAATGAGTAGGTTAACAGGAAATTAGAGAAGAAAAAAAAATACATGAAAACACGATGGTCTAAAACCTTTGGGATGCAGCAAAAGTGATCATAAGAGGAAAGTATAAAGCAAGACAGGCCTACCTCAAGAAGCAAGAAAAATCTCAAATGCCAAAACCTAATTTTATACCTAAAGGATCTACAAAAAGAACAACAAATGAAGCTTAAAGTCAAAAAAGAAGAGAACAGTAAAGATTAGAGCAGAAATAAATGATATCGAAGCAAACAAAGAATTAGAACAGATCAATGAAACTAAGAACTGGTTCTTTGAAAGAATTAATAAAATTGATAAAATCTTACCAAGATCTATCAAAAAGGAAAGACAGAGGATGCAAGTAAATCAAATCACAAATGAAACAGGAGAGATAAAAACCAATATCACAGAAATACAAATAATTACAAGAGAATATTATGAAAAAATTATATGTAACTAATTGGGCAATTTGGGGAAAAAAGGATAAATTCTTAAAAACATATAAACTACAAATAGGAAGAAATATAAAAGTTGAAGAGACTGAAAATCAGCAAAGAAATCAGATCAGTAATCAAGAATAAAAAAGTCTCCCAACAAACAAAAGTTCAGGACCAAATGACTTCCCATCTTGTTTGGTTCTATCAAACATTTAAAGAAGAGTTAATACCTATTCTTCTCAAACTGTTCCAAAAAACAGAAATAAAAGGAAAACTTCCAAGTGCATTCTGCAAAGCCAGCATTACCTTGATTACAAAACCAGAAAAGGGTCACTAAAAAGGAGAATTACAGACCAATATGCCTGATGAACATGGATGCAATAATTCTCAAAAAAATACCAGCAAATTGAATCCAACAGTATATTAAAATAATTATTCACCACAATCAAATGGGATTTATTCCTGGTTCACAAGTGTGGTTCAATATTTGCAAATCAATCAACATTATATACCATATTAATAAAAGAAAGAATAAGAATCATATGATCCTCTCAGTAGATGCAGAAAAAGTACTTGGCAAAGTATAGCATCCATTCTTGATAAAAACTCTCAACAAAGTAGGAGTAGAGAGACATACCTTAACATCATAAAAGCCATATATGAAAAACCCAGAGCTAGTATCATACTCAGTGGGGAAAATCTCAGGGCTTTTCCTCTATAGTCAGGAACAAGACGGGGATGTTCACTCTCACCATTGCTATTTATTAACATAGTACTGGAAGTCCTAGCTTCAGCAATTGTACAATGAAAAGAAATCAAAGGCATCTACATTGGCAAGGAAGAAGTCAAACTTTCACTACTTGCAGATAATAGAAAATGCAAAAGACTCCACCAAAAAATTGCTAGAATTGATATATGAATTCAGTAACGTTGCAGGACACAAAATCAACATATAGAAATCTGTTGCATTCCTATGCACCAATAATGAAGAGCAGAAAGAGAAATCAAAGAATCAATCCCATTTACAATTGCACCAAAACCCGTAAGATACCTAGGAATAAACCTATTCAAAGAGGTAGAAAGTACATAATCTGAAAACTATAGAACACTCGTGAAAGAAATTGAGGAAGACACGAAGAAATGAAAAAACATTCCATGTTCATGGATTGGAAAAACAAATATTGTTAAAATGTCTATGCTACCCAAAGAAATCTACACATTTAACACAATCCCTAAAAAATTCCACCAGCATTTTTCACAGAGCTAGAACAAATAATCCTAAAATTTGTATGGAACCATGAAAGACCCTGAAGAGCCAAAGCAATCTTGAAAAAGAAAACCAAAGCTGGAGGGATCACAATTCCGGACTTCAAGTTATATGACACAGCTGTAGTGATCAAGACAGTATGGTACTGGCACAAAAATAGACAATATAGATCAATGGAAAAGAACAGGAAACCCAGAAATAAGCCTATGACCATATGGTCAACTAATCCTTGACAAAAGAGGAAAGAATATCTGGTGGAAAGAAGACAGTCTCTTCAACAAATGGTACTGGGAAAACTGGACAGCAACATGTAAAACAATGAAACGGGACCTCTTTTTTACATCACACACAAGAATAATTTCAAAATGGATGAAAGACCTGAATATGAGACAGGAAACCATCAAAATCATACAGGAGGACACAGAGAGCAACCTCTGACCTCAGCCATAGCAACTTCTTACTAGATGCGTCTCCAAAGGCAGGGGAAACAAAAGCAAAAATGAACTATTGGGACTTCATCAAGATAAAAAAAACTTCTGCACAGCAAAGGAAACAATTAAAAAAAAAAAAAAAAAACCTAAAAGGCAACCAAATGAATGGGAGAAGATATTTGCAAATGACATATCTATAAATAATATCAAACTTAACACCCAAAAACCAAAAAGCCCAGTTAAGAATTGGGCAGAAGTACTGGGTGTTAGACAAAAACAATGAATCACAGAACACTACATCAAATATTAAAGAGGTACTGTGTGGTGACTAACGTAACACCGTAAAAAAAAAAAAAAAAAAAAAAAAGAGAGAGAGAGAAAAAGAAAAAAAAGAAATGGCAGAAGACATGAGTAGACATTTTTCCAAGGAAGACATCCAGATGGCTAACAGGCACATGAAAAGATGCTCAACATCACTCATCAGGGAAATACAAGTCAAAACTACAGAAAGATATCACCTAACACCTGTCAGAATGGTTAAAATCAACACAGGAATTAACAGATGTTGGCGAGGATGCAGAGAAAGGGGGAACCTCTTACACTGTTTGTGGGGATGCAAACAGTACAGACTTTCTCAAAAAATAAAAAATAGAGCTACCCTATGATCCAGCAATGGCACTACTAGGTAAAGATACAAAAATACTGATTTGAAGGGACACGTGCATCATGATGCTTATAGCAGCATTAACAACAATAGCCAAAATATGTTAAGAGCCCAGATGTCCATTGACAGATGAATGGATAAAGAAGAGGGGGTATACATATGAATTGGAATATTATCAGACATAGAAAAATCAAATCTTGCCATTTGCAATGACATGGATGGAGCTAGAGCATATTATGCTAAATGAAATGTTAGAGAATACTCTGTATCAATACCATACGATTTCATTCATATGTGGAATTTAAGAAACAAAACAGATGAACATAGCGGAAGGAAGGAAAAAAAGCGATGCAAACCATAAGAGACTATTAACTATAGAGAGCAAACTGAGGATAGAGGGAAACTGGGCATAGGGATGGGTTAAATGGGTGATAGGTATTAAGAAGGACACTTGTGGGCACCTGGGTGGCTCAGTGGGTTAAAGTCTCTACCTTTGGCTCAGGTCATGATCCCAGGGTCCTGGGATCGAGCCTCTCATCGGCCCCTCTGCTCAACAGGGAGCCTGCTTCCCTTCCACTCTCTCTCTGCCTGCCTCTCTGTCTACTTGTGATCTCTATCAGATTAAAAAAAAAAAAAAAAGTTTAAAAAAATGAAAAAAAAAAAAAAAGGACCCTTGTGATGAGCACTGGGTGTTCTATGCAAGTTATGAATCACTAAATTCTCCTCCTGAAACTAATATTGCACTACGTGTTATCTTATTAGAATGTAAATAAAAACTTGAAAATAAAATAAAATTTATCTTATAAATACATTTTTTCTTCCTGAATACTGTTTCCAACACCATTTATTGAATATCTTTACCCCCACTTGTTTTATACCCTTAACATATATTTAAGGACCTTACATCTATTCCATTTTGGCCATTTTCATCTGTTCTTTTGATCTATTCATTAATGTTCAGTAAAATTGCTTTTAATTAGTGTGGTTTGACATCATCTGAAAGGGATATAACATTTCAATACAGCTCTTTATTGGATAGTTCTTAAAAATTCTTGCTTAACATTTTTTCCCATTACAATATCAGAATTAGCTTGTCTGGCTCAAAAACAACCCTTTTTTTCAGAGAAAATATTCACATTTTTATGTTGTTCAATGTACCTATCTATGATCTCTAATTATTTTCCTGGTCTGTGACTGTTTTAATAAAGAATGAGGTGGAGGTGATGCTACTTTCTTTTTTATTAGTCTTTCAATTTTGTTTCACACTGATACTTTACACACTTTGTTTAAAGTATTCTTAGGGATTTTCTTTTTTATCCTAGTAACTATAAATGCAAACACCTTTCTAATCATGTCATCCAAATTGTTTCCATATGTATACATTTTTCCCAGCCATATTTTTGGTTTCATTTATCCACTTTTTCTGGGTTTTTTTTTTTCAGTTTCTTTTACTTCTTTGAATGAAAAATTATGATATCCAAAATTATAATAATTTTATCTTTAGAAGTACACATTTTAAAAGACTATTTTATGACACTATTTTCTCAAGTAGATTTGTCTCCTGGAGTAGGAGATCATATTATCTTAAAGAGGAAAAGTTTCATATATGCATATAAGTAAATTACATATCATATACTTTCCATAATATGAAATTACAGCTGGCTCCATAAATTTTATATTTGGAAACCAATTGATCTAATTCATCTTGATTATTTTACAGATGTGGAAATAGAGATTTAGAGAAACTAATTGGATATCTGGAAATCTCCCACCCCTTTAGGACCCTGAATTAGGTGACCAATTTGTCCAGGTCAGAAAAGAACTGACGCAGTACATTTCTCCCTTACTACACTTTACATGTCAATCAAACTACACTGCTTGCTTGCCCTGGATTCAGCCACTTGCCAGTGTTCTCTCTGCAGATGATACCTATCTCACATGTCCACAAGTCCAGCTTCTATCCATCATTTCCAAAACTCACATCATTTTTAAATCATTCTCCCATAATCCTCATTCTCCATAAAATACAATACTACCCTCATAAACCAAGTATTGCCGTGTACCTTTCTCATGACTCATATCATTTCGTAACTTACATTCACTGTGTACATGTATTACATTCCTTTCTAGGCCATATGTTATTTGCTGTCCTCAGACTTATAAACCTCAAGTATTTAGCACAGAGTATTGGACATTATAGAAAACTAAAAATATTTCTTGAGTTAATGCCCAAGTAATAACATCCACATTCATGGAGCCATTATGTGCACATGTATAATATATCTGTACTAGATTTAGTGTAAGAACACAGGTTTTCATGGAGCCATTATGTGCACATGTATAATATATCTGTACTAGATTTAGTGTAAGAACACAGGTTTATACACACACCTATACACACGCAACAAACACACAGAAATACAAACTCTAATGTTGGTGACTTTCCATATATGTAAGTCATCAGTAGAGATACTCTTATATAATGTCTCTGATGATAAAGGTATATTCAGTGTTTTGAAGGTCAATAAACTCTGACCCTGGGACGCCCATGTGGCTCAGATGGTTAAAAGTCTGCCTTCGGCTTAGGTAATGATCCCAGGGTCCTGGGATCAAGTCCCATATCGGGCTCCCTGCTCAGCGGAGAGTCTGCTTCTCCCTTTCCCTCTGCCACTTCCCTGCTTCTCCCTTTCCCTCTGCCACTTCCCTGCTTGTGCTCTCTCTCTCTCAAATGAATTGATAAAATCTCTAAAAAAAATAAAAAAAAAAAAAAAACCTCTGACTCTAGCACAAGAAAAGGTTGTTAACATGATGCAAGTGAGCGTTGCATTGCTTTTCCTAGGTCCCATTATTATAAGGAGAAGTATCACATGTCTCAGTATCTGTGACTGATAACTGGACAATGTAAAACTTTATAAAATGAAACACAATATTTAAAGACCAGCACATTTTAAATTTATGAGTCTACAGTTAAAACAGAGAAGCACACCCACAGGTCAAGGTTTTTATCATTGCTTACAACAAAAAGATTGCCACGCTTGGTATAATAAAGAAAAAGAAAGCAAATTTTGTTAGTTATAAACACAGAATTCATTAATTAAGTGGTAAATAAGGTAAGAACACAATAAGTACAGGAGGATTTGAGAAGTGGTAGCATTTATGATGAGTGTTTGAGGCCTGTTCTATCACAAAGGGATAGACTGGAAAACCTGAATACATTACCTGTCTAGGTAAGCAATAAATAAGATGAACTACTTATCCAAAATATCTTTTCTTTCAAGAAAGGTAGATTTTTACCTGACTTATTTAAATTACTTTTCTTTAAGGAGTATGCCATCTGTTATCCTGACATGTTATACTGTGAAAGGGCCTTCCAAAGCTGTGCATGCCCAGTAACCCATTCTTCCCATTATTCACAAAGTCAAAATTTAGAATACATCACCTACACTATTAAAAATGCCTTTCTTGAAAGCCAGTCATTTGAAGAGTAGCCTCCATTGAGACTTACTCGATACAAAAAACCAAAAAGTATTTTATTCAACTTATTGAGATACTTTTTCTCCACAGGTATGTTCCATACTTGATACTTGAGAGTTCAGAATTCTGAGGCTCACCAAACTTTCTGGCTTGCTTGCTTTTGGAATAGGGTTTATTTGTGTTTTACTTTTTAACATAAGTGTTTGATGACTTTTAAGGCAATTTCTATTTGTCAAAAGCTGGCACTAGTAACTGTTAAAGCAGGCCATATGCATAATCTAAGAAACCCAACAGAAGTGTGTATGGATATTCATCCAAAGTCATGTAGCAGACTCTTCATTACTCCAATATTTGTATTAGTCCCTAACTGGAAACTACCCAAATACTTGTCAAAGCAGGAATGGGTGCACAATGGAATGCTGTACTGCGCATACTGAGAATGAACAAGCTTCACCGTACTTAATATATGGACATATCACACAAACATGATTGCTGAGTGGAAGGAGCCAGAAACGAACGACTGTCCATTGTGCAATCCATCACACAAATTATAAGACAGGTAAAACTAACACATGTTGTTAAAATAAAGTTAATGTTTGCCTTTTGGGGAGTGGGGAGTGACTTCAAGGGGACGTTAGAGGGACTTCTGATGGCTGGCAATGTAGTCCTGTTTGGTATATCTGTGCATCACATGATACACTCAGTTTCAGAAAAGAATTAAGTTTATGGACTTATATATTCTGCTCTATAAATATATTACATATATTTTATTATGTAATTTATTATGTAATAATATATTATATATTATAATTATTTTTAAAATATTTTTAAAAATTATTTATTTAATATTTTAAATAAATATTATATATTATAATATATAATATTATATAATTTATTATGTAATAATATACATATATTTATATGTATATAAGTATATTATTTATCTGTAAATATATACATATTAGTTCAACAAAATTTTTTAAAGTGATGACAATCGTGTGGAAAATTAGATTTGTGCCTTTACTGCAAATAGCATAATTTACTTGTCATAACGCTTAGGAAGTGAATGTGTCTTTGTCAACAATGGAAATAAAAAGGAAGAACATTGGTATAAATCTAGAACACAAAGTAATGTTTGTCAGGTTTCTTAACTGTGAAGTTAACTTTTCCCACTTCCCATACTGCAACTTTGGAAGTAAGTCACTGTGGAGCCCACATTTAAGATGTGGGGATTTACAGGGGTGCTTGGCAGGCTCTGTTGGCCGAGTGTGCGACTTTTGATATTGGGGTTGTGGGCTCAAGCCCTGCATTGAGTGTAGAGATTATTTAAAAATGAAGTCTTTTAAAATTATTTTGAATAATTAGCTTCATAACCTGATGAAAAATCTACATAAAATATATTATATTTAAATTTTGGTTAGATTATAAAACTGAGAGATGTTTCTTGTAGATGAAAATCTTATTCATTTTGAAAGCATTGCTAACACTTACAACATAAATGTATTAGGCATGCATCAATTGCTACACTTTAAACCCTTAAGAGGAACATATTTTTGTGACACATGTCAATATTTTCTCTCAGACTGAAACAAAAATTCAACTATTTCTCCTATGACTACTAAAATCTCTGTTAACCACAGAAAATACATTCTCCTGAGACTCTCTTGCATTATCTTTGATTATACACACTAACATTAAGGTAAGAGAAATAAAATGAAAAGGGAATTTTGGAATTTAGACAACAAATCATTCACCCAGAGTAAATGTGGACAGAACTGTTTTTGCTTTTATTATATGAAAATAACTGAAAACTAGAAAGCTTATTTACTGGTGATTTATAGAGCCCATTGGAAAAAAATGTCTTTTTTATACGTTGATTCTGTTTCCTATTATAAGAAGAGAGAGATAAGCATCACTTACTTGTTTATTTACTTTAGTGTCTGCTTCATTGAAGTGCTCCTTTATGCTCAATAGATATAATGGTTCAAAAGATGAATTAATGGATATTTAATACTACTTTTGAAGCTAAAGAAGTGTCATTTGAATTAAGATATCACTCAGTTAAAGTGTCCATCTTCTTTAATTTTATACTCATAGAAATGAAAATAGAAATTCAAATGTGTAACCCTGTCTTCTGTAAAATGAAGATGAATTGTTACAAGATGATTTCTCAACTCCATCCAGATTTGAAATATAATAAGTCTACCGAGAAACTTATATTTAATGGCTATATAGTCTGTTAAGGTTTCTACAGCCACAATAAAGGTGGAAATTCTCAGAACAAATAAAGAAAAAAGCCAATTTATTACGTTTTGATAGCCTCAGGCACACGGGCTGTGCCACTCTCTCCTTCACAAAGCTGAAACACGATTTAGGAATGTGAACTCACTGATTTCAGAGTTTGAATTTAACTGATTGATTTATTGATTCTCCTTGCTCTCTTGAGGCTGAAAATTTGAGAATCAGCAAAATCTGAAGAAGGCAGAACACATTAGTGACTATCATAATAAAATAGTGATATGCTTGGAACAGGAGTGATTTCTCTTGTTACTTTTATTACCGTTTTCCCAATGCTCTTTAGGCCTATTCTGAAATGTTTCAGAGTCTATGCCCTGTAACCTAGCACTCATTTAGGAGAGTCCCCTCTGATTTTGGGTTGGTTTTCTAGTAGGTAGTTCTAGCACAAATATAGAACTATGTACAAAAAATAACAAAATTTGGCTGAAGTTGTTAGCATTGGATACTGACTTTTTCTTAATAGAGACCGAATTTACCCAATTATGATCATCAATTATTATTTGACGGGAGAGGAAGATATTCATTTGCTCATTCTGATCACATAACTATTTATTCAGAGGACATAAGAAAAATTCAAGAGATACATATTGTAAATGAAGAACACAACCAGAAATGGGAGGGTTGAAAGAAAGGCAATAATCACTATATTTAACATTCCATCCAGAAATGGGGATTCATTTTGAATTCCATTTTATGTTGCTCATTGTGCACGGTGAGAACCCTTTTTGGTGCTCAGCTTTACTCTGGGGGAAGAGGTGGAGTGTGGTGGGAAAGAGGAGAACACAGGTTTCTAGAGCACCTATGAAATCCTGAAAACAAATTTCTTGCCTTCATAAAACATGAAACAATAAACATAGTCCATAACATATATCAATTACATTTCCATATCTTATAATGGTACTGGTGGATACTGTGTAGTGCATCAACATACTCTCCTTGAGAGAAATATTATAGGACCTATAGCATAGCTTCAATAAGTTACTTGTAAATGTGTTTTATGTTTACTTTGTTGCAGGTAACTGTGGATGCTTAATAAGAAGCTTTTGGAATATGGGGACTGTTTTTGTATCCAAATATCTAATGTTGCTTGTTAACTGTGGTCTCTGAGTAATGTGGACTTCTTATTTGGAAAAATGCTAAGTGAACTCTCTCTAATCTACCATTCATAGTTGTACTAGCATTTTCCTTGACGTACGAAAGCCTTCATCTTGATCATGATAAGTCATGTCAAAGTACATATGACAAATTGACTTTCATACGTTCCAGTGGTCTCTTACCTGACTTAAGTGGGAAATTAGGCTTAAGTTTCTATATCCCTAGTTCTTTATCTCTCCCAAGTTTTGTTGAAAGATCCTTTATTCTTGCTCTTTTCTATCTCATTTCACCTTCATATTCCTGAACTTGTGTCCCTGCTTCTTCGCATTATGCTCAGAATGAGTATTTGAAAATGGTATGCTGATGAAATAGTATATTTCATTTATGTTTGAATTCAAGTAACAAATAATGTTAGACAAAAATTGTCACATTACTCCTTTCACCAAAGCCAGAGGAATCCAAATGGAGTCAGTTTATACTTACCTTGTTTTATGTCATCCTTCATTTATGTTTGAATTCAAGTAACAAATAATGTTGGACAAAAATTGCCACATTACTCCTTTCACCAAAGCCAGAGGAATCCAAATGGAGTTAGTTTATACTTACCTTGAAGCTAAGACTGACATTTCAGGTTTGGTAAGCTTAGCACTAATAAGCAAGAAGTCTTTGCACACATCATTTCTCATATTTGGGATACTGATTTCTCAGATGTAAAAGGAGTTAGTGAGACTATGACTCAAATGTCTTCTAAAACTAATATTTCATGATTTAGTATTCCATTTAGAATGGAAAATAATATGAATTTGAATATAAGCTTTGTATATTTAATAAACACATATTATAGACAATTTAGAAGATAAAAATTATCCCCACTAACCCCACTGTAATGTAGCTGTGCACAGAAATACCAAGGATGAATTAAGGGCATGTAGGGAATCATGCATATATTCCTTAAATAGTGCCTGCATCAAATTCATGCTCAATAAATATTTTACTTATTTTTTGTTTCCACTTCTTTATGATCTATCCTGAATGTCTACCCTATAATTATTTATTTTATTACCCAGGCCCTCATATTTTTATTTTTAAACTTGAGTTTAAACAAATCTGTTTTTATTGGGATATTTTTCCCCAAAAGATGAACAATAAAATTTGAATTAATTAATGCTTAAATAAAATGTATTGAGAAAGTATGCCTAGTTTTATTGCATGGATATATATAGTTTATTCTCTGATTTCACCCCACACTTTTCCCTTCCTTTACTCTTTTCACTGATTTCTTTATCTTTTACAATCTTATGGAAGTGTACATAATTCTCTAAGCCATCATGAAATCTTCTGAAATATAAGGCAGAGTATAAATTAATAATTTATATTATATTCCATCTCAACTCAAATACTCTGTGGATTCTACAACTTAATTTGTATTTTTAGGTCACTATGAATGCTTCTTCCTAAAATAACTCCACATGATGCCACCATTAGAATCATTCCATCTGGCTAACCATCATCCTTATCCTGGAAAGAAATGGTGTCTGAAGGACTTCCTAACTTGTTCATATGGTGTTACTCTTTTAGAAATTCTAATTTAATCAGACCGCTTTCATTCATACATTTCTTATTACCAACAAAGTAAAGTCCAAAAGCCTTACTATGGCATAAACATTTCTTCGTAATTTGTTTCCTTAGCTCTTAGTGAGTTTATTTCCTACTATACCCTTCTGTCTTCCTTCTATTTCACCCAATAGATCAATCTGCAGTTTTCATAGGAGCTATGTTTTTTAATGCTTTCAGGTAATTTTGAACTATGTAGGCATAATAGCACCACGTTTGAGACAGCAAAAGCATCCTATGAAATTTCTCTCTCACTCACAACTCAACTTATATGACCTCCGCACAGCTTTCCTTAATTTCCCCAGGCAGAATGATTTCATTGCATTGTGTTCACACAGCACATATACAGCCTCTTCTTATGGGAGTCATCATAATGCATTTTATTTATGTGTTACTTTTTCTCATTAAACCATAAACTCCAGGCTACAGTCATTAATAGGCACTCAATAATATCCAATGAAAGAATGAATTTAAAATGAAGGAATTGTTGCAATAGGAAATCATTCATTTTGCATCTCCAGGTAAATAAGAACTTTTAATAGATCTGAACCACAGAATAACATTTTTGATTTCTTGTCCTCCCCATGGAAAATGGAGGAAACCTCCACACCATGAAAACACAAAGCTCTTTTCAGAGTACGTGAAGAAAAATGGTTTCACTGTTAATTAAGTGTAAGCTAAAACGTTTTATTTAGTCTCAGCTGACTTATAATGAAAGAGAATGGGAGAAGATGGAAAAGGTTTCTAGTTCACTTCAGAGTTTGGTGAACTTTTGTCAGAATATGGGCTCAAGAATGAATAAGGGGGCTGGTATTGATACATCTTAGTTAAAATGATCAATGGTTTTCAAACTTAAAATATTTACAATGGATGCCCATTGGCTACACACACACACACACACACACACACACACACATATACATATATGTATAGTGAATGGATATATACATATATATACCCATGAGACTTTCAAGTTTCTTTGCAGGATAGATGGGTCTGTTTGTAAGTCACTTTGCTCTGTTCCAGACAATTTAACATTTTTAACATTCAGTTGATATGCTGTTGAAATAAGTCTAGTCCAATAAATAGTGCAGCTTTCTTCTTTATGGCTTGTTTCAGGTTTTATTGATCCTTCCTTTTGACCTAAATGAAAACAAAAGAAAATATTAACAAACAAGTCAAAAAGAAGATATGAAAGTCAAAAAGTAACATACTTACTAGCCTGGTGAATTACAATTCCAATAGAAAGTAGAAAGTGCAAGTTGGAGTAAAAATAATTAGCAAGAAAGTGAAGGTTTTGTTTCCCTACTTCTGACACTACAGAAGGCAGAATGGATAGAAAATAATTTGGACTTTCCAGGAAACAAGAGGAAATTACTTTCACGACCTACATGTACCTGAGAGCCTCACTTTTCAGACTCTGCAGGAAGGAAAGTCAGACAAAGAGGCAATGGATTAGGTTTCCCACAGCTTCGTTATTTTATATTGGCAATGCTTTCCTAACTGCTGTGAGTGTGGGACTGTGACATTTTTACATGATGTACACAAAAAGTGCAAAGAAAACTTCTGCTATTAAGGGCCTAATTTTAAGTCTACAAAGATGCACTTTATAAAAAACTAGCAGTAAACTGGTAAACATAGGGGTGATGATTATTTCTAGGTTATTTGACAGCCTCAGCCATAATTGAATAAATTAAAGACCAGAAGCTGGACATCCCTTTTGAGTATACATTTCAAAGATGATGACCCATAAAAGGCAAGGTATTTACATCTTATTGTCCTGCTCCTTAGCCTTCATTTAGGTGATATATCGTAATGATATCCTGCTCTAAATGCAAAAGAAATGACTGATGATGCTTTTAACACTCAAGAATGAAAAGTTAATCATGTCACAATAGTATTTCTATTTAAAATATACCACAGCCCTTTGATGATCAGCTGGAATTTTTCTCAGGCAAAAAGTGCTGTGTAACATTTTAGTAAATATGACTAGAAATATCATAAGTGGCTATAACATAATTGGTAATAAAGTTCTGTAAAATACTACATATTCTCTGAATGTATTCTAGAGCTCCAATTAATGTTAATGGAAATAACTAAACTAGCACAAAAGGGAACAAGATGTTTTAACATCTAACACTTCAGAAACTTAACAGTCATAAGCAAAATCAATAGGACTTGGGCCATATGTTATATGTGAATCCATCCTTGAAAATGGCTGTAATTTGGCATGAAAACAGATTTTTCTCTTGGCCTAGCTATCAGTTTCTTTCTGGCTGTGAGTCACTATATAAAAGTAATAATATCAAAAACCTTATGCCATTATTCTTTAGGGAAAATGCTATATGACTATAAAATGCTGTATATATTTTTAAATCTATTTGTCTTATGAAGTAGCATTTAGTGATTTCAAATAGTGTTTAGAAATCTAGAAGCCATAATTTATTTTCCTGGCTTACCATTGATTTGCTTTGATATTCTGGATAAAATATTATTAAGGCTAGTAGTTTGGGGGTGGAGTTTTTTGGGTTTTCCATATAAAGAATCATGTCATCTGCGAAGAGAGAGAGTTTGACTTCTTCATTGCCAATTTGGATACTTTTATTTCTTTTTGTTGTCTGATTGCTGTTGCTAGGACTTCTAATACTATGTTGAACAAGAGTGGTGAGAGTGGGCATCTTTGTCGTGTTCCTGATCTCAACGGGAAGGCTGCAAGCTTTTTCCCATTGAGGATTATATTTGCTGTGGGTTTTTCATAGATAGATTTGATGAAGTTCAGGAATGTTCCCTCTATCCCTATACTTTGAAGCATTTTAATCAGGAACGGATGCTGGATTTTGTCAAATGCTTTTTCTGCATCAATTGAGAAGACCATGTGGTTCTTCTATCTTCTTTTATTGATTTGTTCTATCACATTGATTGATTTGTGAATGTTGAACCATCCTTGTAGCCCAGGAATGAATCCTACCTGGTCATGGTGGATAATCTTTTTAATGTGCTGTTGGAGCCTATTTGCTAGGATCTTGTTGAGAATCTTAGCATCCATATTCACCAGTGATATTGGTCTGAAATTCTCCTTTTTGGTAGGGTCTTTGCCTGGTTTGGGGATCAGGGTAATGCTGGCTTCATAGAAAGAGTCTGGAAGTTTTCCTTCTGCTTCAATTTTTTGAAACAGCTTCAGGAGAATAGGTGTTATTTCTTCTTTGAAAGTTTGGTAGAATTCCCCAGGGAATCCGTCAGGTCCTGGGCTCCTGTTTTTTGGGAGGTTTTTGATCACTGCTTCAATCTCGTTACTAGATTTCAGTCTATTTAGGTTGTCAATTTCTTCCTGGTTCAATTTTGGGAGTTTATAGTTTTCCAGGAATGCACCCATTTCATCTAGGTTGCTTAGCTTATTGGCATATAACTGTTGATAATAACTTCTGATGATTGCTTCTACTTCCTTGGTGTTAGTTGTGATCTCTCCCTTTTCATTCATAATGTTATGAATTTGGGATTTCTCTCTTTTCTTTTGGATTAGTGTGGCCAAGGGTTTATCAACCTTATTGATTCTTTCAAAAAACCAGCTTCTAGTTTCATTGATACAGTCTACTGTATCTCTGGTTTCTACCTCATTTCTACCTCAGCAATGGGCAGAAGATATGAACAGACACTTCTCCAATGAAGACATACAAATGGCTATCAGACATCTGAAAAAATGTTCATCATCACTAGCCATCAGGGAGATTCAAATTAAAACCACATTGAGATATCACCTTACACCAGTTAGAATGGCCAAAATTAGCAAGACAGGAAATAACATGTGTTGGAGAGGATGTGGAGAAAGGGGAACCCTCTTACACTGTTGGTGGGAATGCAAGTTGGTGCAGCCTCTTTGGAGAACAGGGTGGAGATTCCTCAAGAAATTAAAAATAGAGCTTCCCTATGACCCTGCAATTGTACTACTGGGTATTTACCCCAAAGATACAGATGTAGTGAAAAGAAGGGCCGTCTGTACCCCAATGTTTATAGCAGCAATGGCCACGATCGCCAAACTGTGGAAAGAACCAAGATGCCCTTCAACAGATGAATGGATATGGAAGATGTGGTCCATATACACTATGGAGTATTATGCCTCCATCAGAAAGGATGAATACCCAACTTTTGTATCAACATGGATGGGACTGGAAGAGATTATGCTGAGTGAAATAAGTCAAGCAGAGAGAGTCAATTATCATATGGTTTCACTTATTTGTGGAGCATAACAAATAGCATGGAGGATATGGGGAGTTAGGAGAAGGGAGTTGAGGGAAATTGGAAGGGAAGGTGAATAATGAGAGACTATGGACTCTGAAAAACAATCTGAAGGGCTTGAAGAGGTGGGGGGGGTGGGAGGTTGGGGGAACCAGGTGGTGGGTATTAGAAAGGGCACGGATTGCATGGAGCACTGGGTGTGGTACAAAAACAATGAATAGTTATGCTGAAAATAAATTAAAAAAATGATTAAAAAATATTATTAAGGCTTTCTGTGTTTCAGCTTATGAAACTAAAATTCATACAAAGCAGGCATCAGGGCCTATATTAACCAGATGAAAAAATGAATTTAAAGTATAGTTAGCTTACCCAAATGGAATTTTCCGAAATGAGCACTAGTAGAAATGTTTCTATTTTCCAGATATGGGATGAACATTTGAGGCAGCACCATAGATTGCCTTCTAGTTCTTGCAACCACCAGATGGTTTGGGGCTTCCTCTTCTTTACTATTGCTTTGGGATAGTGAAACTTCTTTTCACCCTTTCTCCCCACTAGTACTACTCTTTATCTCTAGTAGTCAGCCTGATAATATTTTATCAGACTAAAATATTCATCATTTATCTATTCTGAAGCTACATATTAAATTACTGCAAATGTTAGAAATGGATCTTTGTGCTGCAGATTTGACAATGAATGACAACAATGCCTTCCCTCAATAAGGTGACATTCTGGTGGGTGATCAGGGAAAATAAATGAGATCAATAAATTATATAGTATATTAAAAGAAACATATTGGGAATAAGATGTAACAGTGGAGATAGGATATGCCATGGGATGTGCTGCTATTTTCAGCACTGTTGTCAAGGAAGTTTTCCTCAGATAGTGTTTGAGTAAAGACTCTAAGAAGGAAGTATGACAATATCTGGAAAAGAGAATTCTAGGCAGATTTTGGAACAAAGGCAATTCCTTGGTTGGGAGAGTATCTGGTATGCTTGCAGAACAGCGAGAGACCAGTGAAGTTTTGCAGAATGAGTGAGGGGCTGGTAAGAGGCAACATGGCCATATAAGTGGCTAGTAAGAGGGTTTGGGCATTTACTCTGAGTTTTGTGGGAGCCATGGGAAGGTTTTGAGCTAAGAATGATATGGTATGAATTATATAATCACTCTGCCTATTGTTTAAGAACAGATACTAAAGGGACATAGGTGAAAGTAGGAAGACAAATTTGAAGATGGTTTTACTAATCCATGAGAGAGATAATGCTGGCTTTGTCTAGGGTAGTCCCAAGGTTTTTGTCCTTGGGGAGTCGGCATTAATTGAGATATAAAAAGCTGTAGTAATAGAGGAAATCAGGAGATTAATTTTAGATACATTGCATTTGCAAGATATGTTACAATTAGAATGAAGTTGGTGAATAGAGGGTTCTATATTCTAGTCTGGTGTTAATGGGAGGTCCATTCTGGAGGTATAGATTTGGCTATCATAAGCAGATAAATGTTATTTAAAGTCAATGAACTGGATCAGATCAACAAAGGAGTAAGTGTAGATAGAAAATTAAATAGGACCAAGACTTACGTCATGAAGTACTTAAACAGAATGAGACCAGGCAGATGATAAGTGAGAAAAAGAGTTTGAGAAGTATTAGCCAGTGAGACCAAGGGAAATCAACAAGTTTCTAGAAGTCAAGAAAAGAAAGTACTTCAGGGAGGAGGGAGTGATCTATTATGTCAGAAGTTGCTGGCAGAGCAGGCAGGATGAGTACTGAGGACTGACCTCTGGACTTTGTTATGGTTAGCAGTGTCTGGACAATAGCAGTTTTTGAGTAATGGTGGGGAAGAAAGCCTGATCCAAGTGAATTCAAGAAAGAAAGGAGAGAAATTGGTGGCAATGAGTACAGACAACTCCTCTGAGAAGTGTTTGTTCTGTAAAGAGTCATAACATGGGGGGTTTGCTATAAAGCTCTGTGGCATCATGAGAAAGCTCTTTAAATGAACAGTTAATAGAATATTTTAGTTTCTTAAGTAATTGCCATCACTTCGTTTTTTCCCCCCAGTGAAATAAGAAGTAAAGTTTTCGTCTTTATTAAAATAAATATGGGGAAGACATGTTAGAGGAGTGAAAAGTTAGAAAGGAAATAGACTAAGAAACTGTAAGGATTACCTAGAATGATGTTGAGTGTGATAAACACTAATGCCAGTTATGAGAGGATGTAAGTCTGTGACTGTGAGTTTTGAGCATCACTTTTATATCTCCATGGGTTTTTCGTTTGGTTTCTATTGTCTTTTCTTTTTCCTTCTTTTCCTGCCATTGTGGGACATTTAGAACATCTCACTAGATCATTTCGGGCTAGCTTGATAGATAAAAAGGATATTTCAAGTCATAAAATAACCATATTTAAGTTATATTCCAAGAGACTATATATTCCGAAAGCCTCTATGTCTTAAAAGTCAATTATATTTCTGGGTACTAGTTCCCCCTTGTTGTTCGTGTTGCCGTGTGAAACACACATATTTTATTTCTGACTCTTTTGGCAGGATTCCTGTTGCCTTTGTCTCAGCCCAGGTCCATGACATCTGCTCTAAGTTGTACATTTTGTATTCTGGTTTTACGGTTTTGGTTCATGAAAATTTATTAACTTAAAACATTCTCATTTGCAATAATTTCTTTTATGCATATCAACTTCTAAAGGTAAGCAAACTGAATGAAGATTAAAATACAAAGAGAAAGGACAAAATATTGAGTGATTGGTCTATTTATATTGCTTATCTAGAGTAGGAGAAAAAGCATAAATGTAAAAACGTAAAATCCTCTGATTATTTCTACCACCTAGGAAAAACTGGTGTGACAGAAGAGAACAAAGAAAAAATTGTGTACATAACATGAATTTTGGTTTTATGAATAAAAGTCTATTGGCAATAGATGCTATGTCAGAAATTGCTGTATAGGTGTATTCAAGAGAAATGAACTATGTTCGCATAAAAAGAAATGGTGAATAGTGTTTTTCTAAATGTGAAACCATGCAGAACCCTGCTTTTCAATACCAGGAAATCTGCAAGGGGAGTGCTGAGATCAATGTCATTATCCAGAAGGCATTACTGAAATAGATTTTAAATCCTTTGATGTAATTGCTTGCTGAGTTTGCCATTACGGCAGCTCTATCTTTTAGACTGATTGAGGGCCTTTAACAGCTCAAATTTTACTGAGACTGCCAAGATATTCATGTTAGAATCTTAAAGTTAGACAGATGTTTGATGTTTAATTTAACTAATATGGCACACCATGAGTCAACAAAACACATTTTGTGTTAATGCTAAGAAAAAAAAAAAGGTGAAGGACAGAAATACATGCAGAGTTAATCTTCCTGTTTCAGCAGACAAGCCTTTGCTCTTAGACTTATTAACATGAATTCTGATTTGAAAACCCTATGGCATTTTTTCCTGCCCCTTGAGAAAAGCAGTCTTGATTCCATTGGAGCATTTAGAACTCAGATGAACAAATTAACAGTGCATAAAATCCTCAAGTAAAGTGTAAGGAGCAATGAGGTGAACACTTTTTTATTCCTTTTAGACAGTCTCTATTTTCCACGATTCCTTGAATAATTCTTATTCTTCGTCATATTTTTTCTTTTCCCACATCTAAGTAGTTATATCTTAGATAGTATCTAATATAATAATGTACCTGACTAGCTGGTCTTTAGATTTTTCACTTGTTGAAGAAATATTGATTTGCAGTATTGATTGTATCTAACATTAAAAAAAATAATAATAACACCACCTAGTAGAAGATATTTCTCTTTTTATAAATAAATAAATGAATGAGTAAATGAGGTGCCTAGGTGGCTCAGTCAGTTAAGACCAGGTCATGATCTCAAAGTCATGAGACTGAGCTCCATGTTAGGCTCCATACTCAGGGGGGAATCTGCCCGAGATTCTCTCTTCCCCTACTCCCGTGTTCTCGCTCTCTAAAATAAATAAATAGATAATTAATTAATTAATTAAATGGTGCTATATATTCTGTTCAAGAAACATGGCTAACATTATTTGTCTCTCCTAATTAATATTATTTTCCTAACATCATTTTGAGGGAAATCCAGAGATTATTTTTTCAATGTTGTTTTTACTAAACCAACAATCTCAATGTCTTTGGTATTTTTGTCTTAAATTTTATAGTGAATAGTAATAATAACATAGTGGTTGTCATGGTGGTGGCAGTATTAGTGGCTCAGTAACTAGAAAAAGGAAAAGAAAGAATTTGGAAACCATGATAGTGGCACTGACAAACAAGTAGTAGAGTCATATACTCATATACTATAGAGTCATATAACTTATAGTATATTTTTATTAATACTATATTTTGACTTTTATAACAACTTTATGAGATAGGTAGAGGAACTATCACTATTTTCTTTGTATGAATAAGGAAACTAAGGCCCAGAAAATTTTGGTGATTTTTTTTTAACAATAGTTGACTGCTAAGATATTTGGGTCTATGTCATCTAACTTCAAATCTAGTCATATGCATGCTGGGGCTGTGCATTTTCACTGGTCATAAATAATAATTGACCATTCCTAATAATGCATCAATCTTATCAAGAGTATTTTCAGACCAATATCCAATAAGCTTGTTGTGCTGGTTTAAATTTCAACTTAATTTAAATAGAATTTCATATTAGTTTTTCTATTACTTTTTTAAGCTTTACTATTCTTAAGATTCAACATGCTTAGACTAGCTGGTTTACATGCTCACTTATTCATTCAAATCTACAGGTAAAATAAACACTACTTGAAACTAAAAGAACAAACATTCTTCCTCCTTCATAGAGTTAACTTTGATTCATTCTTCATATCTCATTCTATCTCATGCCTATAACATCCCTAACTGTAGTCAGGGGTCAAGACCATCCTTAGGTCAATGCTTCTCTAGAAGGACTCATATAACTCAGACGGTGTTACACTCATGGTTATGGTTTATTACTGTGAAAAGATAATGATTAAAATAAGCAAAGACAAAATCATAGCTTCCAGTTGTCTTCTCCCAGTAAAGTCTCATGGATAGCACTTAATGCTCTGAGCAACAATGTGTAACAACATGTATTAAGGTGTTACCACCTAGAGAGACTCTCTAAGAGTACTGGTACCTATGGATTTTTTGGGTTGGTCATGGAAGACCTAGAGAGATCCCATTGCTAACCCTTCACTTCTTAGTTTCTAGCTCCACCACTGGCCAAGTTGATACTGTGTGGCCCAAGTCCCCCACCATAAATCTCTCAGCATAAACTATCTGACATGGTACAAAGATCCAGGCAAACAAAGACACCCTTATCAGGCAGAAACTTCCAAGGCTTAGAGTTTATGTCCCAGTTGATGATCAAGGGACAAAACATTTTTGGAATATGCAGGTTTGGACAACCCAGATCGGCTGAGTTAACCCCTACCCAAATTAGCACTCATTGTACTTCCAATTCTCTTTTCAGCTCATCTTCTATTCTAATTATAAATATCACAATGGCACAGATTATAAAAATTTCTCCATATTTGTTTGACAAAAGTATATAGAAATTTCAAGTACTAGAAAATTTGTAAAGAAAGAGAACATGAAAAAATCAATTCAACAGGATAAGGAAAATAAAGAAAGGAGTCATTTCTTAGTTTAGATGTGTTTTTGTTGGAATTCTTTTGGGATATTTTTTAATGTTTGAACCCAACCTTTCCTAATTTGGTTACATTTCTCTAAAATCTGCTTGAATCTTTAATGTTTCCTTTTTTGATCATTTCTCTATATTGATTTCATACCACACATGGCTAAAAGAAACCATTTGACACTTTTAACATTCTGCCAGGAAATCTCCTTAGCCAAATCAATCATTTTAATAGGTATATTTTATTTCTTCAACATTACAACAGTTTGCCAAACTTCCAGGCACTACATAATGTGGACCCCCTTCCTCCAGTGTCTACTTAATAAAAACTTCACTGTTCTCTTTCCTTTGCTAATGGTCTCCTTGAGATACTTGGAACTTCTGCTCTCTTCTTCATCCCAAAATGACATCAATGTTACAATTTTTGTCATGGCATCACTTAAATTTCTGGTGCTACTATCAGTGCAGATTAGCTTTTGCTGCATAACAAGCTAGCCCAAGACTTAGTGGCCTAAAACAACAATTTATTATTTCTTATAGTTCTGTGGGTTGACTGCAGTTGGTTGAGAGGTTCAAACTTGGAATTTCTTATGAGATTGTAGGAAGACAGCAGCTGGGACTATAGTCATATGAAGTCTGACTAGGTTAATGTCTAAGACTGCTCACTCATATGACTGGCAATTAATGCTGGCTATAAGACAGAGGTAATTTAGGGATGTGTTATAGATTGACTGTGCCCTCCATACTTCTTTATCTGTTGAAGCCCTAATTCGTAATTTGATAGTGTTTGGAGATGGGGCTTTGGGAAAGTAATTGCTGTTAGATGAGGTTGTGAAAGTGGGGCCCTAGTCTGATAGCATTGGTGCCTTATAAGAAGACACCAAAGAGCTTACTATCTCTCTCCCCACCAAGTGAGGACAAGGTGAGAAGTTTGCTATTTGCTGGCCAGGAAGAGGGCCTTCATCAGAACTTGACAGTGCTGCCTTTGGACATCCAGCTTCCAGAATTTGGACTTCCAGCCTCCAAAACTGTGATAAAATAAGTTTCTTTTAAGTCACCCAGTAGATGGCATTTTTTTATGGCAGCCTTAGACGAAAACAGGCTGTCACCTAGAATACCTGCATGTGGACTATCCATGTGACTTGGACTTTTCACAAAATAGTTTCTGGGTTCCCTAAGGGAGAATCCTAAAAGCAAGCATTCCAAAGATCTCAGAGAAAAACAATAAGGCTTTTTATGACCAAGTCGCAGAAGTTCCATCCCAGATTCATTAAGTGGAAATGGGAATTAAGTTCCACCTATAGATGTGAGGAGCAGTATGTTCTTAGAGAAAATAAATTGTTAACAGCCATCTCGAAAACTATTTACCACACTTGGCATCTGAAATATAAAAATCCATTTTTCTTTCTTCCCTAGTCTTGGACAACCTAATTCAGATGATTCTGGGTAACCTTGTGGCCAAATATATGAGGTTCATGCAGTGGTGTCCTTGTGAGATCAGGCAAAGATAAAATTTTGGTTAAGTGTAAATAGTAAGGGAGAGCAGAATTTTCTTCCAGATGACATGTCAAAGGACAATAATTTTCTTAATCATGTGTCATATTCACTAACAAAGTTAAGTTTTAAGGCATTTAGTACTATAATACTATCAATGAACTCTTAATTCCCATCTTAGTTTAAATACAGTCAGGGACCCAAAGAATGTCTTGGTATATCTTCATACTATAGTTTCATTTTTATCTTTGAGCACTCATCTCTAAATACTAATTCTACTAAGAACTAAAAGAAAAAAAAAAAAAAAAAAAAAAACAGACTAAAAAGACACTCTACTCTTTGAAAATGTTGCATTTTACCATTTACTAAAATGTAAATTATATTTTCATTAATAATTTTCAAAAGAAAGATTAAACTACACATCTGCAATACATTATTAGTGGGATTATAAGAGGATAGGCCCACAAACTAAATTTCATTTGCTAAAAGAAGAGTCCTTAATTATCGAATGTTCTTTCATCTAAGAATTTTTATGGTAAATAAACCTAGAATCTATGGATAATGGTTCCCTGGAAAATGTTCTTTGCACACTATAACTACCTGAGTATAAAGTGGAGATCACTCATCATGACTAAAAAGGCTTTCCTGTATGAATGGCGTAGAGGGTACATTAGTTAGAGTCATCAGTTGTTAATCTAAGAAAGGATATGTTTTTAAGGAAAGACAGGAAGCAGAAATCTGTATTAACAGTTGAGGATATCTTCCTTCTTTAGCTGCACCTTATGATTACTTATGACCTGGAATTTGTCAGTGAAACTAGTTATCAGGTAAGATCTTTGATTTCTGTTGAGTCCAAGTTAATGATCTGATCCTTTGCATTTCTTCGACAATGATATTAACTATCATTTTGACTGACAGGTTAATAATATACTCATTAAGTTCTACCTGCTAAACAGTGACAAAAACATTACTTAATATCTGACTCAAAAAGACAAAAAAATTTATTGTTTAGCATATTAAGAGAAAGCTAAATGGGACAGATATAATATTCTTTAAGCAGAAAAAACTGCTGATCTTATTATAGAGAGTTGGCGGGAAGCCATGAAGTGCAGCAGTGGTTAAAATATCAAAGGCTTAAGTGGGCTGACAACCTATTTGGAAGATGATTGCTCAGTTGAGATACTTGTTAATTGGTTGCCATCAGAGGCATGTTTATGGAACTGAATTTATTTCTGATTGTCTGACATTCTACAATATAGGACTATCGCATGTTTGTTACTGTGAAGAATTGCTATTGGTCAGTTGAATGAATTTAATGGCACAAGATGTAAGTATCTGTATTTTATATTATCTTCTTTAACCCAGTAAGTTTCATAATAACAAATATTTTAATAATACCTGTTATTGAGCTCTAATACTCTGAGCACTGTTTGGAATATATATACATATAACATTATGGATTGAATCCTATACCCCCAAATTTATATACTGAAGTCTGAGCCCCCTCCCACTACCTCAGAATGTGATCTTATTTGGAAATAAAATTTTTATAAATGTAATAAATGAGGTCATTAGAGTAGGCCCTAACCCAATATGAGTGGTGTTCTTATAAGAAGGGAAAATTTGGACACAGAGACAGACATACACAAGGAAAATGTATGAAGACAAAGGCAAGAATCAAGGTAATGTTACTAGAAGTCAAAGAATGCCAGAGATTATCAGCAAACCGCCAAAACATAAGACAAGCATGAAACAAATCCTTTCTCACAGCCTTCAGAAAGAACCAACCTTCACAACAACCCTTGATCTCAGACTTATAGTCCCTAGAACAATGACACAATAAATTTCAATTGTTTAAAACACCCAGTTTCTGGTACTTTGTTATAATTGCCCTAGCGAAGTGACAGAGATAGCCAGATAGCTAGACAGACAGACAAACACAAAGAAAGAATTATTCCTTACAAAATTAAAATAAGTATTATCTCAAATATCATTTTTTAAGTGTTGAAACTAAGGATTTAAACACTGTGTTTCTTAAATGCCTTGCCAGAGTCACAAAGCTAGAAAAGCAGCATGGACAGGATTCAAATCCCTGCCTATCTGACTCTAAATCTCCCCTTCTTTCCTTCCTTTTCTTCATTCCTTCCTTCCTTCCCCCTTCCTTCCCTCTCTCCCTCACTTTTTTCCTTCCTTCCTTCCTTTCTGTTTTAAATTCCAGTGTAGTTAACATACAGACTTATATTAGTTTCAGGTGTACAATACAGTGATTCAACAATTTTATACATTACTCAGTGCTCATCAGGGGAAGTATACTCTTAACTCTTCACCTATTTCACCCATCCCCCACCCACCTCCCCTCTGGTAACCATCGGTTTGTTCTCTGAGTTAAGTCTGGTTTTTGGTTTGTCTCTCTCTTTTTATTTCCTTCTTCATTCGTTTTGTTTCTTAAATTCCACATATGAGTAAAATCATATGGTATTTGTGTTTCTCTGACTGACCCATTTTATTTAGCATTATACTCCTTAGATCCATCCATGTTTTTGTAAATGGTAAGATTTCATTCTTTTTTATGGCTGAATAATATTCCAACATATATATTCTAATATATATATATCACATCCTTATCCATTCATCTATCAATAGATACTTGGGCTACTTCTATAGTTTGGCTATTTTAAATAATGCTGCAATAAATGTAGGGGTGCATGTATCTCTTCAAATTAGTGTTTTTGTGTTCTTTGAGTAAATAACCAGTAGTGCAATTCCTGTTATTTCATTTACATTATTCTGCCTTCTCTCTACTTCCCTGCGTCTTAGCTATAAACAAGCCTTGATAAGCTGAGCATCCTATAAACTGATTTCTCTTGATTACTCAAGCTTCTTCAACTCTAAATTTTGAGTGAAATTGTCATGGTCAGTATTACATTTTCATTATTAAAATCTTCCTCATCTCTTAAATAACTACCCTTTTACCTAAGTCACGGAAATTTCAATGTTTTAATCTTCCTAGAAATTGTTAAGATAGTGTAATCATCCTCTTCATTTATTTCTGTCCATCAGGCAAAAATGAACTTCAGACATTCTAATTATTTCTTGTTCTTCTATCTTTCTTTTTTTAAATATTTTATTTCTTTACTTCTTTATTTCTTTGAGAGTGAGAGTGAACCAGCATGAGCGCTGGGTGGGGGGAGCAAGAGAAGGACAGAGAGAGAGGGAGAAGCAGGCACCCTGCTAATCAGAAGCCCAACCCTGGAGCTGCATCCCAGGACCTAAGGGTCATGACCTGAGCCAAAGGCAAATGCTAAACAGACTAAGCCACCCAGGCACCCTAAGCTCTTCCCACTCTTTCTTTCACATGTTCAGGTTTCTAACTTCATGAGTATGTATCATAGGCCAGGTCCTATAAGAAGTAGATAACTGACTTATGAAATTGCATGAATTAAGGGAACCAGGAACTAAAAATATTCCTTTAACTATTTAGTGATAATAGTCGCATCCTAGGAGTCATATTCATTTAAAGCAATCATGGATTCGCTCTTTCTAAAGCCATGTCTAGGAATGGAAGTGGTTCAAACTATTATAATTCATTTCTACCATAAACCAAATGAATTTTACCTTCTTTCATGTGAACAATGTTTCTCTATTATTAAATCCAAAATGTCCAAGTTTACTCTTGGTGGTCCATTGCAAACCAAATTCAGATTAATTACACAACTTTCTTAATCAAGTCTCATGTTCAAGCTGATAGAGACAAGCTTTAAGTATGATACATCACCAAATTCTTTAATTTTCTTTTCTTCTCTAAACTTGAACTCCAGTCCTTTAAAAGGAGAAATCTTGGAGGCCACATGGGTTGTTTTCAATCAAACTTTCCATATCAGTGCTTCAATGTATAATCAATCTGCTTTCAAATATAATTAAAAATTATTGACTGTATTCTGACAAGGATTTGCCTTTAAGTGTAGTATTGTCATCACCAAATATGGCCACCATCATTTTCTTCACTCCATAACTACATTGTAACCCTCCAACAAGAGGAGGAATCTAATTTCTCTCCCCTTGACTCTTGAACAGTTTTACTGATTTGCTTGACTTCTGTAATAAAGCAGAAGTGATGTTTTATGAAACCTTTGCTGCTTCTGACTGGGTTTCTTAGAATATTCAGTTTAGGCACACTCCTTCTAGGAATTCATTTTCCCTATTCTGAAAAGCCCAATAACATGGAAAGGCTACAACACAGGAGTTTTCCAATCATCAGCTCCTCCAGAATTTGTAGTTAATGGCCATCAGCAACTGCTTGCCATGTAAATGAGCCATCTTGGAAGACCAGCCCAGTCAAGCCTCCACCTGATCATATCCACATGAGACACCAAGTGAGAGCAATCCAGCTGATTCCACACAGCTCACAGTACTGAGGGAGATGATAGTATTGTTTAAGCTATTATGTTTTGGAATTGTTTGTACAAACCAATGGATGATGGAACAATAAGATTGGCTTATGATTGACTCTATTGCCCGATCAATGTTTTTGCAAACAATTAATTCCAGATATTATTTCCAAGTATCTAAAAGCAAAGCATTTTCATCAGTGTATTCTTTGTAGAATCCTGACTACTCCTGATGGGAAAAAGAATCTACCTGATTAAGTAGCCCAAGAGATAAGACTTTGAAAACTAGTTACTTTTTAGGGGAACATTTTTTTTTAAATAAGCAATTAAGTATTATTTTATTTAACTTAACAAATGTTTTATTTTTAAAGTCTGTAGCTAATTATATCCAGTGTAGTTTCAAATGATGCTCTTGCACAGTGGGTAATAGTGGCTTTATGGAATCAGAATTTGAAACTCTGCCAGGCCACTTACAAGTCTGCATGAACTTGGGAATTAACCTTTAGCCTTGTTTTCTCATCTCTGAAATGAGTGTTATGATGGCACACTACTCACAGGATATTAGTGAATTATAAATGAGAGTGTATGTATAAAGCATATAGCATGTTGCTTAGCACACAATATGCATTGATAAAATGTTATTGTTAGTCTCTAGAATATTAATTATTAGGGAAATTTCAGAAACACATAATTAAAATACCTTCCAGTATAGAAATATACATAAATACATAATATAAATAATATAAATGTGCTTATATAATACATAATACAAAATATATAAATACAAGGTATAAGAATAATATTCATATCATTTATCTGTTAGTGATCTCTGGTAGTTAATAAATTACTGTTATTCTGTGTGTTTGTGTGCATATGTTCGTGTGTGTGTATGTGTGTGTGTATTGTCAGGGAAAGGAAAACTGTGACTCTGATGCACAAAGTTTTACTGAAGTCCTTTTATAAAATCTACTATATACTATCATTGGGTATTATGTATTGAATATTGAGTATTATTCAATGTCAACCCTACTAACACAGGGTAGAACTGATTGCTCTAATTCACAGTCACAGTCAAGTTTAGGCCTACTTCCAACTTATTTCATTGAAATGGGAATATAATATCAAATTATTTTCCAGAATTAGGAGGTTTTTTTCTAGAGTAGTTCTTCTATGACTAAATTATTTTATTTAGAGAAAGAAATATGTTGAATAAACATAAGAGCCTCATTTTTAAATATAACTTTCCAAAAACATTTATTTTGTGTTATAATAATATTGGAAAATACTATACTGTCATTCAAACATAATTGAAAGGACTATTTTTATATACAAAAATATATGTTTAAAAACACTATTATGCCAGAAGCTTTTTATATTATTTTTAAAATATGTCTTCTATTTATATTGACATGCATTAAAATTTTTAAAATTTGAATTCTTCAGAGTAATTAATATTAGATATAAATTGTTTACTTTCATGATTTAAGCCAACTCATAATTTTCAATATCTTTCTCTCTTTATTTATAATAGCACTTTATGTTTGCTTTTATTTTTCCCTTCTCTGAACTGAGAAGAGGAAACAGTACTCTGAACAATGGGTAGTTATACTTACAGCGATTGGACAAAAACAAATATTGGGAAGTCTGTTATTGCAATAAACTCCTAACTGGTCTCTCTGCTTCCATTCTTGGCTCTTCAATCAATTCTCAACACAACAGTCACAGTGTACTTGTAAAAACAAAAGTGAGGTCTTGCCACTAATATGACCCATCCAAATGGTTTTCCATCTCACTCAAAATAGAAGCCAAAGTTATCACAATGGCCTAAGGTATTACATTAGCTGTCACCATGCCCTAGTCCATTACTTTTCTATTTTCTTCTTCTACTATTATTTCCCACACTCACTCCACTCCAAATACACTGACCTCTTCGTTTTTTATTTAATTCACCAGACACACTCCCATTTCACTGCCATTGCAACTTGCTGTTCCTGCTGCCTAAAAACGTTTTTCTTTGAATAAAGAAAATGTCTTTATTTGATAAAGAAAATGAATAAAGAAAAAATTCAATGTCTCATTTAATTATGTTTATTGGGGCGCCTGGGTGGCTCAGTGGGTTAAAGCATCTGCCTTCGGCCCAGGTCATGATCCCAGGGTCCTGGGATTGAGCCCCACATCAGGCTTTCTGCTCAGCAGGTAGCCTGCTTCCCCTTCTCTCTCTAACTGCCTCTCTGCCTACTTGTGATCTCTGTCAAATAAATAAATAAAATCTTTTTAAAAAATTATGTTTATTTATCACCTTTTTATGAGCTAAGCACTTTCTAGGAACTGTAGTGAACAAAACATCAAAGAATCACTCTCCTCATGAAATTTATATGAAGTGGGGCCATTAAACAAGATAAATACATACCCAAAGAACTATAAGTTCTAAGGAGAAAAAATGAAGAAGGGATGAGAAGGACTTGAGGAAATGTTAAACAGAGTGATCAACTTCTACTAGTGACTTAAGTGTTATAATTTCAATGAAGCTTTTTCTAACTACACTACTTAATATGGCAACACTGTCCCCCTGAATTTTCTCTGCAGCAACTATTACTATCTAACATATTTTTATATTTTAGCTATTTATTTTGGGGTTTTTTTTTTTCCTAATTCTAGTTACTGGAATACAACTTCTAAATGGAAGGATTTTTGACTATTTTTTTCACTGTTACATACCCACCATCTGGACCAATACCTAGCAGATGATAAGTATTCAATAAATATTTGTTTAACAGATGAATGACCAAAGTAAGGCAATGCTATAACAACTGAGGAGTGAAATGGCAACATCACACCACCTAGACCAACAGGAATGATGGTAGCAAATGAAAAACAACAGGGATGTTGACATAATACACAACGGTCATAGAGAACAAAGCCCAGACTATCCTAGGGAGATCTCTGGCTCTCTGTGCATGAATTACCTTCTTCTTTTTCCCACTGTGCTGTTAAGTTCTTTTCCCTCCTGGTATTCCAGGAAGAACACCATATGGTGCTTTATTCTTTGTTATCAAATCAACATTATAACTACCTTTTTGTGTGGCTTCTTCTGCACAACCCAGAGGATAAACCAGGAATTATGCTCCCCAGAATCCTCTTCTCTATATGGTTTCAGGTTAGAGCCAGTCAAGAAGAGACACAAGATTTAGAAAAAGTAAGAGCAGAGATGCCATTATTCTTTAGGGGAAGTTGCTGGCAGATGAGTGGACAGATATAATATATGAAACAACTCTCAGCTGAGTTTCCTGAGAATCACTCATGTTCATGTGGCAGACTGAGATAGTCTTCCCTGACCTTCACATCGCCCAGCAATTTCAAAGGTGATATAAGTCTATAGCTTCTGTATTAAGACTTTTCATACTTAAATGTACAGAGTGACATTTATTTCCCTGACTGAATCCTAACTAAATGTGTGTGTGTGTGTATATATATATATATATGGTTTTGAGAGAAGAAATCTACTAACACTAAATTCTGTATTTCTCGTTATGATGTCACATACCAATAGCATATCAATAATAATTTACATATCAATAGAATATTTAATTAAAATGACTTATTAACACAAATGTTATTAATTCCTAAGATTCAGTTAAATCTACTGAAGTTAAATAAACCACAATTATACAAAAATGAAATTAGGAAGGCCATGGTTAAATTCTTCCTCCTGTTCTAAATAAGCATAAAACTGGACAAAATATATGAAATAAGTGTTTTTAGGCCCTGGAAAACAAGCAATGCTGAAGTGTGATTCTTGAAAGACAGGAAATTGAGTAGATTAGTCTTGTTAGCCCTGTTTTCCCAGACTTTCTACCAGGGGCACTTGCTAAGCCACAGCAGAGGAGTGGAACTCAAACTAAGCAAGTCAACTCCCTAAACTAAAAAGACCAATATTAGTTCTCAGACTGCTGAAGAGGCTGAAATTTGTGGAGAAAAGGGCTACTAAAAGGCAAGTATAGAAAGAAGATACCCAGAACACTGTGAAGTATTCCTCACAAGTTTTTGACCAAAGCCTGTGCTGTGCAAGTCCTTTGTCAAGACCAATTCATAACTCTGTGAGGTGACGGATATTGACTAACCTTATTGTGATAATGATTTAATGATATATGCATATATCAGATGTTATATACCTTGAACTTATACAGGGTTGTATGACAATTACGTCTCAATAAAACTGGGAAATAAATTTAAAATACAGACTATATGGATGTGAAGACTTGAAGACAAGACTATAGGAGATTATTCAGTTCAGATTGCTTAAAAACTTGGTAGTGAATCTCAGACACTCAACCGAGAGTCTGAAAAAGACCATGCCTTAGCAGTAACAGCTATGACCTAAGCTAAAAGACATATCCTATGACCAAAAACAAAACTGAAAGAAAACACAAAGAAAAAAGAAGAAGCTAAGCCTAACAAGATTAAAATGATCCAACAGTACTTTAACTCCTTTCCAGGAAAAAATAAAGAAAGAACACATCATTTAGAAGACAACTATTTAATCCAGACTTACTATAATAAATCATGCATAAGATCCATGAAATAATGTAAAATTACCACACATACAAAGAAACAGGCCATTGTGTCCCACAATCAAGTAAATAATCAATCAGTAGAAACAGATGATGTAGATATCACAGTTCACAGAGAAGAATCATAAAGGAGTTTTTATAAATATGTTCAAGGATTTAAAGTAAAAGATGGATGTAGTAACTGAATAAAAGAAATTTAGAAGAGAAATGTGATCCATAGAAAAGAATCAAGTAGAAATTATAGAGCTTGAAAATTACCTCATCTGAAGTAACACATTCACTTTGTGGACTTAAGAACAGATTGGAGATACAGAAGGAAAGGCTAATAAACTTGAAGACAAGATTGCTAGAAATTACCTAATCTGAAAATCAGAAGGAAAGATAACTGTAAAGAAAAAACAAAGACTTAGTGACATGTAAGAAATATTAAGCAGTCTAATATATGTGTAACTGGATTCCCAGAAGGACTAGAAAAAAACCTGTTATAGAAGAAAAGCAATATTTTAAAGAAATAATGGTTGAGAATATTTGTAAATTTCATGAAAACCATCATCTTACGTATTCTAAAAGCTCAATTATCTCCATACAGAATAAATTTTTAAAAATGTTATTTTCAGCAATACTTGCACATATTTGTCAAAAATAGCTTCACCGTATATGTTTATATTTATTTCTGGATTCCTTGGTCTTTCCTTTGCCAATGTCAAACTTCCCTGAATACTGTAGCCTTGTAGTAAATTGTGAAATTATAAAGTGCAAGTTTTCAACTTTGTCTTACATTTTCAAGATTACCTTAGCTATTCTTTTCCCTGACATTTCCATATACATTTTATAACCAGCTTGACAATTTCAAACAACAACAACAAACATATAAGCCTGCTGAGATCCTGACTCAATTCCTGACTGAATTTTTTTTTTTTTTTAATCTCTGGGTCAATTTGGGAAGAACTGACATCTTAACCACATTGAGTTTTCTAATCTATGAGTATGGTATATTTCCCTGTTTATTTAGGTCTTCTTTATTTTCTCTCAGTATTGTTCTATGCTTTTCAGTGTAATGGACTGACAAAACTTTGTTAAATTAATTGCCAACTATTTTATGTTCTATGCTGATACTGTAAATTTTAATTTATAATCATTAGTGACTAGTATACAGAAATCAAATAATAAATATAAGCCCAAGTGTACTCTATTGTTATATATAGTTATATATAGTGTACTCTATTTGTTCTTATTCGGCAAATAAGACTTGCATATTTCACACTGGGGACCAGTTCTAAAGTCATGATTGTGTTAAATATGTGTTTAACAGCTCTGCTGGACACCCAAGGGAATGCCAACTGGAAAGGTGCCCCATCCCTAGAGAAGCTTGCTAAGAGGGGTTCTGTAGAATCCAAGCCAGTGTCCCCAAAGTCACCCTTCTGTGCAGCCTCTCACACCATCCACTGTGTGTACGTATGTGTCTGGGATGTAGGGCAATGTGAATTTTCTTTTTATTTGGAGATCATTCACGAAAAACAGATCCTTTTCTCTCTTGTCCGCCTATTAATTGTTCAATATTTGTACATCTATAAAAAATACTTGAATGGGCCATGGTGCCCATTCACCTGAAGATATAAATTGAGGTTTTGAATAGCAGAATGGGGTGCCTGGGTGGCTCAGTGGGTTAAGCCTCTGCCTTCGGCTCAGGTCATGATCTCGTGGTCCTGGGGTCAAGCCCCACATTGGGCTCTCTGCTTAGTGGGGAGCCTGCTTCCCCTTCTCTCTCTGCCTGCTGCTCTGCCTACTTGTGATCTCTCTCTCTGTGTCAAATAAATGAATAAAATCTTTAAAAAATAAATAAATAGCAGAATGGATATAGCCAAATAATTAATTAATTAGAATATTAGGTAAATACTCTCCTTGAACATCTCATTAATGAAAAAAACGTATCAATTATACATTTTTAAATAATAAAGTTATATAAAATAAAGAATTAAACATGTCAACATTTATATGTAACTAACACAATCAAGAAAGAAAAATAAACAGAAGTGAAAATTAAAGATGAAATGTTGTTAAACTAGTTGATAGAATGCTAAACAGATTTTTTTAAAGATTTTATTTATTTATTTGATAGACAGAGATTACAAGTAGTCAGAGAGGCAGGCAGGGAGAGAGGAGGAAGCTGGATCCCCACTGAGCAGAGAGCCCGATGTAGGACTTGATCCCAGGACCCTGAGACCATAACCTTAGCTGAAGGCAGAGGCTTTAACCCACTGAGCCATCCAGGCACCCCTAAACAGATTTTTTAATCCTCATACTTAAATAAAATGCATGAAGTTAAAGACAATGAGAAATTTCTGTAAGCTTCTAAAACCATGCAAAGGAAAACTCGAGATTTTTATAAAATTTTTCAACAGTAACTATGGATATATAAAGATAATAAGGTCATATTTAAATAGTTGAAATACCATTATCTTCAACTTATCATTCTATATTTAGCCAAACTAACATACAAATGCAAAGACAAAATTAATTTTTCTATACGAATATGTCTTAGTAATTAGATCTCATTATATACTCTTTGAGATTACTCTTGAAAGATTTACAACAGTTTGAAAGAAATTATGAGAGGTTATATCAGATTTAGTGGCAAATACTACCATAAATATGATCTTAAGAATTAGAATTTGCCACAAGAAAAAAAAAAAAAAGCACGTCAAACTTTTAAAGTGCGAGTTTGGGAAAGAAAAAATAAAAAATAAAATAATTATCATGAAAATAAAATATCAAATAAAATGACAAAGATAATCCTAACTCAATTGTAATTATATAAAATAGAAATGAATTTAACTTCAGTCCAAATAACAAAGGCTCTCAAATCAAACGTGTAGAATTAAAGTTAGTAGTATATTATGTGTAACAAATGTACTTGAAAGAAGTAGAAGGCAGCTAAAAATAAAGGGATGAAAAATGATATACTAGGCAAATATTAAGCCAAACAAAAGCCCATTGCAATTTTGGAAATAAGAAAATCTAATCTTAATGAAAAGCATGATAAGAGACAAATAAAGGTATTCATATTATGGTAATAGTTATACTAAATACAGAAGATATTATGGTTATGAACATGTATACAGCTAACAATATAGATTTTAAATTATTTTAAAGGATTTTTTAGAACCATGGAAAATACAACTAAATCAATAAATTTAGTGAGTGATTTTAACACTATTCTCAGAAAATGACATATGAGACACACAAACAATAACTGAAGATGCACAGATCTTGAAAGTATAATTGATATAATCTTGGCAGCTTGGAGGCAAAAATATGCCCATTATTTGATATAAGAAACATTTATTAAAAATCAACTGTAAGTGACTTACAAAGGATGCCCTGAGTAAATTCCAGGGAACCAGCATTATATATTTACTTTAACCATAATCAAATAGTAATATAAATTAACAAATAGGAAGTAAAAGCAAAAATCAAAATAAAAGCTATGTAACAACTAAAAAATATACCAGTAAGGGACCCATGAATTTAAAATGATGTAAGTAGGAGTGCCTGGGTGGCTCAGTTGGTTAAACATCTGTCTTCTGTTCAAGTCAGGATCTCAGGGTCCTGAGATGGAACCTAGGGGCTTGGGTTTCCTTGCTCAGCATGGAGCCTGCTTCTTCCTCTCCATCTCCCTCTGCTCCCCCCACCAACTTGCATGCTTTCTCTCTCTCTCAAATAAATTAATTAATTTTAATTAATTATATGATATAAGTAAAATTCTAAAATACTTAAAACCACAAAAGTGAGAAATCTACATTGAAATGTGTTAGGTAACACAAATACACCAAAAGGAAAACATATAGCTTATTGCATCTACATATATACATTTGTTATTCTATCATTTTCTAAAAAAAGTAAGAACTAAGTAAAAATTCAAATTCATATATTAGAATAAATCTCAGAAATAAATATTACCTTTAAAAAATTTATGCAGATGTGAATTAACACTACCAGATATTAAAAATATACTGAAGGTCACTGTAATAAATATGGTACTAACCAAAAACAAAAAAAATTGAATTCAATTCTCAGAAACAGCCGAATTTATAAGCAAACTTGACACATTTTTACAGTGACATGCACTTCCATAGGGAAAGGATATTTAGTAAATAATGTTGCAAAAATTTACCAATAGTGAAAAAAATAAAGTTGGATTCTTTAATCATAAGCATGTGTACTCAAGATGTATTATATCTTTAAATATAAAAAGCAGAGTTATAAAGCAAAAAAACAAAAAAGAAAAGGAAGAAGAAGAACTCTGTATATTTGTGATATGAAGGTGGATGAGGATTTCATGAACACAAAACAAAAAGTAAAAATTTTTTTTACTGTGTATGACTATGTCAAAATGAGGTATTTCTGATCAACAACACACATAATAGATAGATAATAGATTGGGAATTGATATTTGCCATGAGTGAAATCAACAAGGAATAAACACCTGGTAATGAAAGAAACACAAAATAAACACAAGAAAGCCTTATCTCTTTACGTGAGTGAATCTGGCAGAAATCAGAATTGCATATAATAACAAACTTGTTAGTATGTAAGGGATAGGATATTTACTCTTTTTTTAGGGGGAGGAAGTGTAGATGGGGACTTTCATCCACTGATGGGAGTAGAAACTGTTGCAGCCATTTTGAAAGTAACCTGGCAGTAAAACAAACAAACAAACAAAAACCCACCAGAATGGGAATCATGTGTAAATTAAAGTACAATGTCACAATATAATTTGTGCAAATTAAGTACAATGAAACAACACAAACATTACTGTATATAAGATCACACACATTCACACACACACAAACACTGAGGTAATAAATCATAAACATGAGAACCAATAGGGGAACCAATCAATGATAATGATGAGATTGTACTGTAAAGTAAGATAATGCTCCTCAGAAGTATGGTACTGATAAAAAAGAAGAAATGGGAGAAGAAAATTCAATTTATAGTCTACTCAAACAAACACTCTTATCAACTCTTAATTATCTGTTGGCTCTGCAAAGATCAGTTTCAATATTTTTACCACTTTAAAAATATCAACTTATTTCAGATTTGCATAGGTCTGGAGAGTACTGGGTAGTATGTATTCTACAATGTCTAGATAGGTTTATTATGATTACAGAAAATCTCAGTATGGTTTTTGCCATCATTACTTTTTTTTTCTTTCTGTAAAAATAATAAAATAATTGTTTATATGGCTATCAAACTTTTTAAAGAACCTCAAAACTATAACTTCCCAACAGTAATGGGAATATTTTAAATTTCTACCCAACACCAGCAACTATAGTGTTTTTAAATTAAATCATATAAGTCAGCTGCAACATTTAAAATTATTCATGCATTGGTAGTAATAGCATTTACGGTGTTAACTGTCTTGACTTTGAACTGTCATTTGCAGAAATTTATAACACAAATTAGAGGCAATAGTCCACACAAGAAGAGCCTTTTGTTATTTAATAGAACCCTTCAGTTGCAAAGAGCAAAGAACTCAACAATGTCAAATACAGTCTCATAAGCAATTGGGATATATATCTTGTAGAAGCTGAGTACTTCATAGTGGTTTCCTATTTGTCTCTGACAAATAACTATTATAAATGAACTCCTTGATCATGCTAAATGGTAGTTGTTTCCCTTTAAAAATATTAGATTTCTTATTGTAGTCTTTTTCATTTTGACCAAGTGTATTATTCTTTTTACTCTTTGCCTTGAAAACTGTATTATATGACATCAGGAAAGTTTCAGGCTATTTAGAAGATCAGATTTATATAAAGCTACAGAAGATTTAGTAATAATGGAGCTTAGTTGGATGCTAAACTGACTGTTCTTAGTTAGTTTAAATAATTTTTAAAAATATTAATGGAGAAATAGCCACAGTGGGCTATAGCAATTCCCTTCATCACCACAGCTATCTTTAAATCTCTCTTTATTTTTGTTTTCTCTTAGTTGGGCACTTCATGAATATCTGTTATCAATAATGATGATCAATCCCTTTTTAAAAATTACAGCTTTCTTCCTTTTTTACATTGTGAATTTTCTTTTCTATCTTTTGTTTACTTTCTACTTTGGTGCTTAGGTTTCCAAACAACTATGACATCATATTCACAACTTATTATTCTAATTTTGCACCATTTTCCAGGGTTATATTTTGTTAAAATCATACCGCATGTTATGGAATGAAAAACTTACCAATTTAACTCTTCTCTAATTAACAACCTAATTTAGGATGCCAAAAGCTTCATTTATAAAGAACTCTTTACTTGTAGAAAAAGATCTGATTAGTTTATAACAATAGTATTTCAGCAAGAATTTATAAATATTTATTAAATTACAAAACACCTGAACCCAGTCTTTTACTAACTGATGCTCCATCAAAGAAAAAAAAAGATAGAGACTGAGCAATGAACTATATGATATATCTCCAGAAGGGTGGATAGAATATTGAAAGTGGTACTGCTTGAACTCAGATGTTCCAAGACCACGTACAACTAAGTCCTGTAAGACAAGGTCAAGCTGTTGAAAATGTGGGGATTGAGGAAAACAGAAGAGGCAGGAAGTAGAATTTTTGATAAAAACTTCACTAATACATCATCAGTCCCTATAAGAATCAGTTAACAAAGAACGAAACCAAGAAGAGTTAGCAAATCACACTTTGCCTGTAGATCAGAAACAAAATATAATTATCTTTTCTTTCATATTTTCATGGAGATACTTTTAAAATTCAATACTGTTATTATTGAATAACAATTTCTATGCATCATAACAATAAGGAAAACTGGGTAATAGGATTTGCTTTGCTGATACATGATAAAATTTTTCATGATTGAATATTCACTTAAAATTGTTTTATATGAATTTCTGAATCTATCTTACCCTCAATAGATATTTTGTGAATTCAATTCTGGAACATCCAATATCAATACAAACTGTAGTTATTAACAATTCAAAAATAGTAATAACATGAACTTTGCCACACATACTCTATGTATTCTAGTATAGTATGTTCATCAAAGATATTGATTTGTCTACTTATTAGAATAAAGATGCATCCAAATGAGTTTTGAATTTTAACTTCATATAAAATGCCTCTCTTAATCATGTATAATTAGTCCAAATAAACATTTATTATTTTTGTATTTATTTATACTAACATCTTTCATGTTTAAAAAATTAAATTACACTAATTTCTTTAAAGTTCACCCTTATCAAGAGTGCAAGGAATATAGATGAGAAGACTTGAGGTTTCCATTTAACATGATAGATTGAATGATGTATTTATTTCTGCTCCATTTTTAAAATTTCACTATAATACGATAAGGGAATAAAAGAAACATAAATTTATGAAAACAAAGATGAGAATCCAAGATAATGAGAGTGGAAAAAGAGATACAAACAAAATGTGAATGATCAAAAGTGGACATAAAAGTGGTACTGGACCTGGCTGACAAAGGGAAGCTGACCCGTAAATATCTCTGAAGGCAGGTATGTAGGTGCTAAGATTTGGAGGATTGTTTAAAATCTTTACAGATAGTGGTTAGATTCGCAAGTTGCCTATCCAATGCAGCTGGGCAATTCTCATCATACACCACCATAACAGAAGACCAGAACTTTACTCTCTAGATCACTTGAAATAGACAGACTGGATTCTGAAACAAAAGGCACAAAAGAGAGTGGGGTTAGATGGAACACATACTCAAAAGCCTAGGATGCAGTGGAAATTGACCTCCTAAACATTGAAAATTATAGTCTACCTTAACAGATTGGCCGTAAGAATGCTGGGGGCATTCTTGTAAGAATGTAATGTAAGAATGCATTTACAACTGCACAGGCAGGAAATTAGAATCCTTTCTAGAAAAACTGACCTGTCTTAAAAAAAAGATCCATAGATACTCACATTTGAGAATACTCCCATCAAACTAGGAGATTCCCTACTGCTAACACTTATAAAGTCCAAAAAGCATTTTGTTTCCTGAAGGATAATAATAAACAAACAAAAGAGAGGATCACACAGATTTGAAAAATCTTTCACTCTAGAAAAAGACCAAAATAAAATTAAACAAAGGAACTCAGAGAAAATTGACACAATTTATAAAACAATAGAAAAGTAAGATCTTCAAGAGAGAGAAAATATATATAAGATAAAACATTGGTTGTTTATTTGTTCATTTTAAGTGAGAGCATTCAAAAACCAAAAACTGGGGGCACCTGGCTGACTCAGTAGTTTAAGTAACTTCCTTCTGTTCAGGTCATGATCTGAGGGTCCAGAGATTGAGCCCTCTATCCCTGCTCATTGGGGAGTCTGCTTCTCCATTTCCCTCTGCCCCTCTCCCTACTCATGCTAGCTTGCTCTCCCTCTTGCTTTCTCTCTCAAGTGAATAAATAAAAATCTTAAAAAAAAAAAAACTAGTTTCTAAAAAATATTGGTCTCATAAAATAAATAAAAATTTAATAAAAGTCATGGAATTTAAAAGTTGAGGAAATTTTCCAGACATTTAAAAAAGCGGGGGGGCAGGAAGTTGAAGAGAAAAGATTTAAACATTAGAGAACCTGTTGAACAAGACCAAATAATAAATTAAATGTTCCAGAAAAGGACAGAGAAACCGAAGACAGGGAAAGAAAGAGGAAATTAGGAGGGGGAATTATCCAAGAAATTAGAAAATCATTTCCTGCAATTAAAGACATGAGCTGCCAGAGTAGAAAAGCAAGGCTCAGTCAGTGATTTGCATGATTAGTGGGAAGAGGAAAGAACGTACAGAGAATCAAAAAGTAGAATGTCATCAAACTACATCATATGTTGCCACAATAAGAAGACAGCAAAGTCTTTTTAAAAATTTTATCAATCAAATGTTAAGACTGAATAAAGGCATTTTTAACCAGTTTAATTAATTTATTTAATTTTAGAGACTGAAGAAAGAGTACGAGTGGGGAGGGATAGAGGGAGGGAAAGAATCAGAGGGAGAGAAAGAATCTCAAGCAGGGTCCATGCTCAACGTTCAGAGCCCAAAGTGAGCCTGGATCTCATAACCCTGAGGTCATGATCTCAGGGTAAGACACCCCTTGAATAAAGGCATTTTTACAAGGTCTCACAAGGAAACCTCTATTGCACAAAATCAGTGACTAAACCAAGAAAAAGTAAAATCAAGCTCCATAGCATAAGAACTCCAGTGCAGAATTTTATTATTATTATTATTATTATTAGTTATTAGTTATTAGTAATCCTGCCTTCTACTCTCATACCCATCCCAAGATCTGTCCCCCAAGGGAACGAAATATAGAAACCAAAGAGCAGGGGGAGCTATCAAAGAATCCAACCAAGCCTCCCCTTGCAGGAGTGAAACTACCCAATGAAGGGTAGGCTGGGTCTTCTTGAGAAAAGACTTTAAAACACTACCAAAAATATATACTATTACTCTTTTTCCCAGCACTCCCCAAAGGGATCCTATCCCATTGTATTGTGGGCAGACATAAATGTATGTGATTTCATAGGTTCACAGCTGGAAGAGAATTTGCCTCAGGATGAATCCATACCTTGAGGCTCACCCACATCTGATTTAGATATTTCAATGAGACATTGGACTTTAGACTTTAAATTAATGTGGAACTAGTTGAGACTTGGAGACTATTGGGATGAAATGAATGTGTTTTGCATGTGAGAAGGACATGAATTTTGGGAGTGCAGGAGTAGGATGCTATGGACTGAATGTTTGTGCCCACAGCCCCCAATTCATATATTAAATCCTAATGTCCAGTGTGATAGCTGGCGGCGGAGGGGCCTTTGGGAGGTGATTCGTTCCTGAAGGTGGATTTCTCATGAGCAGGATTAGGACCTTTATAAATGAAACCCCAAGGAGATTCCTTACAGCTTCTGCCATGTGAAGATACAGAGAAAAGAGAGCCATCTACAAATGAGGAAGTTGTTTCTCATCAGACACTGAATCTGCTGGTGCCTTGGTCTCAATTTCACAGCCTCCAGAGCTGTGAGAAATAAATGTTTATTGCTCAAAAGCCACTCAATCTCCGGTATTTTGTTATAACAGCCCAACAGACTAAGACAAGGATCAAGGAAAATACTAGTTTCCCTAAATATATTTAAGGAAATTGTAGGAGACATTTTAATTCTTAGCGTTGTAACATGCTGGGAACTGTACCTGTTCAGTGAAACTACAGGGTACAAAACCTAAAAAAAAAAACAATGTAGGGCGCCTGGGTGGCTCAGTGGATTAAAGCCTCTGCCTTCAGCTCAGGTCATGGTCCCAGGGTCCTGGGATCGAGCCCCGCATCGGGCTCTTTGCTCAGCGGGGAGCCTGCTTCCACCTCTCTCTCTCTGCCTGACTCTCTGCCTACTTGTAATCTCTGTCTGTCAAATAAATAAATAAATAAATCTTTAAAAAAAAAAAAAAAGTAAAAATGTATTATTTAGATATATGGAGGTACATTCCAGAAAAGACATACAAAAAATTAGAAAGTGATTCCCTGTAAGAATAGGAATCTAGCACTAGGAGAGTTGGGGATAGAGACTGCTGGTTTCAAAATAGTTTTATTACAAATATTAAAATATATAATACTATATTATTATATGGCATTATTTGTCCTTTAGAACTATGTATAAGTAGTGATTTGATAAAGATGAAAGAAATTAAAAAAATAAATTTTTAAGAAGCATGGGAAAGGGCCTTGATCTCCTGAAGCAGGATGAAACTCTGTAGCTGCATCTACATTTGTAACAAAGTAACAGATAATTGTGTTGAGTCTGTGACTAATGTCACAAACTATGGAATTCAGATTCAACATTTGCAACAAGAGAGGGTTGGACTAAACAATGTCTCAGTTCTTTTCAGTTCTAGTATGTAAAAGTTTTGTCATTATTCTGCAGTGGTTGGTGTTTCTAATACACTAGCACCTACCTTGACATTGTACCTCCTTATTCTCCTTCATTTTTCCTCATAAAACAGCTTTATCTGAGGCATTTTAATTGCATGTGTATGTATGCATATTTATTATGCTTATTGTCTGCCTCTCTCCTAGTGTAAGATCTGTGAGGACATGGAATATTTATCATTTATTTGTCACCATACTGTATATCTTATTTACCATAATAGTGTAAAGAACTAGAATAATGCCTGATACATATTAGGCATTCAAAAAAACTACTGAATAAACAAACTTCATCAATTTCAAAACTGTGTGTGACAATATCACTGTATAAGATTCGATTTTCTTTGCTTGAAACATTGAAAACAATGAAAGAAGATATAAAATTATTTGTGACTGAAGGTTTATAAGTGTAATGTATGCAAGTGTATATCTCACTCATTTTAACCTTTTAACATAATGTCAGTGACTTAATTTGTTTGCAAAATATTTTTCTTTCCTTGACAAAACTCAGTCCTGTGTGCAATATTCTTACAAACAGTATTCAGTTTACCCTATGGTTTTTGTTACATCTTCTCTTCCTTTGCTTTCAGCTTTCTTTGCTTTCAGAAGAATTTGGTAAGTAACTCTGCTAAATGGTTGAAAGGTACTTCAGCTATTAGCTTTTAATTCCATTTAATATCATTTATCAAGCAATAGAGAAGACTTTAATTTCATTATGTTCCATCAACTGGAAATCAAATAAAAGGGCTCTGGATGTCTTTGACATTCTGAAAAAGAACCTCATATTCCTGAGTGAATACAACTCAAAAAATCAAAAGTTGGTATTCTGGATAGTTAACATTAATGCTTGACTATCATTTAAATAACACTGACCACATCAAAATGAATTAAAGATAATCCTAGGTATACCAGCTATCTATCCCTAGAGGTTTATGCAGCTCTGATCAAATTGTAAAGGGAAAAATAATGGTTTGGAGATAAACTGCATGAATTCTCCATTCATTTCACATGACATTGGCCTTCGTTATTAATCATAGACATGAATCTTGCTCTTTAGGAAGACTTTTTCTTCAAATATTATATATCTACTTTGATTAAATTAAAACCACTCAATGAAAAATTGAAAGTTTTATGTTTTGTTTTGTTTTAAGAAAATTGTGCATTAAAACACATAGATACCCTTCATTTCTTCCTTCTTTCCTTTCTTGTTTTCTTCCTTCCTTCCTTCTTTGCGTAATTTAGTCAAAAAGCCATCAGAACTTTTACCTCCATTCTTCTTTTCTTTGTCATTCACTTTCTCCAATACTTGCTAGAGGCAGCTGAAGGAAATGGCACCATTATAAAATGACAGCCAGGCAAGATTTTGGGCAACTGCTCTGTGTGGTCATTTAGGTGGACTGATTTCAGAGGTATTGAAAACAAGCAAATACAAGTCAGGTTTCTCACTGTTGGAAAAGGGAACTACAAATAGGGAAAGGAGAAAAGCTAAAATGAATTCTGTGAATGTGAATTAGAATTGCAGGTATTGTGGTGAACTTCAGATATCGATGTGAATTTAAGGTGAAAGAGAGAAAAAGACGTAAATGGATGTATTTATGTGCATGTAGGTACATATACCACGTGTATATTCTTTTTTTTTTCCTAGTTTAATTAATTGGTCAGCTGAGTAGGACTGCAAATAGTGAATTAAAGTGTCAGTGAGCACACCTAGCTTATTAATCCTTAATTTCTAAATACCATTACCCACTAACAGGAATCAGGGCTCATTAGAGAAATGGCTTATTCAGGGACTGGGGCAGGAAAAATACAAATAAGCCTAGAACATATTGATGTGCTGGAAAATAAGAGAGCTTTCAAAAAATGATTGGCAAATGTAAAAAATGATACAGAAACCAGCTTGAAATTGTTCCACTGGCCAGATCTGCAGCAATTTGAGCATCAAAATAAAGAATGACATTGTTAGTTGGCACTTTATATAAAGAATAATGGAACCTGAAAACCGTTTGGTAAAAATCATAGTCATAATTGTTTCAGGCAAGAATCCTCAATGGATGCTAAAACTAGTGGGTGAAAGTTTGATAAGGAAAACTAAATCAATGCTCTCAAAATGTCTTCTCACAAAATGCAAAAGAAGTATTCATTAGAAAAGAAAAATTGCAACTTTACCTGGGAGACATCACTTTAATCAAAAGACCAGACTTAAAATCACCAGTAATGAGAATGGGAATATTGGTAATGGAACTACCTATCAGATACAAAACAATAAAAAGAACATAGCATCACTTAGGCGATATGCCTGCCAGATATATAGGTATAGATAGATGGGGAAGTAGGTAAATATTTTGGTGGAGAATATAATAAAACAAATGCGGTTCAGTGTCACCAATTATAGAATCTGAGTTATGAGTATTCAACTGTTATACTATCCTTGCAACTTTCCTGTAAGTTTGAAATTATTTTAAAATAAAAAGCAAAACGATATAGCTGCAAGTTCTCCTTTAGAAAATGACAAAATTGTTTTACATAAAGGAAATCAGCTAAGGACAGTTGCTTGGTAATACTATGTTTATGAGCCCAATACAAATTTTGGTCATTATTTCATTGTGTTTCCAGAAAAAGTAGCTAAGTTTATAGAAGTCTTGCTGCAAGTAAGATTTTGGGTGAAATTATGGCCAAATAGAGAAAATTAGTAAGATGTTTACTGTCAGCAGGCCTGCTGGGAGTGGCATCTGTGCCTGTACATTAATTCTCTTACTCACTGCTACAATACACCCTGCCTTGGTGTGTATTACAAATGTGATCACATTGGGGCACATTATCTTGTGTTTAGGTTCTTCTCAGAAATCAGGAGTTCAAGTGACTTAGAAAGTATAGATAGACATAATCTTTATCTATTACTGCATCTTATTTGAGAAATACATCTAGGCAAAGCTTTCACCCTCCCCTATCCTTTCTCCCAAGCTTTGTCAATAGAAGAATAGGAGTACTATATGAAATTTTTCTTTTTACATATTAAAAACAGTAATGAAATACAGAGTTGGTTATATAATATGCATACATCTTTACCATGTAAGCATTATATGGCAACTAACATAGAAAACAGTATTCTGAGATAAACTTTTGCTATATATTGTCTCACACCCATGAAAAATCATCATAGCATTGATTGCAAAGGTTGGGATGAAGAAATCTAAAATGTGTCTCTCGTCAAATTATTGTTGTATATCTGTAATTAGAATTATTTACAACAATTAAAATTATGTTTTAGAAGATAAATTAGTGACTTTTTACTGGGGGAAAAGAAACAAAACAAATTAAATAAAGATAGTATGGTCCCACAAATAAACAAACACAGATATATAACTCTACGAGTTGTTCTCTTTGAGTAATAGAATTATGAGTAATTCTTATTTTCTTGCAATTTTTGAATTTTTTTAATTTTCTGTTATGAATTTGTCTTGCTGTCAAAATCAGGGGAGTAAGCTAGTTTCATTTTGCAAATGAAATATATTTTTAATGTGTTTCCTCTCTGTTAGCCCAGGTATCATCACATTTCTTAGAAGCCTTTTACAGGCTGAAAGGAAATTGAGGTTGTATTTACTCTTAGAAGTAAAACCGACTCATTTTAGTTCCTATATTTGTATCAGGTTGGCCTGAATGCCAGCAGAGATTAATGGGTGACTCTTTATCTATGGTTTTCCAGGACTGCCTCATTTTAAAAGCAAAGAGTTCTGTGAAGCATCTTTCTATTTTATGCCCCTGCTTATCCAAGAACATCTAACTTTTTAGATGATAATGTCTATCTTTACAAAGGCTCTCCATCAAAAATATTTGGCTGACAATTAGCTGCTTCTGCCAACTTACCAATTTTTATCTGTTCTTAAAATAAAAGACGTTTGATTAAAAGGACTTAATTCTGTGAATCTCTTATTTAAATCTTGAGTCAGTGAGAAACACAGTGGTCTCTAGGATTTTAAATTATTATTTCAGCATCCCAAAATTTGCCTTAAACATGGATACCACATCCAAACATTTAAAACATGATTGTTACTTGAATTTATATGATTCAGTAAATTAAAATGTGGATAATAATAAGAGATACAAATTAAATTGCACTGCTTCCATAATAAAAAAAATAATGATATCTTGAATTTTCATTTGTCTAATAAACTTTTTGAATTTTTTCCTTTTTGCTGATTAAATTTAGATGAAAGCCAAAATAGTTAAATGATTGCTTTTAAGTTAAAGTGAAATAAATATTTCTTTAAAAGTCATAGTTAACATTAAGTAGCATAATAATGCAATCATACTACTTTTTTTGTATGAAGTGCTAATCATTTTCCAGGGTTGATCCTCATTCCTCCAGAGTCATGAGGACCTGCAGTTATCACAAAGTTAATGCTGATGGGGAACTGATAAATGAAAATAAAAATTGTTATACTGGTGGTGGTTTATATACTCACTCCAAATGTAATCACTTTTTCATAGCCTCCTAAGTCCTAGAACGCACGTAATCTGTGGTCCACAATCCAAATAGATGAAGTTAATGAGTTGTGCCTTGGACCAATAAATAGAAAAAGGAAGAGAGGAAGAATTGTTAGTATGTCACCATGATGAACCTATTACTATTAGTGGAGAGCCTGAATTAACTATAAGGTGACCTTGGCGATTTATCCATTTCCTTCCTGTAACAATATACTGATTACAGTTCTGTCATTCCCGTAATGTTGCTCTGTCATTATTACAGAGAATCCGGAGCAATTTTTCAATCATCAGTAGGAGATGGGGTTAAAATGAGAGGGAAAAGTCTCTCTGAAATTTTCAAAGAAAAATATTCCCCTTGAAGGAAAGTAAATGTCTGTAAGAACTTTTAATAATGCAAGAGGTTTCATAGCCCCATCTGGTGGTCAGAAACTAATTTACTGAAGAAACCATCTAGCTCTGCCGCTCTAGTTTTAAGATATATACGATTTCAGCAACCATGGAGTATCATTGCAATCCTAACTAGTAGAATACAGTAAGCAGGCCATGTTAAACAGAAGTTAAATAATAAGCAGATACCTACCCATTTAATAATTCATAAAATAATAGAAACATTCATTCCAGAACTAAACTCAATTGTGAGTTATTTTGTCTCTCCTAGAGCTAAAATTTACCTAAACCTTAAGTGGCACTCAGTAAAACATTTAATAACAGAATCTTATAAATAGTTCTTGATGTTTCAGGTAATATTAGCATTGCCTCAGTCTGATAACATGTCAAAAAGTATAACTAAATCTGTGTCTTGATCAAATTGGAGTATTAATGGTATAATCCTTTGAGACACAAACCAGGAGACAGAATCTATCTTCCAACTTAATCATGTGTGTCCATCCACTCCATGGCCCAAATATTCAAGGATTCCGATTTTTAAGTTACTCATATACCAAACTTCAGTAATGAAACTATTCCTCAAAAACTTGTATATAGCTAGAGAAGATTCTGAAAATCTAGGTATTACAGAAATGTGAGAAGTACCAGTGAGTATACGAAGTTATTGTGAGTTTCTAGCAAGGCAGCAATGTGAACTGAAGCTGGAAAGTAAATCCATCAAGAACTGCGTGTCCTTCAGGAGGTTATCGGGTACCGAGGCACTGACACAGCATCATGTAGTACAGGAAGCAGAAGTGGTGCGCAACATACAAACCAGCCGTGAGGCTTCCACGGCTCCGAGATGGTACATCTGGCCTCTTACGCCGTTTCACAGGCATCATCCATAAACCATAATCAGGATGTGATGGTTCCAACAAGATCACCAACAAGAAGAGCCTGGAAGCCAGCCAGTCCCTCAGCGCTGACAGTTCACTGCAATTTAGTCCTCCTGAGCTGGGCATGTTTAGAAAATGGATGACAACAAGGAGTACAAAGAGCAACTGTCCAGCAGGCGAGTGTAGAGAGAGACCAGCAGGAAATGGAGGAAATGTGCCCATTTGATGGTCAACTGAACCGCTTGAATAAGGCTGGAGCAGCCAGGCTGCAAGCTTAGGAAATTCAGTAACTAGTTGTTTCTAGACTTGAAGATAAATATCAATATGTAAAAAGTTCTATGATTTCTACATCAAGAATCATAATCATTTGCAGGATTTAAGTATACAACTCTAAACGACAGCTAAAATATTCACAGCTTAATCTATTTAGGATTCAAGGATGCCAAAGATTCCTTAGCTTTTCAATATTGGTCATCATTATTCATTTTAACTATGTGCACCTTCCCAGAATATTCCCAAGAGTTTTCATCAACTAGAGATTAAGGCTTGATTCTTTTGTTACCAAGGAACAAACTTGAATTTATGAATATCAAGAGAAGCTGTACCAATTATGCTGGAAAGTGGAATTCCCAAGTTCAAAGCAGAAAAAATTTAAAAACTGGGTTCTTTCTGCATACTGTCCTCTAAAGATAGTTTTCTCCAACCTTTAGTGAAACTGGGAGTCATCCTACAGTTTCTAACCTCTGAGAAAATAAAAATTCTTTTGAGTATTTTCTATTTGATTATTTTGATGATAACATATATTGATATATTGATACAAATATATATATATGCGTATATATATTATATATATTATATATAAATAAATATTATATATACACATGTATGCATACATGTATCTATATAGATATCTATAGATATCTAATCTATATACATGTATGTACATGTATATAGATATCTATATAGATACATGTACACATGTATATGTACATGTATATAGATATCTATATAGATACATGTATACATATATATGTATCTAGATAGATAGATAGATAGATATCAAGTATGTATCAATCTGTCAACCAGAATCATAACTAAGTATTTCTTTTTCCCTAGCATTGACCCATGAACCCACTGGGGAAGGGGAAGAGCTGGGTTAAGAGTCAAACATAGCTGGCTTGACTCTGGTGTCCGTCCTTGGATTTAAATGGGGATTAGGTGGGGAATAAAGTCCAGAAAATTCTTTTCTTCCCACCATCAATTTATGAATCTTCCCTTGTCCTCTTCTTCTGCCATATGACCTGAAGCCTCTTTAAAATTGCTGTATTTACCACTCTGCTCTCAGCAATCTCTCTAAACATAGCTCCAAGCAGCTTACTCTTCCAAGAGACTCTCTGAGCAATGGAAAATCAATGTCCTTTGCCCTCAGAAATTCTGGGATTGAGTTTAGTCCATTCTCAAGACAGACACATCTTGCTCATCCTTCAGAACAGCTAACAATCCACAGATCAGCCTCCTCTGTGTCCACACAGACTCCATGGGAAATATACGAAGTTCCTTAGATGTCTCTTTGAAACCCTAATCTCTAGAAGCACACATTATCCCTCCACTATGGTGGGGTTCTACTCAGCACACCCATAGCTCTCTCCAAAGAAATTCTTTCTTTTTTCCCAAATCCACTCTTGGTCCCCTCAGTCCTTTCTGTATTCTGGTAACAGCATCACAATTGATCTTAGTAACTTCCTCTGAAAGTTCTTTTTTTTCTTTTCTTAAGGATAGTTGACATGCAATGTTATATTATTTTCATGTGTACAATTAGTGATTTGACACGTTTATACATTATTCTTTCTTCACCACAAATATAGCTACCATCTGTCTCATTACATCACGATTACAATATCATTGACTACATTTCTTATGCTCTGGCTTTTATTTCCATGACTTACTCATCCCATAACTGAAGGTTTGTATCTCCCTCTCCCCTTCATCAATTTTGCCCAACCCCCAAACCCTGGCAACCATCAGCTTGTCTTCTGTATTTGTAGGTATGATTCTGCTTTTTGTTTTATTCTTTTTTTTTTTTTTAGATTCCAATTATGAGTTGAATCATATGACATTTGTCTTTCTCAGCCTGATTTATTTCATTTACTTCACAAGTCTTTCTTTAGTGATCTAGCAAACTACTATCTGGAATGTGTGGATAGTTGGCACCTCATATCTTCAGGTTCTCTTAATTTGCTTTACTTGTAAAAAGGCTCTGAGGGTACATAGAACATGTTGTACTTGGGAGGTGATCCCAGAAATACCAGTAGGGAGTGGAGAAGTGAGACTGAGAAAGAAAGGAAGCCAAAAAAGCAGGTTTTTTCCATGGGCACCTAGAGTCCAACCCTGTATGGACACTTTGGGAGTCAGTGTAGAAATGTGCCTCAGATTCAACCCTACCAAGGATCAAGTAAACCAAAACATTCACACAACCATGTTCATTAGTCACTGATTGAAGGCCTGTTCTCAAACAGGGAAATCAGGTTAATTTTCCAGCTATTTTAGAATAGAATGTCATATGTGAGGATAGAATAGGTTCTGACCACAAAGTACTTAGACAAAAAGATACAAATGCTGTCATTTGGAATTTGGACTGATGGTCCTAAAATAGGAAGCACTGAGTACAGACAGAAAAAACAGTGGCTCTTGCAGGGCCTGATGACCTGAGACAGAACAAGTCTTGTTTTAACACAATTAAACTGACATATGATACTAAAATAGAAATCAGGTTTTTTAAAGAAGACTGTCAGACTCCATTCTGTGCCTTTCATGATGTGAACGGTCTATGAAATCCATAAACAGTGATCTATAACACCAGGATCTGCTCTAGAACTGAAATATCTCTCATCATAGTTCCACTGCAAACTTGAAGGCAAAAAATCAAAATAAAAATCTCTTTCCACTCCCTCTCTTAAATTCTGCTCTAATGCAATCTCTGAAGACAGTTCCATGTTTTACCCATTCTCCTGTTACCTTATCAAGCTTTTCTTCCCAATTCTCTTTCTACCTCTTTGCCAGAGCTGAAATCTATCCCCTGCCCCTAGTGGTGAGACACCCTTCCTGCCCTCATCCGCATTCTGCTCTCAACTGCCACTTTCCTTTGTATTTAAAAAGTCCTTTTTCCTCATCCTCTACCACTCATTGTCTCTTTCAATTTGGTCATCCTCCAAAATTCATTTAGAATGTTGGCATATGGTTCACAGGTCCATGTAAGTCATATATATAATGCCTGTTTCTCACAGTTCTTGAATGCCTTCAACTTGGCCTTCAGTTCACTTCTCCTCTTTACATCTACAGCTGCCATGCCAACTTTGCCATCACCCAGAATCCCTCCACCTCTGTTTTTTTCTCTAAATAGAATACCCATTATTCCACTTTGGCTTTTTTAGTCCTCATCTCCTACAGTGTTGTGTTCCTCAAGGTTCCTATAACTTGTCATTTTCTCCTCATCTACAAATTCCTCATGCGCTCCCTTTCTTCCCACTTAGGCTAACTTATTGTCAGTATCCTCTAACCCCTTGCCTTGTTGTCACATTCAACAAGTAACTCCCTGATCATGAACAAATCTTTTTTTTTTTTTTAAGATTTTATTCATTTATTTGACAGACGGAGATCACAAGTAGGCAGAGAAGCAGGCAGAGAGAAAGGAGGAAGCAGGCTCTTTGCTGAGCAGAGAGCCTATTTGGGGACTCTATGCCAGGACCCTGGGATCATGATCTGAGCTGAAGGCAGAGGTTTTAACCCACTGAGCCACCCAGGTGCCCCCAAATCTGTCTTTTTTGCTCCTGTATCAGAACTGATTAAATTGTTAAATAAAGATAGGGAAAAGAAACAAGATGAGGAAGAGGAGAGAAAAGAAAAAAATGTAAATATAAAAATGATACATACATTTTTTCCATTATTTGCTCATTCTTGGTGTTCCTTCTTCCATTTTCTACAAAATTCTCTCAGCTCTCTGCTATTCTCTTCAAACTCTCTATTCCAATGCCTACTCAGTTACTCTCAATATATGGTTATCCCACCATGACACAGAGAAGCTGTAAATTTTGGAGGAATTGTGCAATTTCATAGGCTCTATCCCTAAAAAGTTAATTTTAACCATATTTATTCTTGTATTCCCAATTTAAGGTGTAGTATTATAAATAATTAAGACAAAACTGTACTAATTAATTTCTATATCAGAGCACTTCACATGAAACACCTTTTTTATGTATTATAATAACTAAATTGAGGGAGGTTTTATTATTAATATTATTAATGTTGACACATTCAGTAAGTGGCACAGCTGAAATTCAAAGTAAGCTTTAATTAATTCCAGAGCTCATGCCTTCAATTACTATATTATAATACCCAGAAAAACTTTGGCTCTCAATTCTGTTTCCACCTCTTGAGGATTGAGACCCCATCCTAGGTCTCTTCTCTCTTCTGTATGTATAACTATTCTGATCTTTTCTCCTCAGCAAAGAAATATGATCAGATTTTTTTTCATTTAAAAAAAAAGTCCTTCTTAACCCCATATACTCTTCCATTTACTGCCCTCATCTTTTTTTTCTTTCACAACTGTACTTTCAAAGTTCCATTCTCCTCACTTCTTTATTTAACCTTTAGCTTGTTAACCACAGTGTATAGATTGGTTCACTACAATTGTCCATACATTATTCAATCTTTTTCTCATATGATTTCTCTTCATTACCTGAGCCCCTCCTTCTCAAAACTCTCCTTTTGTTTCCAGGACACCATCCACTCTTTCCCTACTTTCTTTATGGTCAGCCCTTCTCATCTTCCTCTTGGATGCCTCTTCCTTTTGCACAAACTTAATACTAGAATTTGAGTTCCCCAGGTTTCTCCCTCCCTCACTCCTTCCTCCCTCCTTTCCCACCTTACTTCTCCTCTTCCCATCCGCCTTCTTAGCTCTCACTCTTGGCCTCTTTAGCATATCACTAGTCATACTATGTTTGTGCATTTTCTCTAACACTAATCTTAAGTTCCTTGAGTGCACAACTGCATATTTTATCTCCATTTTTGTCCTTAACACCAAGTAATAGGACTAATCTATATTACTTATACGAAAGTATGACCCCATATTTGTCTTCTCTTTCAATGTATATGATACTCAAGCAAAACTCAAATAGCTCTTAAAAGGATATATATAAATCTGTTGTTTCAAATTTTTATTCTCTACTTCTTATTTCTTAGATTCGAGACTAGCACAGGCTACTTCTTAACAGTTTTTAAATCATGAAAGACCATAATTCATATTCACTTCACTTAGATTGAAATACTTTCCTGGTCATTGTTGTTTTTAATGTCAAAGCCCATTAACCAAAGACAACCCAAGAACACATCTATAGCCAAATAAAATTTAGATTTATTGAGAGACAATACACGGGAGAACTCACCCCAGAAGAACTATGGAGACATTCAGTGAGGGGAAGTTGGGAAGGACTCCTTCAAAGGTTTGAGCTTGTGCTAGATAACCCACAAGAGGACTGAGGAATGCAGGGCGGGGGGGTGGCTAATTCCAGGTTGGAGGCTCCCAGGAACAATGGCGTTTTGGTGATTGATTATCTTAATTTATTCAATCTAGAAAGCAGGAGGATTGAGACAATAGAAGGCCATTATTAAATTGTCTCTTTCTTGCTCCAGACATAGTGTATGCCTTATTTTGAATACTTTTAATATTGTACTCCTTTGGGATCGTTATGAACTAGTTTTTGCCCGTACTTTTTTTTTTTTTTACTTTCTCAATGTTTCTCTCTGATTTGAAAATGTGTAATTACATGACTCTTTTATACTCCAAAAGAATATTTCCTCTCCTTTTGGACCTGTTTAATTATTATGTGCTTATTTATTTTTACATAATAAAATTTATGTTTCATCAAAACACAGCATACATGGAGAAAAGTATGTGAATCGTATCTGTACAACTTGGTGAATTTTTACAAATTGAAAATACCCATGTAACCATTACCTGGATCAAATAATCAAATATTATCAGTGTCACATAAAATGCAAGTAATTGCTTCCTGTATCACTCAAAGATAATCCATATCCTTTCTTCTTTTGTTTTTCAGATTTACTGATGTATAATTGACAAAATTGTAAGATATTTAAAGTAACAGTATGATGAATTAATATAAGTATCAAAAGAATATTTTTAAAGCAATTCAACTTCATGTTTCTAATGTTCTAAAATCACACTGGATTCATTTGACACACATCTCTCTGTTGGACATTGTATAGGATACTTAATAATTCAACCAACACTTAAGGTTTCACACTAACTAGTACCTCCATTTATTTGGTCCTTAATTATTTATTATCTTACATTTCACTTGGCTGCTTTTGATGTGCATATCTTTTCTTAGGTATCAGATGGAACATAAGGAAGACATCTTATACTTGAATATCCTTATTAGTGCTACACAAATTTTCAATTCTTCCATAGGTTATTTTCTCTTAACACACACTTTGCTTACTGATCCTGAAGAAGAAAAGATTCTATCCTCTAAGAATCATTTTTCCCACTCCATATTCTGTTACATTTGTGAATTGTAATAGTGTTGTGTGGTGACAGATGGTAGCTACATTTGTGGTGAGCACAGCATGACATATAGAGTTATTGAATTGCTATGTTGACACCTGAAATTAACGTAACATTGTGTGTCAACTATACTCAAAAAAAAACCTTTAAAATGTAAATAAAATACCTAAAATATTTTAAAAAGAAATGACTGTGAAAGAAATTTTGTTGCATAAATAGATATTTTAATATTTTAAGTAAGTTTTTAACAATTAGAAAATTATTTAAAATTTAATTAATTAAATTATTTTTAATTTTAATTATTAAATTTGGTTAATAATTTAATTGATTATTTAAAATTATAAGTTTTTTAATAATTTAAAAACTTAAATTCTCAAATTTTAGGGTCAGGATGTTTTGTATTTTTTTTTCAATTATTATTAATTCATCAGTACAGAAGTAGTATATTTTTGGAAAACTCAAATTTTTTTATCAAAGATGAAATTTTAGAGGCAAATGCCAAGAGCAAGAATGCAAATTGGAGGCAATAAAGGCCTAATCCATTGTGTGTATGGCATCAAAATGCAGGTACAGTTGTACTATATACTTGTGGGGAACTATGAGTGATAAGCTGAGTATGGAGTATGAAGGAAAAGGATCTCAAAGTTAACTTGAAGAATTTTAACCCAAGGAGAATGATGCAATCATTACTGTACCACTAATATGAATAGGAATAATGTAAATCAGAATCTTTGTATGAGGAAGAATAAATTTCATTTTAAATTCATTAAATTAAAATTAGTGATTCATATCTTACTGGAGATCTATCTCCAGTAAGATATGAAATAGTGAAATGGAACCAGAGCTTCCCAGGCAAATCAAAGCCCAAGTATTAAATGATTATCTTCATCATAAAGGCCAAAATTGCAACCATGGAACAGAAAAAGTGGGTAGAAAGGAGACATAATTACATTATTACAGAAAAATATTACCATGTTCTTATTTAGACCAATATCTCTTTGGAATAGGGGAGGGGGGCTTTATTGTCAGTACAAACAGTAAGAAGAGACCTAATTCTTCAATAAAGTTACTAAATATCAAATGTATGCTGTTGTAAAGACCCCTTCCAGTATGGACTCAGTGAATGCCTTTTATATTCATAAGATTGTTCATGGTCAAATTTTTTTTCTCCCTCGGAATGGTAAAAGCTTTTATTTCTGATATTATCCTTTTGCAGCCTTAAGGATGTGCCATCTGCTTGTTACTTAATCATGCCCACCTGACACTGTTCTTCTTCTTTTTTCCTCAACTAGTTAAAATCCACCATGCACAAAGTGCCTAATGTCACAATAATGTGAAAAGATAAGAGAACCTGTTAAAGCACAATCAGGGGAAGCAGAGTGTAACTAACACCAAGAGTGCCACAAGGGAGCATATCAAACACGGAAAAAGAAACCAACATTTTCAGTAGCTGTCACATTCTCCACTACATCCTGGTTTCTACATACGCTGTTATTTACCTGACAGCCCCTAACAGCTCTTTGGGAGCCACCGTGATTTCTCAGATAAATATGTATTTCAGTTTGTGTGCTTATCTTGAGAACTCATTTTAATTACCCAGTAGACATTAACAATGTCTTCCCAGCTGTTACTTTCTATTATGTCCTGTAAATGAGCCTTTGGGCTCTTTTAAAAAATACTTCTTTGACCTAAAGATGATGAGGGTGCTCAAGCAGTTGTGACAATAGGCAGAATAAATTCTCCTCTGTTGGGAAATGAAATAAGCAGCTTTCCTAAAAATTATCCTGGCCAGTGCCTTCTATATGGAACATACATTGTGTTTTAGATTTTCATTAATTATATCTTCAAAGTATTTAAAATAAAACCTGTGTAGGCTTGATCAGAATCTTTCTGGACCCCACTTTGAATCTATGTAGGAACACCCTTCAGCTCACAAAAGGGACAAGAATAAAAAAAAAAATACTTAGTAGTAAACTACTTTTCTGCTTAATGCTTTACATCATGTTGTTATGCCCCTTTGACTAGGGGTAAAACATTCATATTACACAAAACAAATTTTATTCTATGATTTCGGAGATCTAATGATTCATTTGGTACATGAAATTTGAAAAGCTTTCTGTCAAATAAGAATAAATACAAGCATAAAATAAATTATATTGTAATATCTTTATATGTATAACAAAGAAAATGGCTTTCTTCTAATACAGTTTCTTTTACAATCCTTTTTTCTCAGACAACTGAAAAGGAATTTGGAATTAGGTAGTTCCTTTCTCCATGAGAAACTCAAAAAGAATTTTAGGAAAACTCTGATTATTCTCTGTCGGTCTTTTTTTTCTGTTCCAAGATTGTATTTCTACAAAAACAGAAGTCCATCTGAGAACACTTTTTTTTTTTTTTTGTAGCAAATAGAAATTTATCTTGCAACTCCCTACAGAAACCTGAGAGAAAATCAATGATCACTTTGACAAGAACAGTGCCACTTTCTTTTGAACAAGTCACCTAGTTCCTAGTAACCTGTTCTCCCAGGACAGTTTATTTAGAAAATCAGACCAATCACCTCTGAGTTTGTGCAATACTCTGGTTACCAATCACACATAGCATACAAGAAACCTAAAACCTCACAACTACTAGGAAGCTTTTTCAGAGTGTGCTGATTTCATGAAGAAGAATCATTTTATTCATCTGACCATTCCCATTTAGATTTGTCTGTGAATTCTGCACCAGTAAATGGAGTGAGTCACATTATCCTTAGAAGTTGAGTCACTATAGGATATTGTTTCTTAGGAGATGAGTCACTATAGGATATTGTTTGAGAACATGGCCGTTTAAGGCAGGCTAATGGGGTTTTGAGTCCTGATTCCACTGCTTACTTTGTATCTTTGTATTCTTGGACATGTTACTTCAATCTCAGAATTGCAATTTTACCATACGAAAAATGCAGATAATAGTAACAAAAAGGATACTTTTGTTTAGATAATTCTTACAAAATCTTAATATAGGGCCAGATACATGGTTAGTCCACGGGAAAAGTGAATTATTCTTACTGCTGTTATTATAGTTATACACTTCATTTAATGAAATAGCCTATAAATTTATATTGAAAAATCTTCATGGATAGTCTTAAAACCTGAATACATAAAGGCCATGTTGCTATAATTTATCTTTAAAATTTTGAAACATTTTTGTGGATTTATAGACTAAATCTATAGCTCTACAAGATCTTTAAAGTTTTTATTGACTTAAAGAGGAAAAAAAGAAGCAACATTTGAGATCTGGGATAAAAGCTCAGAGTATCAAGAACAGGTAGAGGAGAAGTCGGGTTTACCTTCTCCAGGCATATTGATGTCTGAGATCATTCATTACAGTTCCAAAGCTGCCTTCTTAAGAACCCATATTGTGTACTTAATCCTCAGCTGAAAATCCACTTCTGATAGTGGAAAAAACTATGCATGGATTGAGTGAAGTTCTCAATCCCCTGTGAAGTTCTTTCTTTTCTCTCTCAAAGTTATTTCTGGCTATAATATAAGACTTGTGAATTGGCTGCTTCTTAGTAAATCTATGTCATTATAGCAATAGGTAATAGGCAGGTAGTTACAAGAGAGGAAGAGGAATTACCACATTCTAGTACTACTCTAAGTGCTTTTCATGTAATGACTTATAATCCCCGTGACAACCCTATGAGATAGATGCTATTGTTACCCCTATGTTATACAGGAGAGAATGCAGGCACAGGGAATGTAAGTAACTCGCCTGATGTAATGGCTCATAAGTGACAATCTCAGGCAGCATGACTCCAGGTCACTTAAACAAGACACTAAACCGTCTCAGTAAGAAAGAAAGAGATGACAATCAATTTAGTACAAAACTGATTCTTAAAATTTTACCTTGTAATGATAGTAAATCCACTTAATAGATGAAATAACTGGAAACAGATAAATTAATGAACTCTCCAAGATCTCAGAGTTCTTTAGAGATGAAGCCTGGGTGACAACCCAGATTTTCTTTCTACAAATGCTCTTTTTGTTCTTCTGAACACAATAATTGCAAGATGGAATGGTAAGGAGTCTACAAACTGCTTTGGTAACTACATTTTACCTGGAATGAACAGATTGGTTTACTTCTAGAAATAAAGAGACTATTGAAAGCCTAGCATTAAAACTGCACCAAAACACAAAACTTTAAATAATAAATATAGGTTTTATATTGTTTAAGTAATATTTAAACCAATTCATTGAATTTAGATGAAGAATATCAAGATAAATTCCAAGATAAGAATACACATTTTGAAATAACTTTAAGATCAACTTACCAAGGAAAAAAATTTGCCTAATTTGCTCTAGTCTTACAGAAATATAGCTCTTGTAACTTTAAAATATACTATGAGATAAAGGAATATTTTCAAGTATATATTAAGTATATAACAAGCTAATAAAATAATCTTGAACTATAGATCATTACTGGCTAATTAAATTCTGTTTCATAGATTTAAAACTGATAAAGCAATGTTACCATGACATGTTATTAGATAAGAGAAAACAGAAAGAAAATAAACTATCAGTGTGTTGAATATTATGCAGTGTTTATTAAGAAACATAAACTTAGTTTCTGTGATAGGTCTCAGATGAGAGGTAAGATAAACATATAAAAGTTGACTCTTCCTGTTTACAGCAGAGTATCAACTATAGCATAATTAAAATGAGTATAATGCTTAACAAGCATTACAAATACTGTCAACAATCAGCTGTGAGATATAGGTCAATTTACTTAATTTGGGGGAACAACAGATTCCTCATTATTCAGATTAAAGAGTTGTACAAGATTATATCATAGATTTTTCCTAATTCTATTTTCTACAGAAATTGGTAATACAATTGCAACAATACCAATTAATAGTGAATATTAAGAGGGTCCAACCATTTAGACTATATTATTTATGCCATGGTATAATTTATGAGTTACATAAACAATCTGAGACTACTTAGAAGTTTGTTTTTATTCAGTCAACAAATACTGTTAAACACCTATTTACCTGCCTGTGTTCAAAGGGCTGGGAATACAATGATGAGTAAGACAAAATGTCTCTCCTAAAGAAACACACAACCTTATCAGGAGTCAACATATTATATTTTAAAATTCCTGCTTCTCCATTCAAATGCTAGTTTAGTGCTCTTGTGTTAGAAACAGCACACCCATCAGAAATAAAGTCCTAAAGAAGGAGTACAAAGAAACCTTAACAATGAAGACAATAGATGAGCTAGGAAGAAAGAGCACTAAATATAAAAGTGGGAAGCTGTACAATGACACTAAATAAAAAATGGCCTGGGGAGCCCAAGGTACAGGATCAGAAGAAGAAAATAAGAGGAGAAAGAAGAACAGTATTCTTTTAGAAAGTGGATTAAATTGTGAATCATATAATTAGAAAATAGTTATGTTCTCTTGGTTAGCGTAGGGACCTCTCTGGTGAGCATCCACAGAACAAAAGACTTTAGAAGCAGAACTGATTTTTATCCAAATGTCTCCCCACAGGGGATTTGTTTTAAATGTCAGTTTGAGGCTTACTGATAGCTTGATCAAATGTCAGGCCATTAGCTATAGCCCAAGAGTCTGGTAGGTTCACAGTTTTCCATATGCCCACCAAGATATCCCTAACCACAGCAATTCCTGTCAGGGCTTGAGGACAAGGCTACCAGGAGCATACATCAATAATACATCAATGTTAATAACGCACTCAGTAGTGGGGGCCATAACAGTGGAAGCTCATAGGGGCCCCATTTATAGTCAGCCTTGGGCAAGCGTCCTGGTTGTGATGGCCTCAAACCAAAATTAGACAGTATTCTGTTTTCTATTTATCTTGGTGCCAGAGGTTGCAGAGTCCACAGTCACTTGTCCATTGGTGTCTGTAAGGCTCAAGAAATGTCATTCTCTCCACATCCCCACTGAACCTGAACCTTGGCATAAGACCTCTGGTCATTTCTGGGGACTAAGGGCTATCGGCTTAATCCCTAACCATGTTTTTGTTTGTTTTTGTTTGTTTTTTGTTTTTTGTTTTTTTGTTTTTTAAAGCCAAGAGTTCTGGACAAAGTAAAGGAAGCCCTCAGACCTATCCTTAGGCTCACAGAAAACGATGGAGAAAACACCTATGTCAGTTATAAGGGCCACCTGTTAGGATTTGGCCACAAATTTTGTTGGGGAGGTAGTGAGTTGAGCAGCTGGCCAGGTGCAGATGGTGTTTTTGCTTAAGTTGGTTTGAGAGAAGTCTGGACCTCCTCAGAGTGGGCTGGTATGCTGAAAGCAGTGGCTGCTACTCCTTGCATTCTGTTATCTTGGCAGTGGCCGTTTTCAGAGCATTCTGAAGAGAGAAGGTCTGCAGTAATACGCCTCATGTCATGCCACTCTTTACTAACTTAAGCAAAACTATTCCTATGGAAGATCTAATTAAGTCTCTAAAGTCTCTTTGGGACCATTGGGCAAAGCAATTACAAAGAACTCTACACCTTTTTATTTGTTTTTCCCCTTAGGAAGTTTCAATAATTTATCACAGTGCAGAGTGTTTATTAATGCCAGGGATCTACTTACTCAGCTGATGGGACCCCACTGACAATCCTGGGTCCCACTGGGGCAGTTCCCCAAGCAGTAGAGACAGGGAACTGTTTCCTTGGCTTTCTCTGAACCTCTCTGTTGTATGTCTATTCTGACCTACTGAGTGAGGTTAACCAGAGTCAAGAGCTAAAGAGAAAAAAAAAAAAAAACTCAGAACCCCAAAACTACGTAAGCAATACCCTAGCATCCTCTAAGAATTTCCGGTGGCTTTTTCTAGTACTTCCCAAGACCCATTAGCAAAATGTCCCCACAGAACCCTCAAACTCTTGCAAACAATCCACAAGCATTCTTCTAGAATGACCCATGGACTCCTCAACCACCTCACAAAGGCATCTCATGGGATTTTTAGGCTCTTTGCTATTCTAGAATGCCATTACGCTTAATCAGCAATCCTACTCACAGAACCAATTCAGCATATGATCAGGTGAGCTACAGAGGGCTGAGCTAGCAGGCGAATGATGAACAAAAATTAAAGTATCAGTAAAGATTTCAATCACTCATTGTGATAGCACAAGAGGCTTAAACCAGAGCACGCACCAAACACCCTCATTCCATTTTCTCCCAGGGCATAACGCATCAGTGAAGGGTTTTATACTAGCACAGAAGTAAGAGTGGTTTCACTGTTGAGTGTGCCCCAAATAAATGACTCCTGCAATTTTATGGACCCAGCAGTAGAAGAAGAGGATGAAAGCAAAAGGCTAGGAATGGAAAAGTGACATCCAAACGTAGGTGCCTGGGATAAGAATGTAGATAGCATAGGAGCATGGCCAGCCAGGGGGTGCTGAGTCCCCAGCTGCAGTGCAGTGCCCATGTACCAAGTTAAGGGTGAGGGAGAGTACACAGACGATAGGGGAAGTTTCCCCCTATGAAGCCTGTCAGCTCGGGCCCAAACAATCACACATAGGTTTTCTCGTCAGGAGCAAGATGTGGCAACATGGTTTGATAAGAAGTTAAATTTTCATTCTATAGGTAACCGGAAACCAAAGAAGGTTTTAAGGATGTTTTAATGAATGTTGGTTTTAATGTCCTGTGCTCCTTTGATTTAATGAAGGTTTTAATGTCCTGTGCTCTTTTATTATTTTTAACAGGAACTATGGAGCATAGGATGAAGTAGAGTTAAACAGGCCAAGAGAGAACTTTGCAATAATCCAAACAAATTCAATTCTGAACTATGATTGTAGCAAGAGAGTGAAGAAAAGTATTTAAGTAAAAAATTCAGGGGCAAATTCAATAAGAATTGTTAAACAATAGGGTAAGGAAGGTTAAAGAAAAGAATAAGTAATTGTCAATAGCAAATGTTTTAGCTCAGGAGATACAGCACTGGATATCTTTAGCAGAGATGGAGAATATAAGAAGAGGAATAAGTTAAGAGAGAAGTTTATGATTGTTTGGAAATTAGTTTAATAATTTTTAATTATTTTGGCAACCAACAAAAGCCTTGAGTTAATATACATGTTGGAACCTATAAATTGATCTGGGAATTAGCAGATGGATATTCATTTATTTTGCCAAATATCCATATAACCTATAAAAAGTAAATGTATTCCTTTCTTATCTGAACATTTATAAAAGCCTGATTTACCACCTAAATTTTAGGAATACTGACATAATTCCTCATTTTTACTATGTTCACAACTTTAAATAGAATGACCATCTGAATATGAAAATGGCTCTAGAAAAGAATTGTGAGGAATGAAAAAAGAATTGTGCCTATAAAGTAATAAAACAGATTTATTTATTTGGTGAAAAAAATGAAGGAAGGAAAGAAGGAAAGAAAAAAGGAAGAAAAAGACACATACTAGAACTGTTTCAATAATTTATTTACATTTGACATTACTTTTCTCCAACATATAACTTTACTTTCTAAAATTAGCCATTATCCTAAGCAAGCAGAGATGACTTACTTGTGTGACCCTATTCTGTCTTATATAGGCTTCCTCCTAATTCCAAGGTTTTCTTTGCTTCTTACTTAGCTCAAAGTCATTAAAATTTTTTTAACAAGTGTAAATTTTTTAAATTTTACAATACCTATCTTAATTTGTTCAGTTTTTCTTTTTCTCAGTCCCTACTTTTTCAATAAATTATGCTTGCATCTTATGACATTGTTAATCTCATTTACCTTTGAGCTTATATATTCCAGAACTTCTCCTATACTTAGTGTTAGGAGTTATCTGAGGGCAGAGATTTTGTCTTACTCACTTTGTCAAAAAACATTTGTGAATAAATGAATGGAGGATCAACATTTTGTAGATGTACTAAGAGTTTTAGATTCTTGAATTGAATTACTTTTTTCTTATCTTAAAAGTTGAGTTATTTTGCTAAAATAAAATCCATACACTCTTCTTCTTGCATTTGGCAGCTTAGTCATTCCTCTAGAGATTGGAATCCAAAAACTATTCTTTAGTTCTCAATTAATATACAGGTAGCAAATTAAAGCATATCTGAAAAGTGTTACCACATAAAAATAAACAAAGAGAAACTTTGATATGTTTCTCTTAAAAGAGAGAGAGAGAAATGAAAGATATGGCCAGCGTATTTCAAAGAGTGAACAGAATTGAGATAAAATAAGAAAACTAAGGTAATATGTGTCTGACAATTGCTTCCAATTTCTGAAATGAATTTCATTCTTACATACCAGGCATTAAAACTGTAACAAACTGAAACTGATTCTGCCTAAACAAAACAAAACAAAATGGCATATATATTTCTCCTACCAAAAAAATGTTTAAATTCTACTTTCACATGTACTTTTATTAATGTTCCTATAAAATAGATTCCCTAATTTGAGTATATTGATGCTTAACTTACCTTAAAATCTTGAGTATAAATATTCAAACAGTAAGAGAAAGAGAGGGCTCATGGATTTGGAAGTGGGAATTACAGGCTTAGCCCTGTAATTTCTCCATGGAGGAGAAAAATGAACCTTTCTTCCTATAGCATTTCATGGTAGTTAACTATGAAATAAAATTGACAAGTTGCCAGCTCTGTAAAAATCCTACACAAATATAAGTCATGGTGGTTCAGCCCCCAGTTACGTCTCTTGATAGCAATATTTCTGAGCATTCAGTTGGTTTAAACTCTGTTTTGGAATGTCAGCCTGGGTTGGCAGACACTTAGAACAGCCTGACTCAGAAAGTCAAAGCTTAATAAGACCACTCAGAAAGCAACAAATCACAAGGGGCTCATTATTGCCCCAAATATGTAACTATCAATTCCTCAACAGAGGCCCTTACCTGATAAGGTTTTGAACAATTTCTTAGGGTGGATAAGGCAATAAAAGACTCTGGGTAATATGTTCCTATTCAGAGTTTCCCATGTAATAGTAATATGACCCCATTTATCATTTAGCCTGCTTGTCACCCACTTAGTATGTACTGTATCAGACATTCACAGCCTACTACAGAAGACGGATTCTGCGCTCTATCATGATGAATGACTAGCTCTAGACTTTCCAAGCTCTCCTTTCTTGGATCAGAGTGACAAGCACACTTGCTGCCAAATGGATTTCAATTAATCCACTGAGAGGGGAGAAGCTGTTTGAAAAAAGAAAGATCAATTAACCAAGAATTTTAAGCATCTTTTAAGTGCTTATCTCTGTGCAGGTCAATGCTGAGGGAGGAAGAAAAGTTTTAGATAGTGTCCTTGTCCTCCAGAAGCTCCTGAGGAGGAGAGTAAAATTAAAAACAAGTTAAGTGTTAAACTGTAGGATCCACAAATAAAAGTTAACCAAATATAGAAGAATAATAGTCAAACTACGGAATAAAAAATTCCCATAGCAACAGGATTCCCTATAATTCCATCTCTTTTCATTTTCCTAGATTCTGTGCCATGCAGCATCATAAGATATTGATAATTTAGAGAACAACTGGTGGTTTCACATCAACTTAACTGCTATTATTTCTTATATCTTAAAATCGAAGGACCTTGAAACCAAAAGGACTCGTTTTTGTTTAATTCCATTTTGACAGATGGGTGTTTAGAATTTATTATTATTTTTTTTTTTTTTAGTATAGGGGGCTGGGGTAACTGGCTAGTGGACATTAAGGAAGGCATGTGATGTAATGAGCACTGGGTATTAGATAAAACTGATGAATCACTAGTTCCATAAAAATGTTAGGATTCTTTGTTCCATCTTTTTGAAATATGCTAAAGGAATTTTTTTTGGGATGGCACTGAAAGCATAGATTGCTCTGGGCAGTATAGATATTTTAACAATGTTTATTCTTCTGATCCCTGAGCATGGAATGCTTTTCCATATTTTTGTGTCTTCTTCAATTTCTTTCATGAGTGTTCTGTAGTTCTTCGAGTACAGGTCCTTTACCTCTTTGGTTAGGTTTATTCCCAGACATCTTATGGTTCTTGGTGCTATAGTAAATGGAATTGATTCTCTCATTTCCCTTTCTTTATTTTCATTGTTAGTGTATAAGAAAGCAACTGATTTCTGTACAATTATTTTGTATCCTGCCACATTACTGATTTGATGTATGAGTTCTAGTAGGTTTGGGAGTGGAGTCTTTTAGGTTTTCCATATAAAGTATCATGTCATCTGCAAAGAGAGAGAGTTTGACTTCTTCTTTTCCAATTTGAATACCTTTTATTTCTTTTCATTTTCTGATTGCTGTTGCTAGGACTTCTAGTACTATACTGGACAACAGTGGAGACAGTGGGCATCCTTGTCATGTTCCTGATCTCAAAAGGAAAGTTGTCAGCTTTTCCTCGTTAAGAATGATATTCACTCTGGGTTTTTCATAGATAGATTTTATAAAGTTGAGGAATCCCTATACTTTGAAGAGTTTTAATCAGGAATGGATGCTGTATAATGTCAAATGCTTTATCTGCATCAATTGAGAGGACCATGCGGTTCTTCTATCTTCTCTTATTGATTTGGTCTATCACATTGATTGATCTGTGAATATTGGACCACCCTTGCATCCCAGGGATAAATCCCACCTGGTCATGGTAGATAATTTTTTTAATATACTGTTGGATCCTATTAGCTAGGATCTTGTTGAGAATCTTGACATCCATATTCATCTGAAATATTGGTCTGAAATTCTCCTTTTTGTAGGGTCTTTGCCTGGTTTGGGGATCAGGGTAATGTTGGCTATATAGAAAGAGTCTGGAAATTTCCCTCCTGTTTCTATTTTTTGAAACAACTTCAGGAGAATAGGTATTATTTCCTCTTTGAATGTTTGGTAGAATTCCCCAGGGAATCTATCAGGTCCTGGGCTCTTTTGGGGGGGACACGTTTTTGATCACTATTTCAATCTCATTACTAGATACTGGTCTATTCAGGTTGTCAATTTCTTCCTGATTCAGTCTTGGAAGTTTATAGGTTTCCAGGAATGCATCCATTCCTTCTGGGCTGTTTAACTTATTGGCATATAACTGTAGATAATAATTTCTGATGATTGTTTCTATGTCCTTGGTGTTAGTTGTGATCTCTCCCCTTTCATTCATAATTTTATTAATTTGGGTCCTCTCTCTTTTCTTTTGGATTAGTTTGGCCAGTGGTTTATCAATCTTATGGATTCTTTCAAATAATTACCTTCTATTATGGAACCAGAAAAGACCCAAACTGATAAGGAAATGTTGAAAAGAAAAACAAAACTGAGGGCATCATGTTGCCTGATTTCAAGCTTTACTACAAAGCTGTGATCACCAAGACAGCTTGCTACTGGCACAAAAACAGACACATAGAGCAGTGGAACAGAGTAGAGAATCCAGATATGGACCCACAACTCTGTGGTCAAATAATCTTTGACAAAGCAGGAAAAAAATACATTGGGAAAAAAGACAGTCTCTTCAAAAAATGGTGCTGGGAAAATTGGACAGCTATGTATAGAATAAAAGTTGACCATTCTCTTACATCATAAACAAAGATAAACTCAAAATGGATAAAATACCTCAACATAGACAGCAATCTATCAAAATCCTGGAGGAGAATATAGGCAGTAGTAACCTCTTTGACATCGGCCACAGCAACTTCTTTCAAGACATGTTTCCAAAGGCAAAGGAAAAGAAAGTGAAAATGAGTTTTTGGAACTTTATCAAGATCAAAAGCTTCTGCACAGCAGAGGAAACAGTCAACAAAACAAAGAGGTAACCCATGGAATAGGAAAGGATACTTGCAAGTGACACTACAGACAAAGGGCTCATATTCGAGATTTATAAAGAACTCCCCAAACTCAACACACACAAACAGATCATCACATCAAAAAATGGACAAAAAGACATGAACAGACACTTCTCCAAAGAAGACGTACAAATGGCTAACAGACACATGAAAAAATGTTCATCATTAGCCATCAGGGAGATTCAAATCAAAACCACATTGAGATACCACCTTATACCAGTTAGAATGGCTAAAATCAACAAGACAAGAAACAAGTGTTGCAGAGGATATGGAGAAAAGGGAACCCTCTTACACTATTGGTGGGAATGTAAGTTGGTGCAGCCACTTTGGAAAACAGTGTGGAGATTCCTTAAGAAATTAAAAATAAAGAGCTACCTTATGACCCTGCAATGGCACTAATGAGGATTTACCCCAAAGATTCAAATGTAGTGAAAAGAAGGGCCATATGTACCCCAATGTTCATAGCAGCAATGGTCAAAATCCCAAACTATGGAAAAAGCCAAGATGCCCTTCAACAGACAAATGGATAAAGAATATATGGTCCAAATACACAATGGAATATTATGCCTCCATCAGAAAGGATGAATACCCAACTTTTGTATCAACATGGATGGGACTGGAGGAGATTATGCTGAGTTAAATAAGTCAAGCAGAGAAAGTCAATTATCGTATGGTTTCACTTCCTTGTGGAGCATAAGGACTAACATAGAGGACACTAGGAAAAGGAAAGGAAAAGTGAATTGGGGGAATCAGAGGAGGAGATGAACCATGAGAGACTGTGGACTCTGAGAAACAAACTGAGGGTTTTGAAGGGGAGGGGGTGGGGGGTTGGATAAACCTGCCAGTGGGTATTAAGGAGGGCACGTATTGTATGGAGCATTGGGTGTGGTGCATAATCAATGAATCTTGGAACAATGAAAAAATAAAATTAATTAAAAAAAACTGATGAATCACTGAATTCTACCTCTGCAACTAATTATACGTTAATTGAATTTAAATTTTAGAAAGTTTTTAAAAGAAATTTTGAATAAAAAGTATTTTTTTTGTTCAACAAACACTGAAGCATCTTTAGAGTAAGTTATAGGAAAAAAGAAGGTGGCAAAAGTGTGTTTGCCTATCTGGAGACAATGCTATTAACTGACACCAGAAACTAATGAAAAATATCATCTAATCTGACATAGAGCAGAATGGATTTAAATTGGTTGAAGATATATTACATTCATTCAAAAATACTGAAAAAAAAAAAATCAGTCCACAAAGAGAAAATGCCTGTCAGGCCTAATAAATCCTGTTTCTAGAGCTTAAAAGAAAGTGTGATTCAAATGTGATTTATATTAGAGGTATATACATATAACTCTTCGCAGTGATAGGTTTGTAAAGAAAGGCAAAGACACGGCTTCTAAGAACATTTTGGCATTCATATAATCCATAATTGTGTCATTTAGACACAATTATATAATTACAAAAACTCAAGACCATGATTTCAAGTAAGATTTGATATTTAATTGGGAGACTGAGATGCCAAAAGATGTTCCCAGAACCGTGTGGGTTCCTGGAATTGTTACCAAAGAGATGGGCTGGTCACTAATTTAGCAAGTGGTTCTTTTTACGTATATGAATATGTTTATACATAGATGTATGTATGCATATGCGTGTGTTTGTGTGTGTGTAAACTTTTAATCATTCCGAAACTTAACTTATAAAAATTCGACAATGGGATTTCATTGTAAACAATAACAGATAGTTAATATTTTCTTTAAAAAGTAATGCGATTACAAAAGAAAATAAGGCACTCAGCATTATTAAATTTACATGTCAGATTCTGGAACAGCATCACAAATTCACTGACCTCATATGATGAAGATAAAAAAAGCATTCAAAAGAGTTTAGATGTAATTAGTATTATCATCATTATTATTTTAATTAACTAATTTTGAGAATTGCTTATCCATTCTTACAATAACTTTTTGCTCTCTTCCGGAGGGAAGGATGAAAGACCTCCAAAAAATTTAAGCATTTAAGGATATTTTGAAAGGATTAGTATAACCAGAAGCTACAGAATGTGGTTAGGCGATGCAGCTTCATTTGAGACAGTGACCTGGAATCAGAACATCGCAAAACTTTTCTTGGAATGTTAAAATTTTTCAAGAGCCATGGAAAGGTCTCCTAGTTTGTCTATTTTAAATAATGGTATTTTGGAATAAAGCTTGAGATTAATAACATTGGATGGCAGGAAATAAAAACAAAGTTACTGCTAAAAACACTACTTCAAACTTGAAGATCCCGATCATTACAGAGTAAGTCTTTGAGTTCATATTCCTATGAAGCAACATGGCAGAAAGTAGGGTAAATAGGTAGATTTCTCGTCCCTGAGAATTCTTGCCCCCCCCCCCGGCTAAACTTGGCTCAAGTCAATTAGTGTATGTGCCCCTTTTTTTCTGTATTATGGTACGACTATAACTAGAATGTCTGTGACCACATGGAAATTAGATCCTATTAGCAAAAATATTCCATTCTGTCTGGGGGACCAAAATGCAAAGCTCTCTGCAAAGCAGTACTCTCTATTTTTGTTTGTGAAATTCGTCTGAAGTGAATCCCTACCCACTAGTCATCCAAAAAGTGAGCATAGGGGGAAAAAAAAAAAAAAGTCGTGAGGGAGAATCCCTTTTCCTAAAAGAGGAGTAAGTCCAGATGGAGGAGAGGAATAAGATGGGCATATCCCAATGATATTTTATCCTAGTGTTAGAAGATCACAAACATGGGGCGCCTGGGTGGCTCAGTGAGTTAAAGCCTCTGCTTTTGGCTCAGGTCATGATCCCAGGGTCCTGGGATCGAGCCCAGCATCGGGCTCTCTGCTCAACAGGGAGCCTGCTTTTCTTCCTCTCTCTCTGCCTGCCTCTCTGCCTACTTGAGATCTCTGTTTGTCAAATAAATTAAAAAAAAAAGAAAAGAAGATCACAAACATGGCAGTAAGCACTGTTTTTGAAAATAGAAAAGGCAAGAGAGGGAGACTGTGGTTTCTGGTTGCTTTTTAAGTCTTCTTCAAATCCTCCCAAAGAGAGTGACATGTCCCAGCCACCAAAAACATATAGAGACTTTTGGACATACAAGGGAACCTCTAATTGATGCACCCAGACTAAAGGCATCTTAATGGGATGGATTCACTCTTGCAGGAGATAGGCAAGTAATTCTTTCCAGTTCCTTAGGACTGAGCTAAGAAATTATATTCTACATGGGAGTCTCAAGGAGTCTTTTCACAGCCTGCAAACCAGGAGATTTGGGAACTAAGTCAAAGGAAACCTGAAATATCCCAGTTTGCCTGGGACTCCCCAGTTTTAACCTTGAAATTCCTGTGTCTCAGGAAATTCTTCAGTTTCAAGCAATCTGAATGGTTGGGTAGGGCCCTGTAAGTTATAAAATACAAATTTGTGCCTCGAGCCCCCTCATCTATGATTTAAGAGGTATATTTGTGAAACAACTTCAAATAAGAGTACACAACATTTTATTTTTTGCTATGAAACAATATGGAAAAAGAAGTATTGTTTAAATAACTATTACTAGGATTATCCATAGAGAAAACCTACCTTCCTATGAGGAAAAATGCATTAATTTCATATTTGGGCATGACAGAAGGTAAACCTTGCCCCATACTATACCCCAATTTTAGGAATTAGCAATCAGTTAACTTCTAGCTGTAGAAGGGAGAAAGATCCTCCACTTTTCAAAGGGAGAAAATTTGCAGTGTTTTGGAAGTGGAGAGAAGATCAGATAGCCCACCAAAGGCTATCAAGCTATATGATGTCACCCCCTGTATGTGAGCACCTACCTACCTCCATTAAAGTCAACAGAATCTATCAATCCTTGGCGTAATTTCTGTCATTGTGGAATTAAAGAGGTGGCTGAGTGTGAAAAAGGAGTCAGCTCTATGAAGTTAAGTTCCAAAAGACAGAAAAAGCCTGGGGAAGATAAAGTAACACCTAAAGATTAGAGTGTGAGCTTCCATGAGCCAATGAATTCAGGTCACTTCAAGAAGTTTTCTGCTCAAAATGTCACTTTTTCAGAGAGGTATCTACTGATAACACTATAAAATATGACCCCAACCTATTTCCATCAAACCATATCCTTTCGCCCTGCTTTCATTATTCTTCATAGCACTCTTTTCCACTTGTCATGTGAAGGAATTTTAGAAAGTTGAAAATATAATACCTGGGTGCACCTGATTGGTTCAGTAGGTTAAGGATTTGACTCTTGATTTCAGCTCAGGTCATGATCTCAGGGTCATGAGACTGAGCCCCACATCAGGCTCTGTGCTCAGCAGGGAGTCTGCCTTTCCCTCTCCTTCTCATGTTCTCTCTCACTAAAATAAATAAATAAATCTTAAAAAATAAAATATAATATAATATCCATTTCTTATATTCCCATGTTCAGATCAAATTGAGAACTAAAACACAAGAAAAGGACAAAATAATTTTTAAATGTCAATTTCGTTGTTGATAAAGCCAGTATTAGGATGCCCTGCTCTCTCTTTTCCACTTCATTAATCAGTTTGGTTTGGATCTATTGTGCAGATCTACCTATGCACATGACTCCTTCACAGTACCCTGCTACAGAGGAAGCATAACAGCAAATTTCCATTATGGAGAGAGAGACCAAGAGAGTCACATTATCTTAAATTCTTCAAATGGAAATATGGGAACAGGAGAAAGGAGGTTATCACCTCCTAAGACATGGTATATTTGAATATTTGTTTAAACTGTAGGCTCTATTAGGGCAGAGACTTTGACCGTTTTGTGAACTAATGAAACCCCAGGATATAGAATAGGGTCTAGCATTTATTAGGTATTCAATAAATTTCAGTTGAATTAATAAATTACCTGGAAAGATTTAAATTAATTTCAACCAAGAGGAAGTGAAAACCTCAAATGACATCAAAAATACGTTAATTTGAGTTCATTAGGAAACAGTCAGTAGAGACCGTCAACATGGTGATGTGTCATCCAGATCCTCCTTTAAAGCCTTTGTACCCAGCCACAGAGAATGCTATCAGCAGATAGCTCTAGCCATTAGTTTTTTGGGGCCTGTCTCAGCTGCAGAAACATTCAAGATCACACTCTTTCCAGCATGGCTTACATCCATTGACCGAGCAGAGTGAGACTCCAAGAATCTTGCCACTTTGAGCCAGTGCAGGACTCCTCTGAAGGTAGTAATTGCTCTGGACCACCCCATATGGTCAGTTGAGACTTTGTTAGGCCTGCACCAGGGTCCAACATTTCTCTCTGCCCAAACCTCCTTCTTCTCCCTCTTTTCATGAGTGTTGATGCTTAATGATCATTTTACACATCTAATTGTGTTCTCTGCATCTATTCTTGTAGAAGGCAACAGGTAACAGAAGGATTGTGCCACAGAGAATAGACATATAAATATAGACATGTCAGTTAGGAAGTGATCGCCATGTTCATGAACAGTGAAACCTAAGAATCCATGAAATCCTCTAAGAACTGTGGGAAATAAAAATAGAAATAAGAAATAGCAAGAGAGAATCCAATGGAAAATGAACATTTGAGAAATGCAGTCAAATGCTCTACCACTGAGCTATACCCCCAACATTTAAGAAATGGAAGGAGAGTTCATAATGCAGCAGAGTGATCCAGGAAGATAGGTTGGAACAATATCCACCATATTTGGTAAGTTAGATGACATTGGTGTCCTTGAGGAGTACACCAGTTTGGGGGTAAGGTAGATTTCAATTACTGTATTGTGAACTGAGTGAACAAGAAATGGAAACAGTTAAGGATAACCTTTATACTCAAGAACTTTGGAGGAAAGAAGAGATAATTGCTAAGACGGGAAGAAATAGGTAACAAGAAGGGTGTAGAGAAGAAAAACAACAGCAAAAGGCAGACATGTCAGGGAGCACAGATAGCAGCAGAGATTAGAAACAGCAACAGGAAAGCAAGTGACAGTCACTGCCAAAAATGATGTGTAAGAGAAGAGCAGAATGTCAGCTGAGAGAATTTAGAAGGAAAAAGAATTCTTTCCACAGATCTGCAGAGCAGGCACAGTTAAACCCAAGAACACTTTTAGGAAACATGCACTGTTCTATCCTATGGAGCACACCTAAATGAGAATTTTCTTTCCCAGTGCAGTGGGGGAGGGGCGGGGAGGCGGGGAACATGAACTCTTCAAACAAGGTATCATCAAGCCATGAAAACTTTAATAGGCTACTGCCCTACTGGCACAGACACTAAATCTAATCGTGATATTTTGTGAAGAGCTCGACATGCACTGGGAAAGGTATCTGTGCAGCACCTATCAATGACAGAACAGGCATCTACTCCTTGATTTTTTCTTTTCTCTTTTCTTCCTTTCATTTCCTCTCTACAGATTTTGCTTTAGTTTTATTTAGTTATATTTTACATAGAGTAATATACAGTTTAAAGTTGTGATGTTTGGAGACCACTTTAACTTAACATTTTAAGCTTATCAAATCACATGATTAAATGTGCAATACTTCAAAATGACTAGTTTCTTTAACTAGGTGTGAAATGTTAGCCAAGTAAAGGAAAATGTTGTATGCCACCAGATGTGTGATTAATTTTAGAATAGGATAGATGGTGGGAAGGGCGGAGAGACATATTTTAAATTCCTACATTTTTTTTAGTTCTCATAGCTATACAAGAATATAAAACTATGTTATTCTCCAAAAGCTGTATTCTTTTCAAAGAGTTCCTTGCACTTTTCCTCTGTTGACTGAATAAAACTGAAATGGCTGATATCTTAGGTAAAATTGAAGAAATGTCTCCCCAAGATTCCAGTCCCCTAGTTGTTTAGTCAAAACTACCCTGGATACTTCTGTGAAGAAAATTGCAGGTGCAGTTGAGGTTACTAATCAACCAAGTATAAAAATAGAAAAAATTACTCTAGATTATTTGAGTGGGTTTGATATGATCACATGCACCTTTAGGAGCATAAAAGTAAGGCAGAAGAATCAGCCAGACAAATGCCATAGAAGAGGAAGGCAACAGAGAAATTAGCAGAGGGGAGTCGGAGAGATTTGAAAAATGTGTGAGAACATGATTCACCTGCTGGTTTTGACGATGAAGGGAATCTCGAGCTAAAGAATGAAGAAAATTTGTACAAACTAAGAACAAAGTCCACTGACAACTAGCAAGGGAACAAGGACTGCTACCCTCCAATCTCAAGGAAATTAATTCTGCAACCTGAATGAACATGAGAGAGGATTCTTCCCTGCAGCCTCCAGAAAAGAATGCTCTCTGGCTGCATCCTTAATTTTGGCCTTGTGAGACCAAACCAAGAACCAGCTGATCTACCCTGTGCTGGATTTCTGACCTATGGAAACTGCACAAAAATTTGAGCAGTTTTAAGCTGCTCAATTGTGGTAATGTATTACATCAGCAATAGATAACTAGTATAGCTAACTAAAATTGCTGTTTTACTCCCAGTTAAGTCCTTCTTGCCTAATGTAGGTGGAGTCTCCATGCGATAATTCTGGGTTTCAATCCCAATCTGTCTAAGCTTCATATGTGTCATGCATAATGCATTTGAATTGATAGGTGTTCTCTCCCCTTTACAACACACACAAAAAAACCACTGTCCGTGCTGTGCAAAATAATGAGTTACTATCATGGATACCTCTGGAAGAACGATGATCTATAAACTAAAAATATTATCAAGTGGAAAAGTATAAATATCAATTAAATACATTGCTACCGTGGGATTAATTATGGGTTTTATTGAGTATACCAGGTAGCAGTTAAATTTTCTTGGAGTCTACTAAAATAATCCAACTTAAATGGAACAAAAGCATAAAGTACAACTTGTAAAAAGAGCAATTTGATAATGAGGATATAACATTTACCATTTAAGCAAAATTTTAATCTTTATGTTTTTAAAGTTAAAAAAATTAAATTTTTAAGTTTTAAGTTTTGTTTTCCAGAGAGAAAGTGAGTGCCCATGCATGAGAGTAGCGGGGATGAACAGAAGGAGAGAGAATCTTAAGCAGGTGGCATGCTCCTGGGCTGTGGGGGGGGGGTAGTCATGGGGCTCTGTCTCACGACCCTGTGATCATGACCTGAGTGAAACCAAGCGTCAGATGCTTAACCAACTGAGCCACGCAGACACCCCTAATTTTTAAGGTTTTAAAACACTTAAAAATATAAGTATTCTTTCATCCCTTGGCAACAGAGGTGAAAACATTTTTTATGAACACATTGGAACAGAAGCATTATAGGTTGGTAATGAGATATGGGATACATCCTTTCTGAAGCACTGACATTGCTCTACGATTCTTATATTCATTGCTGTTTTATTATCTACCTTCAGTTTTTGTTAATCTTCTGATTCCTGATTTGAAATCCAGGACGGTAATTATTAAGCATAGTAATTTCTTAAATTTATTTCATTAATGTTGTAATGGCCACTGGGGACTATTGTGTTATTTATTAGCCCTCTTAAAAGAAAAGAACAAATGATGTCAGGCTCCATCTATTTGGAATTAATTGACTGTCTGCTCGGCTATCCTATCTTTAAATATAGTTCACTTAGAGTTGACTAGCAAATAATTAACATGATTTAATCTGTGAATGTCATCTTTCCACATTCTCTTATATTCTTACATTTTGTTCTAATATAACAACTAGTTTCAGCTATATCTTTTCACGACCAGAAAGATGTGGACCAGGGTTTTCCATTACACCTAACCCTTTTGCCAAAGGGTTTAAATGAATGTTAGTCACTCCAAGAAGATAGCATAACAGCAATGCTAAATACAACTGCAAATCAACTATGCCTTCTTTGAGTTGTCACAAAAATATTTAAGATGATTCGTTCATTTGATGAAGCAAGATAGATAGCTGATTAAAACAGACATTCCTAGTGAGCCTCAGATGAACTGCTGGTTGAAGTACAGGATCCTTTATAAGATGCAACATTCTATTCAGATATGTGAATTTTCTTGAGTGAAGGGCAATCAAGATATAATGAAAGCCGGCATTGGCAATGATTCAATTGTTAAAATACAAATTTTTAATTGTATATTAAATAATAGGATACTGCCAACACACTGAATCATAAAGCTTCCAAAAATCAGATTGTATTCTTTCGGGTTTTTAAAATCTAGGAATTAATAGGGCATGGAAGCGGTGTGGATAATGCTTAAGAAGTCAGGCTGTGAAGCTAGTTGCATCTGGGTTTGAATCTGTATTTCACCAGTTTTATTAACTGGATGATAATATTCATGTTATTCAATCCAATCATTTTGAGCCTTAGTTTTCTTATATTTAAATTAGAATGGAATGCCTGGGTGACTCAGTTGGTTAAGCATCCAATGCTTGATTTCTGCTCAGGTCATGATCTCAAGGTTGTGGCATCAAGCACTGTGTCAGGCTTCACTCTGGGCATGGAGCCTGCTTAAGATTCTCTTTCTCTCCCCCTCTGCAACTCCCCCACCCTGTGCATGCATTCTCTCCCTCTAAAAAATAATAATCAATCAATCAATCAATCATTCAATCAAGATAATACTGCTTAGGGATGTTAAAAGAGCTAAATAAGATGTGGTATACAATGCAAATACCACCATATTTGACACACAGTGCCTGGAAAATGGTATTTGCCAACACTGTTCTCATTTTTACTATTATTATTTATTCCATAGAAAGAACATCATTTTAGAAGCTGTGCTACTTCTGGTACTATATGTGGCAAGTCATTTAACCACTTGGAATATATTTTTTTAATCTCTAAAAAAATAATACAACTTTAAAGTTGACTGTGCCATTTAAGTGACATAATGTAACATATGCTCAATGACTGTTAGTTTCCTTCTTTTTCTGCTCATGGTTTCTTTCGTCAGACTCTATCATTGATGCTAAAGTGCTGGTTCATGATGCATTTTCTCTACTAGGTATGGTATTTGCATTTTTCACCATAGAAATCTTAGGACCTAATTCCTAACCAAGCAATGGTAATGCTACGAACTTCTGCTATTGTAGCAGATTTGGTAACACATATATTTGAAGGAATTCCTTTCAGGAATCCTTCCATGTTGCATTTAGGGACTTATGTTCAGATAATTTACACACTTTCTCCCAAGAATTTTTGCCATTGCCTTACATTCTTCTCTGTGTACCCAACATCTTTTACTTTGCTAGACACCTTAAATATTCCTGTGAATGAGCCACTTAGAATCATAGCCTTATATTTGTTTGACCTATTTAATTCCATTGACTTTCAATTTCCATCACACTCACATACACATACACACACACACATACACACACACACACACACAGGCCTCATTTAGTTTAAAACTAACTCCTTCTTTCTTTTTCCCCAAAACCAGTCCTCCTGCTATATATTCCCTTCTCCACTTTGTTACCATGTAGTTGTTGAAACCAGGAACCTAGGAGTCATCCTTAATTCCTTCATCACTATCCTTTCAATACCAAATCAATGACTGGACTTCGTCAGACATTCAGAAAAATTAGCTACCAAATTTATTCCTTCCTTTCTATCACTGTTGCTACTGCCTTAGATTCAGCTTTATTATTTATTATTTGTGGTTAGTGTTCAACCTCTGCATTTTAACTGGAATTACTATCTCAATAATCGGATTCCTAAGAAACATCCTTCACGTAATTACAGAGTGCAACTTTGGAACTTTAAATTCTTCAGCAAATGTCTATCACTTCTAGGATAAAATCTGAGTACTACACAGTATACAGGGTTTCCTGCTATATCTCTAACTCTTCAGCTTTCTCTCTTACCATCTCTCAGGAATATCTTTGTCCCTATCTTACTGAACTATTTGCTCATCTCAAATATCATTGCACTTAAAAGCTTACAAGACAATATGTACAGTCTCTCCCTAGAGTATTAGCTCTTTAGAATGAGAACTCTCTGCCTCTGTTTCTATCTCTGTAACTGGGCCTCTCTCTCTCTTCCTCCCTCCCTTTCAACTTAATATCCACAGGGACTTGAAACAGCCATAAAACATAACGAGTTTGTAGAGTAAATAAGTGATTTATTAGATAAAAATGGGTGATTTGTTAGCAAGGTAGTAAGCAGAGTCCTATGATGTATACAATAATAAAAAGACAAAGTCCCTTGCTCTTCAGGAACACATTATTTTAGAGATTAGTAAGGAATATACATTAATAACTATTATAAAATATGGAAAGTAGTACGTTCCAAATGATAAGCTTAAAAAGAGAGACTACTTACTCTTTTCCTAGAAGATAAATGTAGAGGAGAGGAGAAGCAATTTTAGAATGAGATAATATTTGAGTTGAGCCTTGAATGCTACACACACTTTGATAATACAGAAATAGGGGTGGGTTTTTCTAGCATACCCCTACTCATTCCCATCCTCCCCCAAATGAAGGGATATGTGCCAGAACAGTGGTACTCTGATGGGTAAATGAATTACTGAACTTGTAAATAAGAGAAGTGGACAGGAATTCAAGCTGGGTTCATTTGTGGATCCCATTAAATTTTATGATAAGAAATTAGAACACTTTTAGGTGGACAGTTAAAATAGCTTTATGTGTCATTCTGACAAACATTTCAGTTTGTTTGAAGAATAAATTAAATGACATGGTAAAAAAAAAAAAAACATACAATTTCACACTAATCAATAACCTAGCATTCTATAATAAACATTTTGTCACTTGAAATTCATCTTATCACTTGTATCTGACAGATAGGGGCTATCCTAGGTATTTCTGCCCCCACAGACTTTCTGGGGACTTTTCTTCAGTTAAATAGTATAGGTGCCAAGGGCTTCTACCCCAGTAAGGTGTTTTGTTTTGTTTTGTTTTGTTTTAAATTTCATATGCATTTTTATGCCAAAGATTTTAACATCAAAACACCACCCAGCTTTGTTTGAGACTTAAAAAGTCTAAACGATTAAGAAGCAGAAAGATATTTGTATTCTTCATGCCCTAATCCTGCCACTACCTTTTCACTAACTGGATGAATTCAACCAGCTTCTTAAACAACATTGCCATCTCCCTGACCTAAATATAATTCCTTTCAGCATGTCAGCTACATGTCTTAGATGAACCTGTAGTGATTAAAATTTAATGTGTATTCTGTCATTTTATTCATGTCTTCTTTCTCTTTAATCAGTCTGCTACATTTTGATGCTGAGTAGGTGAATAAGAAGCAGTTTTATTAATATTTCCTAGTTCATCAAGCATTCTGAGTGCAAAATGTATCCCAGCCTGCAAATCAAAGAAGAAATTAAGACAAACTGCTGGAAATGGTGGGGGTGGGGGATGTGGAAAGAGTTGGTAGGAGAAGGGAAGAATTTTTAGCTCAAGTTCTTCTAGATTCAAGAAAGTTGGAACTTGTATTTCCAGAAAGATTGAAATATAATAATAACAATAACCAACATTTATTAGTCTGTATATCCCTGAAATTGGTTCAGTTCTTTAAATTGATTGTCTTTTTAATGTTCTCAGTATTTCTACTACGTGGGTACTATTTTATAGACTAGCAACCAAGACTTTATGATTGCAGGGTGACTTTTCCCAAGAATGACTATGTTCTATATTTATATCTCTCTATCAATGATTAAATCAAGACCCCCAAGACCTTGTGGAAACCATGTTAAAATTTGAATGATAACTACTTATATGTCTTGCCTGTCTGTGCTTGACTTTGAACCAAACTGTGAAAGGCTACAAAATACATTGTCTGAAAGGGGATGATTTTTCAACAAACATCAAGCAGCCTACAAAATAGTTGCCAATACAATGACAGTTGCAAATTATACCTTAACCCACTATGTGGCCACTCTGTAAAAGGAACTCCAAATGTTATCAATTTGAAAATAAGATCAGTGCTTCCATGCTATCTGTTGAATTACATATGAAAACTTTAATGCAAAACTATATGTGATATTAAAACACAAGCCAGAGGCACAGTAAGAGGATGAATGGCAGACAAAAAGAGGCCCCTTCAATCTCTAACATAACCACAGCAGCTTGAAAGGAACTGAAAGTCTGCAACTTCCAATATATTTTGCAACTGGAAATTGGTATCTCTTCTTTTGAGCATTCACTTTCCTGAGCTCTGTTTCCCCACAAAGCACATTGGCATTTATATCAATTGCTTGTAGCAAAGGTAGGAGCTACAGCATCTCTGAAGATGATACCATATGATGGGCTTCTGGACTACAAGCACTATCCAAGATTTGGGTGTTAAGAAAAGTAAGAGATAGTACAGATAAGAATTATTAAAATAAGACAAGTCTAACATTGGTTTCTGTTTTGTGATCCAAAGAAGATTCTTTATTAAGTTCAATTAAGCAAGTGAAGGATAGTTGTAGGATGGAGATCTAGGTTGATAAAAACAAAGATACCTTTGTTACTTACCAGTTACCTATCTGAAAACAAATGCCAGATGTGTAGGTGAAAGTCCTTTAAGTTGGGCTGTAATTCAATGAGGCCAGGATTTTTTCTTTACAAAGACATTTGTGCCTCCAATAGCATACTGCTATTTTTTATCTGGCAAATGTAGAGATGCTAAGAATTACAATTATACTCTGAAAAAGAAATAGGTATAAATCAGAAGTAGTTCAAGAAAAGAGTCCAATTCATGCTCTAAGCAGTCTCTCAGGTTACTTTTATTTCTATTTTAAGCTCATTGTTCCTTTGAAGAGACACCATCATTCACATAGATTAGCTCTCTGATGAACCTGCAGTGTCACCAAGTTCAATATTACCAACTGTTAGAAGAGCTCCTTGTGTGAAGTTTATTACTCAATGAAATATTTACATATTCAATTAACTGTGTGATGGGTTTAATTAAACTGTGCAGAACAACTAGAGTACCTTATTTTGTACCTTTTCAGGAATATTGATGGAAGTTATTAAAATATATCATACCCCAGAAATGTCCCACAAAGACTTCACATATATTCAAACTAAGATGGTCTCAATAATGTGATTTGTTGATACCATACATAGATGTACTTAGACCACTTCATAATCACCAATATTTTAGTTAAGTGGTTATATAGTTCCCCTTAATACCTTTTGTCCTGGATAAATTTAATTTTTCCTTCTGTCAAAGAAAAATGTCTCACTAAATTAAGTTCATTTATGAAAAATGAGCAAAGCAAGAATATAATTTAATTACATTTTTCAATTTTTAACCCGTGCATTGGCTTTACTGTCTTCTAATAGATGTTATCACTTTAATAGAACAGTGTACTCCAATATACTCAATTTTATCTTGTGTTTAAAAAAAAAAAAAGTCTCTAAATGTACAAGCCTGTTGATATCCTAAGCCTCTGATGGATACCTAAAAGGAGCTTTCATATTCTAAATCACTGATGAGTGATTATACTTCATCTTGTGTATATTTTTAAACATTCATCCTTCCAGTGAAAAGAAACAAAGAAAAGATAACCAGTGACCAACAATGGATGACAGAGGATTTGGACATTACAAAGCCTGAAATCTGTCTTGCTGACACAATTTTGAAACTCTGTCCTTCAATAGCTTTTTTAGATAGTAGGAATACAGTCATTCTGAAACTAATATTCTGTGAAAACCCAGGCAAAACATCTATAAAGTTTTCATTTACTAGAGCCAAAGCCTTTTGGCAGATTATTTTTATTGATACCTCTATATATGGCCTTATGATTAAATTCTGAGGTCCATGCCTCAGGATTTTGTTATACAGGAATTACGAGGAATATCTTATAGTACTTCCAGTAGCTTAACATGTGAGAATGGTTCAAGATATATTTGGGCTACAAAGCTGTAAATTCCTAAACTTTTGAGTGCAGTGTCTTTCATCATTGAAGTCTAATGCATAGGTTCTCGATAAATAGTTTATCATATTGTTGTGTTGTTGTTGTTGTCATTATTATATACACTAACAACCATTAAGCACCTATTATGGGCCAAGCACTAAAGAACTTTCTGTGTGTTTGTCTTATTTTAACCCAGGACCTCTCTAATCCTAACAATAGATTGCAAAATTGGTATTATTACCCCACTTTACTAATGTTGAAACGAGAACCCTAAGAAAATAGATAAGTTGCCCAAGTCACACAGTCTTTTTTCCAATGCACCTTATTGAGTTGACATAATTTCCATATTTGAAATGCACCATGTAGATGGAAAAAAAGAGATTCATTTAGTTATTCTGTGTATGTGTGTATATGTATACATATAAAGATGTGTATACATATATATGTAAAGAAATGTTTTAAATAACCACCAATAAGCCCTTAAAGCCATCCTTTGGTGAATCAAAACCATTTACTCTGTACTAGGCATGAATCTAGTTAATGTCCAAGTAGCACAGCAGTCTAAATCATGTCCTGTTGCTCTAGCAGAACTAATGTAAACCATGGGGATAAACAGTAATATACTTAAGTGAAGACAAGATATGGTATTAATTGATTTTAGTGTTGACACTTTTCTAGAATCTATAGATATGGGTTGAAAAGAAGAGGTGATAAGTCTTAGTAAATTAATCCCAGTTCCTTTGAAATCTAGCACTACTGGGTTTTAGTGGTATACTCTACATTTTTAGTATAAAATGGTTTCCACCTTGTCTCCCAATCTGGTGAGAACCATGTCACTCCCATGAAAAGCCACACACAATAACTTCCCACATTTGTTTTCACACATGCACCCTCTAATTGATGATCTGTCAGCAACATCAAACTTACTCTGACAAGATCTGTGAGTTTTAGAAGAGCAGTCAGAGATTTGTTTATTTTTCTAAGGAGACCAGCTTCAACTCTGCTGATAATGTGTTTTCTTTTGAAAATGAACAGACAGGCTGCTGGAATCATCCTAAAATCCACGGCAACTGACAGCTCTCCAGTTTGTTATGTCCACAAGGGCCACATTCAAGCAGGTTTAACTTAATGCATATCTTAGGCAAGTAACAAACAACTGCAGAAACACAGCAGAGATGAGGATGGAAGGCTATAGGAAAAGGACTTCACAAAAAAAAGAATCCTACCTACTGAATGAAGATTTTGAGGCAATATTATATTGACAATAAAATATGTAGAGAAGAAAACTTTGTAAGATATGACTGTGCCAGGTCTAAGAGTTACACAGAAGATAAATAAACAAGATAATAATTTCTTTGAAAAACACCGTTCAGAAAATAATATTTTAAGGTTTCTGTCAAAAGAAGAAAGGGACAATATTGCAGGACTCATCTTGTGGCCAATCAAAAGGGCCTCAGAATCCTTCTAAACATTTTATTTCTAGAAACCAGGAACCACCATGAACTATCATTAGTACTCTGAGTACTCACTGCCACATTTTTCTCTTTCTACCTGGCTTGCTCATGGCCAAAGTAGAACTACACTCTTTGTGCTCCCATTCTCCACCTAACTAAAATTTATTTGTGCGCATACAACCGTGAGACCCAAGCCACCAACATTCAATAGCAAGTATGTAAAAGGTCAGATGTCAAATTATCTTTGTCCTGAGACACAACTTCATCAGTTCTAACTACAGGTGCTACCGTTTTCTACTACTCAACATTGTAGGACTCTCTGCTGCTCATGTGATAAATAAAACATTTTAAAAATATTTTATTTATTCATTATTTGAGAGAGTGAGAGACAGAGAGACAAAGAGAGAGAGAGAGAGGAAGGAACAGAGAGAGAGGGACAAGCAGACTCTGTACTTAGCACAGAGCCTGTTGTTGGGCTTGATCCCACAACCCTGAGATCATGACTTGATCTGAAATCAAGAGTTGGACACTTAACCAACTGAACAACCCAGGCACCCCACAACATTTTTATATAGTCTCAGTAATATCAAAATGAATATCCAAGGAGGTATTGAAGGGCAGAATAAATCATACAGTGATATTGTGAAATCTGAGGTAGGGTGTGGACATGTTTCCAAAGTGGAGGAGTGACCCTACCAACCTCTGCTATAGCTTGGTAATGGTAGGAATTTATATGGACTATATAATTTATGTCAACTTGTGCATTTCTAGGCAACACTTGTAGGGGTCCCTGCTTTGCCACTGACTACTGATTCCCATAATCTTTCAACTTCATCTTTTCCCCACCCCCTTGCCTCATCTGACCAACTGTTATAGTTGAGTTGCTTTGAACTGAGTAATAATCCTTTTTGCACTGGAGTTTCTTCTTTGAAAAATGAGATATTTGAGCTCAATATTCTGTTATGTTCTGTTCAGACCTATGTTCTGTATAAAACAGAATTAACAAAATATAGTTTCTCTATATCAGTGCGATCATTCCAGGTACTTCTACACAGACAAGACCTGACAGTGCCTAAGTTGAGTGATTCGTAAATATGTGCTTCTTGGCCAAAAACCTTAATCCAATATTCTAAGTAACAAGGTCACTGTTGGATGACTTATTCAGTCCATATAACCTGAAAAAGGTAATTATTTTTTAAACACAGATAAATTCTTGTGTTGTTGTTTGTTTGTTTTTTTTAATTGAGGACTTTAGAAAGGAAGCAATTTTTCAGGAAGAGTAGAAGTAGTTAGACCACTGCACATGAAATTATTTTGTCGATCAAAAAAAAATTAATTTTGTAAAATTCATCTAGCTCAACCTGACAAACTCTACATTCCTTGTTTTTCTAAATAATTATTTTACGCATTATAACTACTGGGAGCCAAAATGAGTAAATCCCAGAAAGAATGAAGCGAGAACTGTAAGTTACAATTTTAAGAGAAAACAACAAATAATTATTAAAAATAGGGCCTTTTTTTCCCCTTTTCCGAAACTTTTCCCTTTTTTGTAGGCATGAGGAAAAGGAGGAAATGGTGATATTTGAGGTAAAACCCCTCTAAACCTAACCATGAACTCAAAATATAGCTATTTGTGGAACTGCTGGATTAGAGTCCTAGAATCCCTTTACAGACTTCTGTTGAAGTAGAAAAAAGCACTACTTTGCATTTTGGCTGAAGGAAAATGGAGGAATTTTGCATACAATTATTAGAAAGAGAGCTAAAAATAAAAGGTTTCAGAATCTGCCTCCACACCTACATCAGGAATGTTTTCTAAGTCCCAATAAAATGAATAATTTGAGGTAAAGGGATCTGTTACCCATGGAATTCTATGGAAGCTGAAAGGAAATAGTTAACATTTCAGAACATTTGAAAGAACTTTATCTTTGGGAGCATTTCAACCACAACAAACACTGGGAGAGAGAGCCCTTTTGCCACCAAAAGATGGACATGGCAATTGTCAATTGGACGGTTCCGTGGTCTACCAGTGGAGGCTTGCAGGCAGAGGCCTGGAATGGGGGACTAATTGAATATAATAAGCAACAGACCCAAGACAACTAATAGATTTGGGGTGGGGTGAATTATAATGGGCTCCATTGAGGGAATCGGTAGGGACTTAATTAAGGGAAATTTGTGTCACGTTAAAACTTCATCTAAACTGCTACTATTCTGGAGCCCCTGGGTGGCACAGTCGTTAAGCGTCGACCTTTGACTTAGGTCATAATCCCAGGTCCTGGGATCGAGCCCCACATTGGACTCCCTGCTCATTGGGAAGCCTGCTTCTCCTACTCCTCCTGCTTGTGTTCCTGCTCTAACTGTCTCTCTTTATGTCAGATACATAAACAAAATATTTTAAAACAATAAAAAATAAAAATAAATAAACTGCTACTATTCTGGAAAAAATTAAAAATCCTTTTAACATTTAAAAATCTTTAATTCATTTTTGCACTCCACATATTGATCTAATTTACACTTGTTATTGTTTTCAAACCCATCATACTTTATCCCAAACAAGCTAGATGTTAATAAATCCTCTAATAAAGATTTTCTAAATGCCAACTTGATTTAAAATGAAGATCAATACAGAAAATACCACTCCCAGCACCTGTGTTTTGAAAGTAGTTCACAGAGATTGATTTAATACCACAACTGTGGAAAGCAAGATTGTTCTGCCCCCATGTCCCATCTAGCTTGTGGGCAAGATAAGGCACAGAGGAATTATGTGATTAGCCCAAAGTCACATAGCCAGTCAGTGTCGGGGCTAAGATGGCCTGTGTTGAGCCCACAGGGCTGTACTCTCTGCAGTTCTCATTATTTACTGCCGTTTTCATCCCCTGGCTAGCCGTCCTAAATAGCTCCGCTGATCTACACCAAAATGGCTAAGGTCTTGGTCAACAAGCAGCCAGCTCTGCTATAGATATTGCTCTGTGAACCTGTTCTCTTTAACACTCCAGGGAGAAAGAGGAAGTTTTCATTATTATTGATTTGCTCCTTTGCAGGATGATGTGTTGTCAAGTGAAGAGAAAGGCAAGACCAGGAGTAAGGACTCAATCATTTTAATCCCAGCTCTGTCTGTGGCTTTGGGCAAAGGCCTTCATCTTACAAAACTTCAGATGTAAAATGAAACTCAGAATGCCCATTTTTAGCAGTGTTTGAAAGACATCCAGGTATTTGGTAACTAAATTGCAAAGGATTTATCAAGGTTATAGGATTTCCAATTATCAGATTTTATTATTAGTATTCTGATGCTTTAATACCATATTGACAAGAAAACAAAGATTTGAATTCTTCAAAGAATTTCTAGTTATTGAAGCAACAACTGCCTATAGATTCACTTAATCCCACTCCTCTTTTTTTCTTAAGAAATGAAGCATTTCTTCAAGACACAAATAAAGGCATTTGCTTCAGTTTGTGAGTTTTACCGCTAATATGCCAAAAAATAAAAATGTAAAACAGCCCTCAGAAGTAGACAAATCCTTATTACTAAAAAGAAAGAGGTTTTAGTTTGGGGATTTTCATTTTCACATACAAGTCAAAGTGGTTTTCAGCTTTCAAAATCAGAAGTGCTAATAAAAGATGTACAATCCTTGCTTTTACGGCTGTGACAGCACTCTAACAAAACACCCCTCGGTGCTTGCTGAAGTGAAAACTCTTCTCTTCAAATCTCTAAACATGGTTTTAGATCTTTCTGATTATTTGCAGATGTGGTTTTGTGTTCATTTATTTTTTATAATTCATAAAAAATGTATAAAAACATAAAACCCCTACGTTCAATTCTTACCTATAAATGGACTCCTTTACAGTCTGCTCAGTCTGTGAAAATCTGTTCCCTCCGCCAGGCCCATGCCGTGAATATTCACAAAGCTGCAGTTCACCAGACCAACATGAAATGGACCCTAAGCCGGATTCTACTGCAAAATACACCTTGATTCCCTAGCAGCCTGAGTGTCAGAGAAAAAAAAAAAAATTGTGAGCATTTTCAGATGCAGTGACAGGACAGCGAGAAGAGAGAACCTCAGATTGTAGAAGGAGAATTTTGGAAGGATAAGTGGAACAGAAGAGTGAAATCTACTCCTGAAGTTTAGTTCAGACTCCCCTTCCACCAAGAACACAAGTGTTTGTGCCTTTCTTACTCCCTCAATGCTAGTCCCCTATTTCTTTCTTTATCTGTACTTTTCATGAATAAGATAATAGAAGTCAAGTAAAGAAGGTGAAGGAAAAGGTTTATTTTATTGCTTTTTTGAAGAAGAAGAAGAAAGAAGTCCTACTGTCCCTACCCCCTCATCCCAATGTCTATTTGCCCAGCTGCAATATCCAGGATTTGCTCACTCCAGTGAGTAAATTTATAGCTACAGCGAATGTATTTTCCTTCTTGTGCTTTTGTGGAGCAACTGTTATCAAATGAGCACAGGGCCATCAACAAGACAGATAAGTGCCTTCCATTTCCCAATTACATGTGAGTAGGCAGAAAACAGAGGGCCAGCACACTGGATGACAATCCTACAGGACCATTTAGAGTCAGGTCACATTGCAGAGGGCTCTGGAGTCATTTGTAATTGGACTTGCTACCAGGAAGCCATAATGGCTTTTCATGTTCTATCAGATATTTCAGGACAGATTGTAAAGGAAGTGATGCCTTTTAGTGGCATATTTCTACCTGACAGTCTAATCTAAAAGTTGAATACAGTAAGGACTCAGATAGTAGTTTAATCCAATCAGTAAAACTCTTCTCCTACCCAAATTTCCAACATTCATTGATTTTTCCATCCTACCCCTAACCAGCCTCAATGTGTAAATAGAGTTTCAATTTTTAGGATCAAGCTCCTCAGAATTGGCCATCTTCCTTATTCTGACCTATGACAAATCATTATTTACAGCACCAACTGGAACCAAATTACATCAAAAGTAATAAAGATCAAACTAGGAAAGAGAATCTAAAACCCATCATGTAATTTTATATGTATGTGTTCATATATGTGCATATCTGTATATACTATATATAATATAACATGTTAACATTGTGTATATTCACTCTGTGTGTGTGTGTGTGTGTGTGTGTGTGTGTATCTCAGTCACATCTACCTATCCTTCCCATAGCCATATCCTTTCTTCACCAGGGAAGAAAGCAGCACCAATTCTAATGCTTCACATTTATACACAAACTAGATATCCTTTGCTTCACTTCCTTGATCTTTGCATTGAAAGAGGTTCAATTCATTATCTCGTTTTCATCGGTCATGTTAATAATACATAACCAAATGCATGTTTGATCTATTTCATTCTCTTATGTCCATTCCAGGGATACTATTTTCCTTCTGCTTTGTAAAAGGCTGGTTTTTCTTCTCAACTGGTTTTCTGCTCAAGAGAGATTGTAGATTTGTATTGAAGGTCAAGGCCTACCAAATCATTGAATAGAACTGGGGAAGGGTGTATATGAGAATGCTGGAGTTGTGTTTTGTTTTTGTTTTTGTTTTAATACAAAGGAGGTTTGAGTTTGGGGAAGTGCCCAGAACCCAATAACACTTCCACTTTTTTCAGAAAAGAAAGTGTATGATATTAACAGCTAATATTTCAGCTTCTCTTTCCAGTCATGAAAATGGCAAAAAGACTTTGCTTTTATAAGAGAGGACTTCAGGGCGCCTGGGTGGCTCAGTGGGTTAAGTCTCTGCCTTCGGCTCAGGTCATGATCTCAGGGTCCTGTGATCAAACCCCGCATCGGGCTCTTTGCTCAGCAGGGAGCCTGCTTCCCCCCTCTCTCTCTCTGCCTGCCTCTCTGCCTACTTGTGATCTCTCTCTCTGTCTAATAAATAAATAAAATCTTAAAAAAAAAAAAAAAGGAGCACTTCAACACTCATGCGTGATGATGATTTCCTATGGACCAAGCAGGCATATTCCTTGTAGCATCATTTAATGTGAAGGGAACCAGCATGGCAGGTTGAAGATGGTCCAGATTTCACTCTAATTAGAGTACAACTGAATAAACTCAAGCAGTGCAAGATGGTGGTTAGGGGATCCATACATAAACAGCATTCCAGAAAATCATTGAGATTGTATCTTTTATTTGGATAAGACTTAGACAATGGGTGGTTTAAAGTAAACTGAATTTGTGAGGTTCCATACTGTCATGCGAGTCAGAAGCTGGTCTCCATAGGGGGTTCTTAAATCACTCTTGCAGAGTAATCAGAACTCATTGACAATATTTACGATAGTTGAGATCATTTGATTTGATTGTGAAAATAAGAAGAGCTGAGGAACACAAATCATAAACTAAAGGTTTATGGTTCCTGTAAAGTTTTTCTAACTTTTATCCACCAACTTCATATATCAAAACCTTACCTCGAGTACCAGAAACATCTGCCCTTCTGACACAAGCAGCTCTGAAGCTTAGAGGTAAATCTTCAACTTGGCAATTTTTTCTTCCCCAAAATTGGCTAAGGGCATGAGTTTTGAAATAAGATATGGTTTAAATACTAACTTTTTAGTTTCTAAGCTGTGTGACTTTAGTCATTTCTTTAACTTGCCTATAAAGAACAAACCAAAATATGTGGCATAATAAATACTTGATAAATAAAAGCTCTTATAACTATTTTTTTCTTATAACACTATATTAATGGCTATGTTTTAAATACCTCAGTCCAGCTATAACTGCAACACTAAGAAAATAGAAATGAGAACACTGAGAAACTTTTTTTTTTTTAAGAGAGCTAGAGAAACACACACATAGAGGGAGGGGCAGAGGAAGAGAATCTTAAGCAGGCTCCACACCTAGCACAGAGAGCAATGCAGGGCTCCATCTCATGAACCTGAGAACAAGACCTGAGCCAAAATGAAGAATCAGAAACTTAACTGACTGAAACCACCCAGGCGCTGTGAACACTGAGACTTTAAGATATAGCTAAATACCATATAATCTTAAGGGGTAGTAGGTGCACAATGCAGCTTATCAGGACTTCTTTGTTCCATTTTATGAGAAGGAATAATAAACTTACCATAACAGAAAATACCTTTTTGCTGATCGTCTTCTTTTTTCATCTTACTACCCTCTACTGAACGCTCTGTAAGTGCTAATATACACTATCTTCTATAATTTTCACAATAAGCTGATCAAGCAGACTTTTTTTTTCACTTTACATATGACAAAATTGACAAAGAAGTTAGCAGACTTGTTTAGGAACAAGCAGTTATTAAGAAAGAATAAAGATTGCAAACCAATTGTTTCTCAATCCAAGGACCAAAAATCTTAACTATATGATATACTTTCTCTTGTGGCATGTTGCATATCATGAAAGAGTAGAAAGTAACTTAGGGAAGATGACTGTAGATCTTTCTTGCTTAAAGCATGATGCTTCTACATTTTTTTTTCTTTTTTTCATTTTCAAGTTGTTTTCCTATCAATGATCCATGATTTATTCAAACAATGTTGTAGGAAATACATGTATTAAGAGAAAAAAATATAGATATAGATAGATCTATATATAGATCTATCTATATATAGATATAGATGATATAGATAGGTGTGGTATAAATATAAATGATATATCTATATATGATACAGATATAGATGATATACAGTATTCTTTTCCCCAGCACATTTGTCTTTTCTTCCAGTAACTAAACAGTGCTAACCAGCCATCTATTCCTAACAGTGTTCTAAAACACTGGCATCTTGTGGTCACCACAAGCTACAACGGCCCAAAGAGGAAGCGTTAAATCTAAGAGGTCTCTTGTTTTTGTTTGTGTTTTCTCCTCATCTGGCTAAGTCACAATGGGAAACGAAACGGAGGGGCTATTCAGTTTCATTATGTCAAGACTGATGATACTGAACAGCTCATGGCTTTTCTTGAGTTCTAACTTGTATTTACCTGAGGAAGGGTAACATGGCAGGGAAAAAACACCCATTCCCCTTTTGCCAGTTTTCCCTACAATGTCAAGATTAGGTTCTTTGTCACTTGGATACCTGTAATTTTTCTTTATAGGTAACAGAAATGCTATGCTTTCAGAATCAGGTAGCTTTCTGTTCTGTCAGAGATAAGTAATCTATACTCCCTCATCGATTTGCCCTACCAATTAATCCATTGATCTTTTTCCAGCTATAAAAACAACAGCAACAAAAAAGTATGTATATCCAATGGAAAATTATGATAGAAATTAGAAGTCAGCTATGAATAAAAATCATTAATAAAAAATGGTACCTACTGATATTTGCATTTTCTCAATTTTTTTCACATTTTTTCCAGTAGAATATTTCCCAGTATGTTGCTGAACCATAACAAAATCCATGAAAATGATGTAAGAAACTCCTTACTAGAGATGAAATAAGAGAGTTTTTATTTTGTGTACATTTGGCTTCTAGTTCAAAAGTTTATGGTTTTCTTTTCACATTCAGTTGACATACCACTATCCCAAGCTGAAAGATCTGTACTACCACCAGTTGTGAACTGCAAAGGCCAAGATATTTGGAACTTTTACTGGATGTATAACTTAGAAAAGCAAAAATAGAGCAGGACAAGAAAATGAATGGAACTGTAAAGCAGATTTGAATCTATCTTGCAGGAAAAAGGAATTAACTAAAAAAAATTAGAAGATTCTAGTAGTTAAAAAGTTAGCCTGGGCAATGGTGACTGACCAAGTTGGTTAGGCAAATGAATGTGTTGCTTCATTTCTGACTGACTAGCAATTACATATATTATACAGCTTTGTTTAAGGAAGATAGGAGCGCACGAAGAGTTCTAAAAAGGCTTTATTCAAATTTCAGTCTGAGTCACTCATGTAAATTATAAGACAAAGATCCGCATTATAAGAGAAAAATGTGTCTCCTATTTTAGGAAGATTTACCATCTTAATGAACCTTAACTACTAAGTATTGCACTAAGCAGTCTAAAATATTTTAAACTGAAATAACCCTGGAGGCATGTATGTCAATTCTATAGTTATTATTCATCTCGTGTAGGAAAACCTACATTACATGAAACATCAAAAGCTAGACAGAATTTTAATTGTCTAATCACAGAAGCCTTCTACTGAGTTATTATCTCAAAATTATAAGATATTAGGAAATAACTGGCTTTCATAGAATGAAATACCCACCCATCAGAAGGTGACCACAGCTGAGAAATAGTTCACGCCTGATTTAAAGCCAGGCCAAAGGAATTGACAAGAAAATCTAATAGAAATGCTATACAGGTAGCATCTTCAGATATTGGCAATTAATTATATTTGTGGGCAGAAAGGTGGGCTCGTGGAGGAATGCAGAATGACTCTCAGATTTCCCGTTTATGTAACTGGGTAGATGGGATAACATTTTCTGAATTTGGTTGCACAAATAAAAACAGACTAGGAACAAAGCATAATAATTCATTTTTGAACATGTCACATTTAGCTACCTGTATAATGAGTGTGAAGATGCCAAACAGGCAACTGTATCTATCCATCAGGAACTCAGAAGGAAAGACTGAACTTAAGACATGGATTTGAAGTCATTCATACATGAGCAATATTTCAGTCATAGACCTAGACAAAATTGATCATGGAGAATACACAGAGTTAGAAGAAAACAGCCTAAGTCAAAACAACACCACCAACAAAAACCTGAAGAACAGCAACATTTTTAAAAAGAGAATTAAGGGAAACTAAAGAGAAAGCGAGCCAAAGAAGAAAACAGGGAAGTAATAGTGAGGGGGAAAATAACCATACAAAGCAGTAATTCAGAAGTCAAAGAGAGGAAAAAAAATATGCAAAATAATTTAGTCATTGTCTTAATCTGCCAAGGCTGCTATAATGAAATACCACAGACCAGGAGGCTTACACAAAAACAACAACAAAAATTTTTTTCACAGTTCTGAAGGGGTCTAGATGTCCAAGATCAAGGTGTTGACAGGTTTAATTTCTCTGGAGGTCTCCCTCCTGGGCTTGCCAACAGCTGCCTCCTCACTGTGTGCTCACGTGGTATTTTCCCTGTGCATGCACATCCCTGATCCATATTCCTCTTCTTCTAAGCAGACTAGTTACATTGGATTAAGGCCCCATTTCTTATGACCTCATTTAACCTTAGTTATCTCCTAATTACTTATAAAGGCCCTGTCACCAAATAGTCACATTGGGTGTTAGGGCTTCAACATATTAATTTTTGGTGTGGACTGAATTCAGAATTACTTTTAATAACACCTGATTTCCAATCCAGTCCATTCGCTCTTAATTTTTGGTGTGGACTGAATTCAGTCCCTAAGAGTTGTTAAAACTTTGCTGAATGCTATGCTGAAATTTTGTGTCTCACCAGAATTTGCATGTTAAAACCTAATCCCCAAAATGATTATATATGGACATGTGGCATTTGGTCATGAGGCAGAGTCCTTGTGAATGCTATCAATGCCCTTATAAAAGAAGACCCAGAAAGTACTTTTGCTTCCTCTACCATGTAAGATAACAGGAAAAAAGCAAGCTGCTAGTGAACAGAAAGCTGACTCTCACTAGATATCAAATCTGCCAACACTTTCATGTTGGACTTCCCAGTTTCTAGAACTGTGAGAAATAAATTTCTATTGTTTATAAGCCACTCAAACTATGGTATTTTATTATAGCAGCCCAAATATGCTAAGACATTGACTATTCACTGTTCATAAATTAAAATCTAAATTCTTTAGCATGACGTGAAGAGCCTTTACAAAATGGCCCAAATTACCAGTCTCATCTCCCGTCTTTCCCTAGTTATATTTCATTCTTTAATTCCACTGAACAAATTTGCTTTCACGTGATTATGCCTTGTGTTTTTATGCCTGTGTACCTTTTAGGGTCACCTTCATTCTACATGAGAAAATCATATTCCTCTTTAAAAAACCTCCCTCAAATATCACTCCTTTTCAAAAGACTTCCCTTATCCTTCCCAGCAAGAAACACTTTCTTCCTCTATGCAACCACAGGATTTTGTTTCTATAATACAAAGCACTTATTAAATTCTACTATAATTACCGCTGCTAGAATGTGAGCTCATCTAAGACAACCTATGTCTTACCAATTTTTATAAATGTGTTCTCTAATATTGTTTCCAGATACACATCAGATGTTTATCAAAGACAGTAAATAAATGAATGAATAAAAAGAAAAAGTAAATTAATGAGCTACTTTCTATAATGAGTTATTTCTCTAATATAGATATTATTAAATAGAAAGATACTCTCCAGATTTTCATATAATATGAGATTAATGTTCAACTTCTTTAGGTAGTCACAATTTATCAAATATCTACAGTGCAAAAACAAAAGAAAAATTTAAAAGAAACACTATGGTAGAGGATGTAGAAAAATTCAGAAATGATAAACAAAACACAACATGATTTGAAATTTAGCAAATTTATACATTAAAGGAGAAGTAAATAAAATTGCATGCTGGGAAAAGGCACAGAACCAAATTACATTATTTTAAAACTCTGCTTGTTATATGTTTAGCTATTCCTGTTCTATTATCCTGACAATGAGCGTTGAATTTTATATATTTTAGAGACAAAGGATTTGCCTGGGTGGGTGATACATTATCATTCTTCTCCAGGTATTTAGTATAGCAGTCCAATAACAGTCCATCTTTACCCCATTTCACAGGAACCAACCTCTGTCTCCCTGCTCTGAAAAAGATATAAAGCTTCAAATATCTACGTAACACTCTATTATTTAGCTATGGAATTATTTAGCCTTCTAGAAATGGGCAATATTATTTTTTTTATATTGCTGAGGCAATAACTAAACAAAATTAACAGTAAAGGAGATATCTTAGGTAGAGGTCAAGGAAGCTTGTCTCAGTCAGTTTCTGGTTGGGACTCAGGGAACTCCATTTTCCTAGTTCCCAGGTGACTACCTGTCAGCAAATATTCTTAAAGATACGCTAACTCTCTCTGGGCACAAGGGCAAAATTACTTTTAATAACACCTGATTTCCAATCCAGTCCATTCGCTCTTATATTACTGCCTCAAAACAACTGAGACAAGCTTTAAAATCATTAGTCATTTTCTCCAATAATCCTCTCTGCTGCCTTGATTATTTTAATGCCAGAGCCCTGACGCTCAGCCTATGGAATTTGTTAAAAACATCCTACTAAAGAAAATCAGGACTTTGTTCACTGTTATTTTTAACAGTCTTATTCAAGTCAATCTCAACTGCAAGCAAAATGCTACATATCTGTGTCTTGTTTTTCCTAAAGATCAGCAGAATTGTCCACAGTGACTTCTCTCATAGGTGCTCAAGTGTCTTCTGTTCGAAACAGTCCTACCATATTGCATCCAAACTCCACATGGCCTGGAAGGCACTACATACTCAGCTCTAGGTTCACTAAAGCAGTTCCTCTAAGATGCCATGCTTATTCCTACTTAGAGCTTTTGTACTTGCTATCACTACTGCCTAGAATGCTTTATCCCTCAAGCTTTGCAACATGCATTCCTTCATTTCATCCAAGTTGTTAATTAACCATCACTTCCTCTAAAATATCCTTTCTAAAGATCTAGCCTAACACATACATGCATGCACACACACACACACACACACACACCCAATTTGTCAATGCCAATCTTCTTAAGCTGCTTTAATCTCTTAGCACTAGTCACTGAACACAATCATATTACATATTTATTTAGTTGTTTTTTATCTGTCTCCTATTCTAGAAAGTGGGGTGCTGGGAGGGCACGGCCTAGAATAGTGCCTAATACCTGCTAGACACTCAATATTTTTTCAATAAATAATGAATTAAAAAGAGAATGATTTGGGCTTCAAAACAAAGAACACATGCAAATCTGTCTAGAGGTCATACTCCTTCAAAATAGATATCATAAATAAGTACAGTGTTCTATAAAACTTGACATTTTCCAAAATAGAAGATAAACAACAGTACTGCTACACAGATAAAGTTAGCATCCTCTGTTGAGGCATAGAGTGAAAAGCTAATATTCATAACATTTTGGCAAAGTTTTCCCCAAGAGATATCGAACTATTGTATTAATCAGTTTTTTTTTTAATTTTACTCTTCTACATCCATGTAAATCTGTAAGACTGCCATGTAGTACTATCAATCATCTTCAGATAGCAAAATCATGGCCCTGATTCAGTAGTGAACACCACAATTCCTGCTGAAGGTACTTCCCTGCTCAATTTATGGCACACTGAGGATTCCAATCATTCTCCACTAGGTGGTTTGAAATTCTGAATTCACTAGATAGTTATTCAACTCAGATCATCAGATCAGCAGAAAAGTGTAGAAATTGGAAATATAATTGATTCACTCATAAAATGACAAGAATTTGAATTTGCCTTTGAAAACATATTGACTGCCTATGTAACTGTATAGGTCTGTAATTTGTTCTTCGCCCACGATTTTCTTCATCTATCCTCACCACCAATATGATCAGTGTTAGCCTGCTTCCTGAGGCTGTAATGTAAAAGATAGCTGATGACTGCTGTTCTCTCTGCCCTCCAGCCTCACCAGAACAAGGGGCAATTCTCAGGTGTGTTTCAAATCCCATCACATACATCTTTATAAAACTTGATTTTTATAAAACTTAATTTTTTTCAAAGTGCACTGGCCACAATAACATAAGCATCCACTTTAGGGAACTATAGAACAAAGAACAAAATAGACCTAAAACAATCAGAAGAAAAGGAATAATGAAAAGTTAAAAAAGAATCCAGGGAATTGAAACATCAAAACGATAGAGAAAGTCAATGAATTCAAAAGCTAGTTTTTTGAAAAGATCAGTAACATCAATACCTCTGCAGATTAAACAGGAAAAAGAGAAAGAAGACACATTACCATATCAGCAATTAAAGAGGGGAGTTATAACTACTGATCCTATGCACATTAAAATGTTAATAAGGAAATATTATGAACAACTCTGTCCCCGAATGTTTGATTAACCTAGGTAAAGGGAACACAAAATACAAACTACTCAAATATAATCAAGGAGAAATATATAAATATTTGTATATCTATTAAAGAAATTAATAATTTAAATTCTTACAGAAAGGAATCATAAGACCAAAGGGTATCATTGATTAAACCTACCAAACATTTTAGGAAGAAATAATACCAATTTTCCATAATGTTTTCCAGAATAATACCAATTCTCTTTGAGCAAATAAAAGCAGAAAAACTTACCAATTAATTTTTTGAGCCTCTCATTACCCTAATACCAAAAAAAATAAAGATTTTACAAGGTACCAATACCAATATCTCTCATGAACAGAGACACAAAATTCTTAATAAAATGTTAGCAAATCAAACCCAGCAATATATTAAAAAAAAATACATCATGACCAAGAAAGTATGGGTGATTTAGAATTCATAAATCAATCATTTTAACATTACATTACATACTAAATAAAAAAAATATAATCGTATCAATAAAATAATTGCAGAAAATGATTTGAAAACAGTAAGAAATTATGATTAAAAACTAGAAATATAAGGAAACTCCCTACACTTAATAAAGTATATATAAAAAACTTCCAAGTAACATCATATTTAATGGGGAGAGACTAAAGACTGTCCACATAAGATCAAGAATAAGGCAAAGATATAGTCTTTCCACATTCCTATTTGACATCATCCTGGAATTCCTAGCTAATTCAGTAGTACAAGGAAAAGAAAATAAAGGTACACAAAATTCAAAAGAAGGAATAAAACTGTCTTTATTCAAAGATAACATGGTTGTCAATGTAGATAGCCCTAAAAATAACCTATAAAGTGGATAGCCAACAAAAAACTTTTAGAATAATTAACAAATATAGCAAAGTAGCTGGATATAACTCAATATGTAAAGTCAGTTGCTTTCTTATATACATGGAAAGAAAAATTAGAGTATTAAATTTTAAAATACCATTTACAACTGCACTAAAAAGATAAAACAAAACATTGGTGAGAAATATCAAAAAATGTCTAAGTAAATAAAGATTTTGTGTTCATGGATCAGAAAACTCAACCTAGTAAAGATTGTCAGTTCTTTCCAACTTGGTATACAGATTTAATACAACCTCATTCAGAATACCAGAAATTTTTTTTGGAGATAATGACAAACTGACTTTAACATTTATATGAAAGAAAAGCAAACACAACACTGAAGAACAAAGTTGGAGGACTCACCACCCAATTTCAAGATTTATTATAATGCTACAGTAAAGAAGAGAGCATGATATTAGTAAAAGACACACATATAGACACAGTGTAATAGAATGAAATAGAGAGCTTAGAAATAGGCCCACATAGATAAAGCCAACTGATTTGATTACCAAAGCAAAAAGACAAAATAATGGATATAATGCAAAGATAATCTTTTCTATAAATGGTGGTAGAATAATTGGCTGTCCATAAACAAACAAAAAGTGAGAAAGAAACAAAGAGAAACTAGACACAGACCTCATACTTTAAATAAATTTTAACTTAAAATATACCATAGGCCTAAATGTAAAATGCAAAGTATAAAACTTCTAGAAAAAGGCATAGGATAAAATCTGCATGACCTGTAATTTAGATATAATTCAACACCAAAAATATAATCCATGAAAGAAAAAAATTTTAATGCTTGGAATTTACCTAAAAATTTTTAAATTGCTGTAAAGCATTCTGTTAAGAGAATGAAAAGAGAAATCACATACTTAAAAAATTTTTTCAAATCATTTATCAGATAAATAACTTGTATCCAAAATATCCAAAATTATTTAATAATAAAACCTCTTAGATCTCAACAATAAGAAAATAACTTGGGGCACCTGGGTGGCTCAGTTGGTTAAGTGACTCCCTTCAGCTTAGGTCATGATCCTGGAGTCCTGGAATTGAGTCCCGCATTGGTCTCCCTGCTCAGCAGGAGTCTGCTTCTCCCTCTGACGCTCTTCCCTCTCATGCTCTCTGTCTCACTCTCTCTCTCTCTCCCTCAAGTAAATAAATAAAATTAAAAAAAAAAAAAGAACTCAACAATGGGCAAAAAATAAAAACAATTCATCAAAGAAATAAGGATAGCAAATAAACATGAAAACATATTGCAAATAAATATGAAAATGTCCTCAACATCATTTGTCATTAAGGAAATGCAAACCAAAAATAAATAAATAAATAACATACCACTACATACCTACCGGAATGGCTGCAATCCAATGTGATGGTATCAATTTCTAATGAATATGTGAAGCAATAGGAACTTCCATTCATTGCTGGTGGGAATGCAAAAGGTTACAACCACTTTGGCATTTTCTTATGAAGCTAAACATAATTTTACTAGCAATTACATTCCAATATTACCCAAATGATTTGAAAAATTATATGCACCAAAATACCTGCACATGAGTGCATTATGAATTAGCTTTATTCATAATCACCAAAAACTGGAAGCAACCAAAATGTATTTTAATAGATGAATGGATAAACAAACTGTGGTATAGCCATATAATGAAATACTATTCAGTGGTACAAATGGATGAATTATCAACCCACAAACAACACATATAAGATTTTATTTATTTATTTGAGAGAGAGTGAGCACCAGCAGGAGAGGGGCAGAGGGAAAGAGAGAAGCAGACTCCCAACTGGGCATGGAGCCTGAAGCGGGGCTCAATCCCAGAACCCTGGGATCATGATTTCAGCCAAAGGCAGTCGCTTAACCAACTGAGCTACCCAGGTGCCCCAACATGGATAAATTTCAAATAAATATTCTTTAAATAGGTAAGTGAAAGGAGCTGGTCTTAAAAGGCAATATACTTTGTGATTCCATTTATATGACATTCTGAAAAAGGCAAAACTATAGAGAAAGAAAACATCAGCAGTTGTCAGGGGTTTGTGGTGGGGGAAGGTGTGATTAGGTGAAGCACAAAGGAATTTGTAATGCTATAACCATTTTGTATAATACTATAGTGGTAGACACATGATACTATGCATTTGTCAAAACCCAGAATTTTTCACCATAAGAAGTAAAACTTAATGTATATAAATAAACAAACAAACAAAATCAAGGAGGTCAAGGGTCCCAAGATGGCATACTAACTGTTATGAAAGAATCTAACTGCATTACACACATACAACATAAACTTTACTGAAGAGAAAGGGAGAAAGATTCTGGTGTAAATAACTTTGGAAATTCACAGATACTATAAGACTATAGCAAAAAAAACAAACTATGTAAGTATTGTATTCTAGTAGGTAAGTTTGCTTCTTTTGGGGGTGCTGGTTAACAATCCTAAAATGACTATATAAATGTATACTACAATTGAACAAATGAGTAAATCAATGCTAGATGGTTGAGCCAAGTGTCTCACTTTTGGAGTGGGAGTTTACAGATAAGCAAGGAGGGAAGGCTAAAAGGATCTATGTGGTAATGGATTAGAATTGGTACTATCAATATGAACTCACGTTTAACTTAATATAAATACAGATGGAAAGATACAGAAACACTCATAGGTTTGTGTTCATACATAAATTAGTAGGAACACATATATACATATATTTGCAAGCTGCTTTGACTGAGAGGGTTAGATGCAGTTAGGCTCCAGATCTGAGCATCCAGATTTCTAACAATCTTTGTATTCTTTGAATACAAAGAACCAGTGTTCATTGAAGAAATGGTTGTTTCTAGGACTAGGAGAGTGGAATATACAATATGAGCCTGGAGCATCATTCAATACCAAAAAGTAAAGAAGTATCACACACATGCACAACACAAGTGCATTCCCATGATGGGGACATGTGAAAGGGAACAAAAACTAACTTAAAAGAGCTCCCAACAGCCAAAGCTAGAACAATTCTAGCAGAAAATAAGTGTCCTATTATTGGATTATAATTCAAAGCAAAAATAAATAATATGGGTCCATGGTAAATCACTAAATAAGTGATTGAATAAATAAATAAATGGGTGAAAGCAGACAAATGTTCAGTATAGAATAATTCCAAATAATTTATTATTGTTGTTGTTATTATTATTGTTATTATTATTTATTATCTCAGGATGGTGAAACATAACTCCTCAATCTTTAAGTATGGGTTGCACATAGTGATTTCCTTCTAAACAATATAGTATTGAAAGGGAGCAAAAATAATAACCATTATGGAAAAACTTGAAAAACACTTCCTCAACCAGGTGATTAAGGTTAACATCCATAGTGATAAAGCATGTTAAGAGGATGTACCCTTGGTACGATTATATGAAAATGCTATTTCATCTGTATGAACTTCCTCCCACAACATATATCCCCAATCTATGTGTAGAAGAAAAGGAAAAGTAAGACAAACGCAACAGAAAGGCATCCTGTAAAAATATCTGACCAATACACCTCAAAATTATTGAGGCCATTAAGAAAAAGGAAAATTTGAGGAACTGTCACAGCCAGGGAAGTATCCCATGGAAGTATAACTACTGAATGTTAACATGGTATCCTGGATTGGATCCTGGGACAGTAAAAGAAAAAAAATAAAGATAATCAAAAATATGGTACTGGCACAAAAATAGACATATAGATCAATGGAATAGAATATAGAATAGAATAGAGAACCAGAAATGGGCCCTCAACTCTATGGTCAACAATTTTTCAACAAAGCAGGAAAGACTATCCAATGGAAAAAAAGACAATCTCTTCAACAAATGGTGTTGGGAAATTGGACAGCCACATGCAGAAGAATGAAACTGGACCACTTCATTACACCATACACAAAAATGAACTCAAAATGGATGAAAGACATAAATGTGAGACAGAAATCCATCAAAATCCTAAAGAACACAGGCAGCAACCCCTTCGACCTAGGCCACAGCAACTTCTTGCTAGACATTTCTCCAAAGTCAAGAAAAACACAAGCAAAAATGAACTATCGGGACTTCATCAAGATATAAAGCTCCTGCATGGCAAAGGAAACAGTCAACAAAACTAAAAGGCAACCTATGGAATGGGAGAAGATATTTACAAATGTCTTATCAGATAAAGGGCTAGTTTCCAAAATCTATAAAGAACTTACCAACTCAAAAACTTAGCAGTTTCCAAAATCTATAAAGAACTTACCAACTCAACTAAAAAACAAAAAATCTCAGGCAAGATATGGGTAGAAGACATGAAAAGATATTCCTCCAAAGCAGACACACAAATGGCTAGCAGACCCATGAAAAAAATCTTAATATCACTCAGCATCAGGGAAACACAAATCAAAACCAAAATGAGCTCCTACCTCACAACAGTGAGAATTGCTAAAATTAACAACTCAGGAAAGGACAGGGCAAATTTCTTATGCTGTTGATAAAAATGCAAACTGGTGCAGCCACTCTCAAAAAGCTAAAAATATGAGATGCCTGTGTGGCTCAGTCATTAAGTGTCTGCCTTTGGCTCAGGTCATGATCCCAGGGTGCTGGAATCGAGCCCTAAATTGGGCTTCCCACTCTGTGGGAAGCCTGTTTCTCCCCCTCCTACTCTCCCTGCTTTTGTTCCCTCTCTCATTGTGTCTCTCTCTGTCAAATAAGGAAATAAAATCTTGAAAAAAGAAAAAAAAAAAGTTAAAAATAGAGCTACCCTACAACTCAGCAATTGCACTACAAGGTATTTATCCAAAGAGGTACATACATTTTGATGTTTGTAGCAGAAATGTCCACAATAGTCAAAGTATGGAAAGAACCCAGATGTCTGTCCATTGACAGATGAATGGATAAAGAAGAGGTGGTATATGTATATCTATATATATCAATATACACTGGCATATTACTCAACCATCAAAAAGAATGAAATCTTGCTATTTACAACAATATGGATGGAACTAGAGGGTATTACGCTAAGCGAAATAAGTCAGTCAGAGAAAGACAAATACCATAGGATTTCACTCATATGTGGAATTTAAGAAACAAACAGATGAACATAGGGGAAGGGAAGGAAAATTAAGACAACAGAGAAGGTGGCAAATCATAGAGACTTAACTATAGGAAACAAACTGAGGGTTGCTGGAGGGGAAGTGGGTGGGAAGATGAGCAAAATGAGCATTAAGGAGGGCACTTGATGTAAGGAACACTAGGTGTTGTATGCAATTCATGAATTACTAAACTCTACCTATGAAACTAATAATACAGTATAGGTTAATTAAATTGAATTTAAATAAAAAATAAATTAAAAAAGAAAAAAGATTCAAAAATATTCAATAAAGAAATCAGAAATTCTTAGATTATTATAATATATCAATACTGGTTCACTAATTAGGAGAAATATTTCAGATTAAGGTAAGATGTTAACAATAAAATGGGGTGTGGAATAGCAGAGCATTCTCTGTAGTCTTCAAAACTTTTTGATAAGTCTAAAATTTACCCAAATTTTTTAAAAAAGATTATTATAAACTACATTGCCCAGTTAGTATTCTTAGAAGTCACAAATTTAAATTCAACAAAATATACCTTCAATTTTCTAGGAACCAATTATTCCTATTTTATTTGCAAGTCAGTTATTAAACACAACAATTTAGAACAAAAGTTTAAAAAGCTTGATCCTAGAGGTTTCTTGTTTTCACTGAGAAACTCAAATACGTGTACAGTGTTATGGACTGTGTATTCTAAGTTATTATAATAGGCGTGTCAAAGAAGAAAGATCAGAAACCCAACATCTTATCATTTATTGTGAAGAAATGTCCTTATATGAAGCATTCTTTCAGAGATATTTTTTACACAGTGTACTGAATTGGATATTGCCCACACACACACAAAATAATCATGTCCACTGGAAACCACAGAATATGAATGTATTTGAAAATAAAGCCTTTGAAGTTGTAATTAGTTGAGTTGAGATGAGGTCATACTGACAGGGAAGGCCTAATCCAGACTGGTTTCCTCGTAAGTAGAGAAAACAGACACAAAGAGAGAGACACAGAGAATGCCATATAACATTAGAGGCAAGATTGCAATGATGCAACCACAAAGCAAGGAAAGGAAATTGGCAAACACCAGAAGGGAAGATCCTCCCCTAGTGCCTTCAGAGATTACCATGAATGGCCTTAACAAGTTCTTGATTTCAGACTCCTAGCCCCCAGAACTGTGAGAGAACAAATTTCTGTTGTTTTAAGCCATGTAATTTGTGGTAATTTGTTATGACAGCCCTACAACACTAATACATACACATTTGCAGGGTGAGCTATATACCAGGGTAAAAGTGGTGCTTATATCTTTCTAAAAGTTAATTCTTTGTGTCCTATTTTATTTTCTCTAGTAATACCAGGCTGCTGAGGGGTGCAAAAGCATTAAAATGAGTACTGTGATTCTTAATCTCATACAACTTTACCTCATCATTATCTTCTCTTATCAGGTCCATCTCTACCGCTTATCTCTCACTAGCAAATTGTGCCAATTGGATGAAGGCACTTCATTTAATTAAAAATTCTTTTCATAAGTGAATTATTTTCTTCTCTAAGCCCAAGAGCCTAATTTTAGCTCGTTAACCTCATTATGTCCATGAGACCACTTTGGTAAAATTCTGAATCTTCTCTCATTTACTTTCTTGACAAAAAAAGTAAAAATACATACCAGACAAGCATATTAAAGATTCTCTTCTAATTAAATCTTTTATCTAATGCTAATATGACTGTGAAGAGGAAGCGTTTTGCTTTTTCTGGAATACATAAAGGATTGTTCTTTGGTCCCAGTCTTTCTGACTTGGTCTTTTATTTCTCAAATCCATAATACGCTCTAGCTATTCCATAATACTCTGTTGGAAAAAGGTCAAGCCTAATTTTCCAGATCTCAGAAAAGAAGGCCTTGAGAATAGCAGTACTTTTCCTCACACTCATTCCCACTTCCTAGCCTAAGGAAATATAAGATATTTAAGATAAATAGAAAAGAAATGAGTTTTTAACTGTGAGAAAAAGAGACAGCCTTTTCAGAAAGTTATTTGAGTTCATACGGTAGAAAAGTGATGTCACAGCTTTAGTGAGGCAGAATCACTGGTAAGTAAAAATCCTCTTTTTATTCAAGATGGGAAGGGGTTGGAGAACTTCATATGAAGATAAACATCTAGAGAGTCCAGAGCAGGCTTTAATTGCCTGTGAACCAGAAACTATGAAAGGTAAATAACAAGGTGACATTAAGACTAACAATAATGCAGGTCATTATTTTTACAGAAAACTAATTGCAATAACCTGCTTAGCAATTTTCTCCCAATATGGTTGAGAAAAATAATAGATTGGCACTAACAAAATATGACCCGACCACTGAATGACACACTTAACAACTCTAAATTGCCTAGATGACAACCCTACTTTTGCTATCAAAATCTTTTCTGAACTGCTTATACTCATGACAATCCATAAAACAATTTCCTTTTTTTTTTTTTGAAGATTTTATTTATTTATTTGACAGAGAGAGATCACAAGTAGACAGAGAGGCAGGCAGAGAGAGAGAGAGAGAGAGAGAGAAGCAGGCTCCCTGCTGAGCAGAGACCCCAATGCGGAACTCGATCCCAGGACCCTGAGATCATGACCTGAGCCGAAGGCAGCAGCTTAATCCACTGAGCCACCCAGGCGCCCCTCCATAAAACAATTTCTTATTTGCTCCATGGGTCAACATCTATTTGGTATTTGTATACAATAGAATTCAAAGTAAGCTTCAAGAGTTCAGTATTAGAATACAGGTAGGATATGCATCAATAAACACTAGTAATTATACATGGCCTAAACTAAGCATTAGAGCTTACTTCTGTGTAGGCTTGGAATAAAGCAATACCAATTACCTTCTACTACACTTTTGTAGAATCAGTGAATTACTATTCCAGCCTTTGTCAATAGTCCACCCCACAGTTGTTACTATTGTAGTTGGGATTCCCAAAAAGTAGATTTTTAGAAGGAAATCTGCTTACAAGAGCTTTACTAGGTATGCTCTGGAGGAAATTAAATCACACCTTAAGAAAGTAAGGCAAGCAGGTTTGGGCAGAGGGAGACCCCAAGCTGTGATTCATGATCCATGGTGGCCTCAGCCAAGATCACAGAGAGCTCAGAAATAGGTCTGGCTCTTCAGAGAACCCCCCATTGAAATAAGTGGTCAGGGCCTTTGTATTCCTGTATTGACAAGTCTTTGGAAGTAGCCTGCTCCTAGTTACATGGGCAAGACCGCTCCCTTTTAAAGGTAATTGCCAGAGAAGGACTCAGCTGTGGATTGTTAGCCAACAACACTCCCAGTGTGAGGGGATGAGGATCACAGTCTGAAGGGGAGACTGGACAAATCACTTCTCATCTAGAATAACTTCCCATTTGTTCCCAGTTTTTGTGTCCCTCTAGGTTTACTTATGCCATGGCCATGGTGCATTTAACTATCCTCTTTTCCTAAATCTTCTCACCCTTGTCCAAGACTTGGTCCTGTGGCTTACTGCCTACTTAAGTCTCTAGATAATCACTATTCAAACACTTGCTTGGGAATCCCATTTCAGTCTATCTGAGTATAACCAATAAGGTAACTGCTGTTACCTAGAGTCAGGGAAAGAGGAGGTTCTCTTAACCTCTCTTAACCTCCTTAACAGATGTCATTGGTTTCCATCTGTAATCCCTCATCTCTACCATTTCATTTCACATTGGCTAAATTCCAACTGCTATCACTGCATTTCTTTTCCTTACAGCTTTTTCTGTTTTCCAAGAGCTCATTTTGCCCACTTGCATACAAACCAGAAAAGCTTGGGAGAATCTAAAATATAAATACAGAATATAAAATACCTCTGCTCCTATACTCCTCATTTGGAATTATATTAATGAACATGTGCTACCCTGGCTGTCAGACTTCCCCAGAGAGATCAAAGTCCAATTACCCATAGTGGTGACTTGCTTGATTACAAACTCTTGATTGGAGATCTCTTCCCTGTTCACTTCTGTACTCCCTGATGAAGTCTTCTGAAATCACTTTCCAAATAATCTACTTAAAGGCAAATCTTTATATAAGGATCTTCTTGTATAGTTTAATATGAGAATTATATTAGCCCAAATGCTCACAGGGGAAAAAAATTTAGGTAATAACTAAGGGAGGAGCCAGGGGAAATTAAAGAAGAAAATGAGTTTATAAATGAAGATAATACAAAGAGGAAATTAAAATAATGAATTAAGATAGGAAAATATACTTTAGAAGAAAAAAATATCAAATTTCAGAGGAAAGATCATTGATACATGTAGTTTTTTTTCCCACTAATGTATTTTAGGCCACAGCCAACACACTCCTCAATTAATTATGATAGTGATAACTACAGATATCATAGCCATCTTCATCACACATATACACACAAAATTTAATACATAGGCCAGTTGCATGTATCACAGGAATGAAAACCAAGAAGATAGTAAACATTTATTGTTATGAACTATCCAGTCTCAACCTCCTCCCACCCATTACGGCCATTTACTTTCTCTTATGGGAACCCTCTTATAGGTATCATCTTGCAAGGTGGCACCCACCTTTCATCATAAAAGCCAACGCAATAAAAATTTCCCGTGTTCTGGCACAGTCACTGAAGAGGCTTATTAAATACTCTGTTCATGGACTCTTGAATTCTCACAGTGTTGTATTGAGGCTAGATATTCATCGCTGTGTCAGCATTTGGATAAAAATGTTTCCACAAGATGACCGTAATTGTGGATCCTGCAACATGGTCTTCTCAAACTTCCACAGCTCCTGCCTATTTTCCCAATGTAGCTTTAAAAGCCTCCAACCAATACTATGAATCCCTAATATCCACTCAACCAATGCCATTTTTCCTAATAGATGCAGATTAGTGCAAACACACCAGGAGTATGCAGCAGCCAAGTGTCATTCAAGGAAACATGGGAAATTTGGGATTGGTCACCTGACCATGATGGAGCAGTAGCCCATGGAACTCCTGTTAATATTTCTATAAGACCCATTTAAGGCTGCCTCATACTTGTCATTGCCAGGCTTTAATCTTCATATCTTTCCAATACATTACATTAAGATGCTTATTTTATTGTTCTCAAAGTAATCTAATCTATATGTTAAGTTATAAATTCACATGAGTTTTATAATTTGCCTAGATCTAAGTCCATATATTTCATTTTTATATAAATCTAAAATTAGTTATTTGTGTAAGTCTGACCTAAAATTCAAATGTATATTTCATAATTGCACATTTTCTGAATCCGACCAACATCAAAAGGAAATATGTTTTCACGCTATTTATTTTAATTTACTTTAAATGAAGAACGTATGCAGAAGAAATTGCTAAATTTCTTTATTTGAAATTGCTAAACTCACTTATAAAATACTCTTAGAAATATTGGGAAAGTTAATTTAAACTGCATAAAGTTGAAACTTAACTTTTGTAATAAAATTTTCAAAATAACAATTTTCAAATATATTCTCATTTTAAAAATCAAATTTTATATTGTCTATTTTTTTAACACTTAAAATATAAGACTCTATCTAAAATTATTTTTTTAAAAATGAAGGTTAAGCCATGGAGGAACATCTGGGTATTCAGTGTGTAAGTGTATTCAACTGTACCATGTTAATTGATCCAAGACATCTTCCACTCTGTTTTGATTATCTGCATGGCTTATCAGGAAATGGAGTGGGAAAGCAAAGATGATTTGTGTAGTCATATTCATCTTAATTTTTAAACAGTTTAGTGTCACTTATCTGTATTTCTTTGAAGACCTAGATCAGTTGATTTAAATACAGATGAAGTCTTCCCTAGGTTAGAGAGGCAACAGTGAATATACAAGTATATAGTATTGAGCTGGAGTTTAGATCTACACAATTATTAAACCTAAAAAGAAGTTTATTTAGGGCAGATCTCATTAATGTTCTTGGAAACAGAATTAATACCATTAATTTATTGATCATTTTCATTAATCATTAATATCATTATTTGTTGATAAATAAAACCATTATTTCTCTTTGTATCTTGACCTCATAATAGAGAGGGAAGAGTGGATTTTATGATTATACATCACTTGGAACATGGTCTCTATTGACCAAATAATGATCTAGCAAATAATGAACTACCTAAAGGTGAAGCAGCTTTAATTTAGAGATCTGACATGCTACTTCCTAAACTACATACTTTAAAAGATCTGTTTTGACAAACTAGTTGAAGAGTAGGTTTTTTTAAACTCTACTTCTCTGCAACATACAGAAAAAAATAAAAATTGAACGTATCATACAAGATTTTTCAAGATCTGGATGCTCAAGTCTTATTACTTATCCAAATCCACATAAACCATTGATTCTTGCAATACTGAAATTTTTGAAGTGTCTTGAATTTTTAAGCTCATGCCTTTTTATGTGTTTTTACTTAAAGTGCTCTTTCTCTACTTCCTCACTTAAGGCTTATATCAGATATCATTTCCTATGGAAACTTTCCCTAATTCCCCAAACTTTTGCCTCTCCTCTACTGTTGAATGGCATCTTTTTCATAATCCTATGGGCTCCCTGATGGCCTGTTTCAAGAATCTTCAGGGAGGCTATGAGAAACTTGGTGGCAGGTGCCATGATTTACTCTCTGTGTCTCAGACAATCAGCACAGGAACTGACATATACTGAGTCTTGATATATTTTTATTTTACAAATGAATGAATAAATGTCACATTCCTCTATAAGTCTGATGCCTTGAAATAAACCAACCAACTACTGGAGGAGTTGTGGGGACAAAATATTGAGAAAGTATCTTTAGCAGACAAAATACAGGTATTTAAAATTAGAAGTATTTTTCTCATTCAACCATTCCTGTCTATAAAAAGTGCCTATTTTTCTTCATTTCCATAAAATATATTATCTGTATTTTGGAACTTGCTTCCAGTAGCTGAAATGGCAGGTTTATCCATTTCTGGTGTAAACTCATTGTGCAGTTATGTAATTTAATGAATTTTAATAGCACATAATAAATGAAAACATAAACCACAGCTAATGCAAAGAAAGAGATACTACACTGTGGAAACAGTAGTAGGGGGCTAGAAGCTCATTATTTTAAATGCCGCTTCCACTGTCAGTTGAGAAAGACTGTTTAACTGAATCCTGGACAGAGTGACTTTCCAGTTGTTTCATCTGCATTTACACTTTCTTATTATTCTTTTATTCCCTATCACTGTTTCTCTTTCTTCCCTTTTCTATCATTAAATCTCCAAACCGGATGGTATCTCTAGTCTTTTTTTCAATCTATCCCAATGATTCAACTATTTTATAAGCCAGAAAAGATGTTAGTGATTGTAATTGGGAGTAAAAATCACTAAAATGTAACAAGGCACAGGATACTGTCCTGAAGAAACCGACTGCTCTAATTTCCTTTTACCACTCAACAGAGGCATTTCTATGTAATTGAGGACAAAGCAGATTATTTATTTCAGGGCAACCAATAATTTGTCTAATTTCATTTATGAAAAATGTTATCAGGGCATATTTTTTTCTTGAATCATAAGAAAACTTTGTCCCCATTACAGGTTCTTCATTATCATCAACAAAAAACATGTGATTACTTAGTTTCATAACCCCATAAGTTAGACAGCCTTTCAAACCTGTATGCTCTAACAATAAAGACAGTGCTCTGGAGTAAAAAATGAAAGGCAAGAGACAGACATACCTTGCTTAAATAATGTAAATTAACAACCTGCGAGTCAAAAAGGCAGACCCACAAATAGTAGGCATACGAGATTTGGATTAGAAAGGAGACTAATGGATTTTGCTACCACAAAAGAAAGTGTATTAAAGAATATTTAATTTAAATAAAAAGTGAACAGAGATTTCCAAAGCTTGAAGAAAAAAAGAATAGAAGCCTCAGGTTGAGAATAAAGAATTAGTGACTGGGAAAGTACCTGTTAAGACATGTGCTGTTCAATACAGTAGCCATTAGCCACAAGTGACTATTTAAATTTTTTAAGGATTTCATTTTTTTTCTTTAGATTCATGAAGTTGAAAGGAAAGTACAGTAATATCTCATATACCCCTGTCCTCACACAGGCATATCCCATCCTCATTATCAACATCCTTACCAGATCTGTATATTTGTCATAATTGATAAATTCACATCAACACATCCTCACCAAAAGTCCATAGTTTTTTCACTCTTGATGTTGTATATTCTATAGGTATGGACAAACATTTAATGAATGACAGGTATCCATGATTGTAATATCATAAAGAATATTTTCACTTTCCTTTGTGCTCTGCCTATTCATCTCCCTTCCCCCTACTCCTGATGAATCTGGAACTTTTTACTATCTCAATAGTTTATCCTTTTCCAGAATGTCACATAGTTGGAATTATATAACATGTAGACTTTCAGATAGGCTCCTTTCACTTAGTTATATGTATTTAAGTTACTTTCATTTCTTTTCCTGGCTTAATAACTCACTTATTTATTTCTAATAATAAATGCATGAATGCGGGGAGGAGCAGAGGGCAAGTGGAAGCAGACTCCCTGCTGAGCGTGAAGCCAGAAGCTGGGCTTCATCTCAGGACCCTGAGATCATGACCTGAGTTGAAATTAAGAGTCAGTCACTTAATAAACTGAGCCACCTAGGCACCCCCTAGTTCATTTATTTTTAATGCTGAATAATATTTTCCATTGTCAGTATGTACCACATTTTATTTACATATTCACCTACTGAAGTACATCTTGGTTGCTTCCAAGTTTTGACTATTGAATAAAGCTGCTATAAATCCATGTGCAGGTTTTGGTGTGGACATAATCAAACTCTTTGATAAATAGCAAGGAGCACAGATGCTGCATTTTATCATAAGAGTGTATTTAGTTTTATGAGAAACCATCAACCTGTCTTCCAAAGTGTACCACCTTGCATTCCCACCAACAATGTAAGACAGTTCCTGTTAATTCTGTATCTTAACACCACCATTTGTTGTTATCAGTGCTCCAGATTTTGGGCATTCTAATAGTTATACAGTGGTATTTCCTTGTTTTAATTTACATTTTCCTAATATCATGTGGAGTATTTTTTTTTCAATTACTGCATTTATTTATTTACTTGAGAAGGAGAGAGTTCAAGTGACAAGCAGGGAGAGGAGTAGAGGGAGAGAGACAAGTAGACTCCACAGTAGGCACAGAGCCCAAACGGGGCTCAGTATCATGACACTGAGATCCCGACCTGAGCAGAAATCAAGAGTCCAACCCTTAATGGACTGAGCCACCCAAGCGCCCCTGGAGTATTTTTTCATATGCTTATTTGTCATCTGTATATCTTCTTTGGTGAAGGTGTCTGCTAAAGTCTTTCACCCTTTTTTATTCAGGTTGTTGTTTTCTTATTATGGAGTCTGAAGACTTCTTTGTATATTTTGCATTGCATGTCCAGTTGTTGCAGACCATTTTTGGAAGGAATTATCTTTGCTCCATTATATTGTCTTGCTCTTTTATCAAAGATGAACTGTCTATATTAATGTGGGTTTATTTCTAGACACCTTATTCTGTTCCATTAATCTATTTGTCTGTTCTTTCAAAATGCCACACCAGTTATAAATCTCACTTAGTTGTGATGTAAATTCTCCTTATACATCATTGAATACCATTTGCTAACAATTTATTGAGAATTTTTGCGTCGGCATTCACAAGAGATATTAGTTTGTAGTTTTCTTTTTTTTATAAAGTGTCTGTCTGTTTCTGGTTAGGATAATGCTGGCTTCATAAAATGAGTTAGGAAGTAGACTCCAAGAGAAATTACAGAGATTTGGTATAATTTCTTCCTTAAATATTTGGTAGAATTCACCAGTGAATTCTGGGCCTGGACTTGATGCTTTTTTTTTTTTTTTTTTTTTTAAGATTTTATTTATTTATTTGAGAAAGAGAGAGAAAAAGAGAGAGAGACCACATGCACACAAGCAGTGGGGGAAGAGCAGGGGGAGAAACTGGCTCCCCTGTGAGCAGGGAACTCAACTCAGGGCTGGATCACAGAATCCTAGGATCACAACCTGAGCAAAAGTCAGAGGCTTAACAAACTGACCCATCTGATGCTCCAGGTGTTTTCTGTTTGGGAAAGTTATTAATTTATTGATTTAATTTCTTTAATAGAAATAGGCTTTGCAGATTATATTTCTTGTGTGAGTTTTGGCAAATTGTATCTTTCAAGGAAATGTTCCATTTCATCTAGGTTATTAAATTTGTGGACACAGACTCGTTTATAATATTCTTTTATCAACCTTTCAATTCCCATGGGATCTGTAACAGTATCCCTCCTTTTGACTCTGATGATAGCAATTTGTGTTCTTTCTCATATTTCCTTAGTTATCCTTGCTAGAGATTTATCAATTTTATTAATATTTTCGAAGAACTAGCTTTTAGTTTTATTTTTCTCTATTGATTTCCAGTTTTCAATTTCATTCATTTCTTCTTTAATTCTATTAAGTTTTTCCTCTACTTATTTTAGATTTAATTTGCTCTTCTTCTAGTTTCCTAAAGTAAAAATTTAGATTGTTGATTTTAGATCTTTTTGTCTAAAATATACATTCAATGTTATAAATTTCCTTTGAAGCTCTCACTGTTTTGGCTACATCCCACAAATTTTTATAAGCTACGTTTTCATTTTCATTTGGTTCAAAATATTTTAAAATCTCTCTTGAGATTTGTTCTTTGACCCATGTTATTTCGAAGTAAATTGTTTAATTTCCATGTGTTTCAGGTTCTTCCAGTTAACGTTAAATTGTTGATTTCTAGTTTAATTCCATTGTGGTCTGAGAGCGAATATTGTATGATCTGTTTTTTGTTTGTTTGTTTGTTTGTTTGTTTGTTTGAAATTATTAGGGTGTGTGTTATGGCCCAGAATGTGGTCTATCTCAGTGAATATTCTAAGTGAGCTTGAGGAGAATTTGTATTCTTTTTTTATTAAATGAATTAGTCTTTAGATGTTAATTACATGTAGTTCATTGATGATGTTGTTAAGTTCAGCCATGTCCCTACTGATTTTCTAATTGCTGGATGTTTGTGTTTGATAGAGGGGTACTGAAGTCTCCAACTATGATATTGGAATCATTTATTTCTTTTTGTAGTTCCATTAGTTTTTGCCTCACATAATTTGACACTCTTTTTTCTTAGGCAAACAGATGTTAACTATTATTATGTCTTCTTGGAAAATTGCCACCTTTATCCATAAGTAATGCTCTTGTTTATTCCTGATTGCTTTCTTTACTTTGAAGTCTGTTCTATCTGAAAGTATTATAGCTACTCCTGCTTTCTCTTAATCAGTGTTAGAATAGTGCATTTTCCTTTATCCATTTACTTTTAATTTATTTGTTTTTATATTTAAACTGTGTTTCTTATAGGCAATATATAATTGGGTAATGCTTTTTGATTGATTCTGACTTTGTCTTTTAATTGTTATATATAGACCACTGTTGTTCAAAACAATTATTGATAGAGATGGATTAATACCCACCTTATTCATTACTGTTTTCTATTTACTACTCTTTTTCCTTCTTCCTATTTATCTTTTCCACTTTTTTTTTTGCTTTTGTGATTTTAACTGAGCATTTATTATGATTCCATGTTCTCTTTTCTTAGCATATTGGTTACATTTTTTTTTTTTTTGCTTTTTTCTATTGGTTGCCTAGAGTTTGTAATATATATTGACAACTAATCCAAATTTATTGTCAGCACTATAACACTTCATAGGTAGTATGAGTGCTTTGTAATAACAAAATAGTTCTAATTCCTCCTTTCTGTCCTGCATTGTTGTGATTTATCTCACTTATATATGAGAATACATAAACATATATTTAAAAGTATATTTATTTATATATTTAAAAGATATATGTATTTTTATACATAAGAGATATATATGGTGTATGTTTAAAAGATATATATGTATATAAAAGATATTTTTATATATTTATATTTTAAAGATATTTTAAAAATATGTATATTTATTTAAAATTTAATGTATATTTAAAAGATATATTTTTTAAAGATATGCATATTTAAGATATATATATATATGATGGATATGTATAAGAATATATAAACATATACAATCAATATACTGTTGCAGTTATTATTTTAAACCATCTATTAGATGAATTAGGAGTAAGAAAAATAAAGTTAGTTTATCCTCATTTAGTCTTTCTTTGACACTCCTCTTTTATGTAGAATCTGAGCTTTTGACCTGTATTATTTTTTTTCTCTAGAGAATTTTTAACATTTCTTGCAAGGTAAGTGAATCGGCAACAAATTCCCTCAATTTTTATTTGTCATTTTTGAAAGACAATTTCACAGTATACAGAATTCTAAGTTGGTAGGTTATTTTTCTCTCAACTTTTGTATATTTTACTCCACTTCCTTCTTGAAGGCATGGTTTCTGAGAAGTTAGATATAAATCTTTCTTTTTTTAAAGATTTTATTTATTTATTTGGCAGAGAGAGCACAAGCAGTGGGAACAGCAGACAGGCAGAGGGAGAAGGAGAAACAGACTCCCCACTGAGCAGGGAGCCTAACGCTGGGCTAGATCAGGACTCTGGGATCATGACCTGAGCTGAAGGCAGATGCTTAACCAACTGAGCCATCCAGGTGCCCCTAGATATAAATCTTATCTTTGTTACTCTATAGCAAGACTATTCCCCCCTTTGGCTTCTTTCAAGATTTTTTTCTTTGTTTTCTATATTTTAAAAATCATATGCCTAGGTACAGTTATTTGTGTCTTTTTTTTAATTTATTTTTTTCAGTGTTTGGAGATTCATTGTTTATGCACCACACCCAGTGCTCTATGCAATACATGCCCTCCTTAATACCCACCACCAGGCTCACCCAACCCCCCACTTCCAAAGCCTTCAGTTTGTTCCTGAGTCCAAGGTCTCTCATGGTTTGTCTCCCCCTCCAATTTACCCCAATTCACTTGTCCTGATAGAGGGGTCCTGTTTTTTGTGGGTGGTGGGTTTTTTTGTTTGTTTGTTTTTGTTTTTGTTTTGGGCATTTATCCTGTTGCTGTTCTCTGAGCTTTGTGAATCTGTGGTTTGATGTCTTACATTAATTTAGGGAAATTCTCTGACACTATTGTCTCAATTTTTTCTCTTACTGCTCTCTCTCTTTTCCTGGTACTCCCATCACACATGTGATGGGACACACTTTAGAACTGACCCACAATTCTTGGGTATTCTGTTCTCCTTTTTGTTTTCCCGGTCTTTGCTCTTGTTTCTTTTCAGTTTTGGAGGTTTCTATTGATGTATCCCCAAGCTCAGTGATCTTTTCCTCAGCCATGTCCAGTCTACTAGTCAACACATCAATAACATTCTTCATTTCTATTACAGTGTTTTTTATCTCTACCATTTCCTTTTTGGTTCTTTTTTTAGGATTTACATATCTCTGCTTATGTAGCTATCTATTGTTGCATGCTAATTTATCCATTACCACTTTTAAGCATTGTTATTATTATTATTAATTATTATTATGTTAGTCACCATATAGTACATCATTAGTTTTTGATGTAGTGTTCCATGATTCATTGGTTGCATATAAGACCTAGTGCTTGACGCAGTCTGTGCCTTCCTTAATACTGTCACCAGGCTCACCCATCCCCCTAACCCCTTCCCTTCTAAAATCTTTAGTTTGTTTCCTGGAGTCCATAGTCTTTCATGGTTCATCTCTCATTCCAATTCCCTTTCCCCCTTCAGTTTTCCCCTTCCCTCTCCTAATGTCTTCCATGCCCCTCCTTATGTTCACAAATAAGTGAAACCATATGATGATTGACTACCCTTACGCATCTTAATCATAGAAGTTTTAAATTCCTGATCTCATCATTCCAATATTTTTGTCATGTGTGGTTTTATAATGCTTGCTTTTTCTCTTCAAATTGTTTTTTGACTTTTAGTATGCTTGTAATTGTTTTCTAAGTAGCTGACCACGATATACCAAGTTTTTTAAAAATTGCTATAAATAGGCCTTTAGTAATGTGGTGGTGAGGTACAGGAGAAGCGGAAGAATTTTACAGTTGTTTGATTAGGTTTCTGTCTTTTAGTTGACCTATACTTCTGGACTGTGACTTCACAATTTTTTTAAGTGGTTTTTTTTTTTCCCCTCCTTTCTTCGCTGGGGGAAGATGTCTAGAGTTGGCTGGAGCTGGGTATTTCCCTTCTCCCACAAGGAAGGCTAGACTTAACTAGAGTTGGGTATTTCTTTCCCTCCTCACCACACCCCCCCACCAATGCCCCCAACCAGTCAGTTAGGCTCTAATAATACCCCAGCTGGTTAAGCTCTCATTATCTAGTTTTTCCTGAGGGCAGGTTTTGTTCCAAGAACACAGTGCTCTAAGGTATTTCAAAATAGTTCATTTCCCCTCACTCTGCTAGAAGCAACAGGGGATTTTCCCCCAATATTTACTGTGGGAATCTGATCAAGCTCCTGGAGGAAAATCTCACAGAATTGTGGAGGCCCCCTTATGACTGAGTGTCTTGAAGTTTTTAACTCTCAGAGCTGTCCACATTGGCCTCCAGCAATTCATTAATTACAGTTTAGGTTTTCCTACCCAACACCAATATCAACACAGGTTTCTACTTGTGAGTGTCTCTTCAGATAAGCTGTTATTCTCTGGATTTGTCTCTGTCTCTCCAGTCTTCAGGGCAGTGGTTTTCCCATGTCTTCACCTCTCTTATGGATCCTAGAAGACTTGTTGATATTTTTGTCTGTCTCACTTTTGACTGGCTATTAGAAAGGAGTTGCAGTTTCCAATTTCCTTACGTGCAGAACCAGCTCCACTTAATTTTAAGTTTTAATTTAGTTGAGTTAAATTTAAAATTCAATTCTTCTGCTGCACTAGCCACATTTCAAGTGCTCAGTGACCACACATGCCTAATGTCTACCATACTGAGCAACACAGAACAATCCCATCATAACAGGAAGTTCTCCTGGGCAGTGCTAAACAATGAAACACTCTGAAATAGGTTTACAGTAATAGAACAATATTTTTAGTGTGTTTTTCATTGAAGTCTAATTAATATATAGTGTTATAATAGTTTCAGATATATGATATGATTCCACAATTCTATACATTATTTAATGCTCTTCAAAATAAGTGTATTCTTGAACACTCAAATAACTGAGTATACTTGAATACTGAATAATAGGACAATACAATTTGAAAACTTCAGTTAGAAAAAAGTCAAATGTTGAAATGACTTAAGGAGGAAGATTTCATAGTAAGGAAGTAATAGATGGTGACAGAAAACTCTAAGCAACTAAGAGATTTTTGAATATATTTCTTTTTTTTTTTTTTGTAAAATTGAGGAACTGTTTAATTTGATCAATTAACTAAAACTCAGAAAATGTTTTGTTGTGAATAATTATGTTTGGAGAAAAAGAATAAATAAGAATGTTGGGAAAAACCCAAAATACAGAGATTGGACTTTATTTTTCTTTGCTTAGATGACTTTTCAATACTTTCTGTGGCAGCTTGGGCTCTCTAAGCTTCCAAACAATATCAGTTTTTCCAGGATTAAGGACCATTCACAGGCAGTAAAAGAGTCATTTGTTATTCCCTTTTTTATCTCTGGTGAGAATGAAGAATCCAAAATTGATAACTATAGAAAAGAAACTATCAATTTATGAAATTTTACTTCTTTTACTTTGAACTCTTTGTTTTACTTGAACTCTTTGAGGAAAAAAAAAAAACTCTGAAAATGGTTTTTCTCTATACTAAAAAATATCAGAAATACTAATTCTGTTCAAGACAAAATTCACTGACCTTGGAAACAAAAGATTTAAGATTTGTTCATGTTTTTGACCCTTACTCATTGTACAACAAAGTCATTTTTGCCTCCCTCTGCCTCAGTTTTTTCTAGTGGAAGATCCTGGTTTGAACTAAATGAATGACCTCTAATGCTGAATTGGCATTTTCAGTGCTATTACCCACTCCCTGGCAGATGTAGCACCCTTTACCACACAGCCAAGGCACAACCTCAGAATCATCAACATTACCCTCCAAAAATCCACAACCAATTTCATAATGAATTTTCATAATCAATTTAACTTCTTCTAAATCCCTGAGACCTATAATAGCTTTTGAAATAGCACATGATATATTTTCTTTTTCTAGATAAGGGAAAGAATCATGAAGAAAAGCCCAGGTTTATTCTTGGAGGTATATGCAACAGATGTTTAATTTTGTGGATCTATCCCTCAGTAGACCAATCTTTCTAGGAGTCCACTATTCTTTCACCTTGGCCATACTTCTAAATGGCACAGAAACCTCAGGAAGTGTGGTTCTCCTCTCACAGACTCTCGCCCCCTTCCTTCCATATTCTTTCCTAAGGAAGAGACAAAAAACATGGATCTGCATCTCAGATCTACTTTAATTAATTGCATGATTTTTTAAAGTTGCTTAATATTTTTAAGTCTCTTTTCTTATTTGAAGTTAAAGATAATATCTGTATGCCTTATGGACTTACTATGAAATTTAAATAAATTTATACATATTTAATAGTTTGCACAATGTCAGACACTTAGTAGCTTTTCAAAAATAATAGTTATTAGTGTAATTATTATTATCACCATTCCATGATTCTCTGGAATATGAGAGGGAATGTAATCTGAAAATTGATTCATAGTGACATGTTTTTAATTGTGTTACTATTATAAACTTGGCTGGTCAGGTGCATATTTGCAACTTAAGAGTTCCCTTCTGCAACCAATATTCAACCTAGTGTTCCTTGAATTTGTGTCCTTGATTTTAATAGGTATCATTACTCCAAACAGTAAGGTTCCATGGCCAGACAAATTTAGGAAATTCTGGGTTAAACAAAATTGAAAAGGATTCTTTCTGCAGTAACTCTCTTAATTCTTTAATATGACCATATAGATTGTGAGTATTTGAAAGGAATATCAAGAAACCACTCGGACTATTTGAACAATTTCCAGACCTTGTTTTGCATGAAACATACTGGGAAAATCTTGACACCCAGAGGGGCCTTGAATGTTAAGAGTATGATGCAACCAGTAGCAGTATCTAATCTTTCTGACACATGTCCTTTCACACTCATAGGCTACTGCCAAAATTAGTTATCCAATTAATAACCTCTAAACCACAAACATCCCATTAAGATTTCCTAAACTAATCTAATTCTTGGTCATGAAATTAACATTTCCAAAAAAGTACTGAATCATCCCACATTGTTTTTCACTGCAAATTACAGATCTTCCTTAATTTACTTGGAACTATACTCCGATAAGTCCATTCTCATATTCAGAAAATATCTTAAATAAGAAATTCTTTAATACACTTATCCTAATGAACACTACACCTTAGACTAGCTCAGAACACTTACATTGGCCTACAGTTGGGCAAAATAATCTAACACAAAGCCTGTTTTTTAGGAAAGTGTTGACAACCTCAGGTAATTTGTTGAAAACTGTACTGAAACTGAGAATAAGATTGATGGTAGGGATACAGTATGGTTATGAGTGTATTAGCTGTTTACCCTCCTGACTGGGTTATTGACTGGGAGCTGCTGCTCCGTGATGCGGCCTGGCATCACGAGAGTGTATCACACTACATATCACTAGTCCAGAAAAAGACCAAAATTCCAAGTATAATTTCTACTGAATATTTATCACTTTCATACCATTGTAAAGTTGAAAAACCATAGAACAATTATTAAGTGGGGGACCATCTATAGCTGAAATTTAGAACTTGTTTAGAAAGTATTTGTACCAGGGTGCCTGGGTGGCTAAACATCTGCCTTCAGCTCAGGTCATGATCACAACACCCTGGGATGGAGCCCTATGTCTGGGACCCTGCTCAGCGGGGAGTCTCTTATCCTCCCCCTGCTCCTGTGTGCTGTCTCTCTCTCTCTCAAATAGATAAATGAAATCTTAAGAAAAACAGTGTTTGTACCTTTTCTTCTTCCAATTCATCTCTTCACAAGATACCTCACTTTGTGCCTCAGGAAAGATGTTAATTCTCATACTATTTCTTCTGCAGTAAGCTTCTAATTATATCTAGATAATCAAGACCAATTCCTGTGCATGCTTTCCCAGAGAACTGCATATAAAGAAGTCAAATAACTGAAGTACTTAGATAGGAATTTATGTGTTTTTGCCTTAAATGCTTTTCCAAAATTAAAGTGGTAACTAGTAGCAACCTCAGTGCCAATTAATGTACATGATGTCTATAGCAGAGTACAAAATGTACAAAAATGTGATTACATACAATAAACAAAAATGGAAAAAGAGTGAGTGGATTCACAATTATGGACAATCACCACACTGCATTTGTTGCTTTGTAATCTGGAAGCTTTGCAGCCAGAGTTAATCACGTGACAATAAAGAGGAAACCTGGGCTCAAGTAACAGAAAAACTTCATATAGATCTACAGGAATGGTACTGAAGCAAACAAAATGACCCTAAAAATGGGAGGGGGTATATTACCTAATTAAAGCAGCTCTTTACTATCTCAAAAAAAAAAAAAAATGCATTGTCATCAATTATTAGACAGATCAACTTAAAATAATCAAAGCTAAAAATAAATATTTCTTAGTAACTATTTTAATAATAAATATGTTTTCTCCTCTTTTTTCATTCTAGCTATCACATGGGAGTGTGAATACTTTGCACTGAAATAGAAATAATTTTCATAGATAAAGCATAACCTATATGGCAAAAGGTAACATTTTAGGATATAGTATTTACATGTATTATCTCTTTAGAAAGAGAGATTTCTATAACTTTACAGACTGAGGCATAGAAAGAATAGTATATTACCAAGACCACAAAAAAAGAAAATGCCAGAGCCAGGATTCAAACCCAGATCTCTGTAATTTCAGAGTTTAAGCTTTCAACTGGCTAAACCTATTATGCCATTATCCTCCCCTGCATGAATCATGAACAAACGATTCACAACCTGCTATCTGTATCTATAACCTTTAGAGTCAAGCTTGTCTTCTCATGTGAGAGTTCAGAAACACATTCCTGGAAAATGAATTTCCATATTTCCTGAAAGGAATATTTGGAATATTTGGAAGTCTACTATCGTATCTTTTCTTGTCAATAACTACCTTGCTTTTAACACATACTGTGTTTCTGAATTTCAACCCATTTCTGGTACTTAGGGAATTTGACCTAATACTTTGAGAGGTACTGTGTGATGATCTCACAGTGTGAAAGTGGCCTGACCTGGTTTGTGGAATTGTCAAGATCTATAACAGAACTTTGTCTTCATTTAACATATCTGTTGGAGACTAATTTTAAAACAGAATGATATGAGATAGAAACGTCAGTCTACTTTGCCCATTTTAGATTAAGGACTTCATAATTCGAGCATCTCCCTCCCAATTAATTTTTTTTATAAAAGTTTTTATTTATTTGAGAGACAGAGAGAACATGAGTGGGGCAGGGTAGAGGTAGAGGAAGAAACAGACTCCCTGTTGAATGCAGAGCACAATGTAGGGCTCAATACCAGGACCCTGAGATCATGACCTGAGCCCAAGTCAGACATTTTACCAATTGAGCCAACCAGGCGTGCCTCCCTCCCAATTCTTGAATCCATATCAAAGAATATGAAGAATTGAAATTACTTTATGAAACATCTAGTCAAACCTTTCATTTTTGAAAATTTTAATTGAAGTATAGTTGACATGCAATATTATATTAACTTCAGGTGTACACACAAATAGTGAAAGCCATTCATTATAGATAAGAAAAACAAGGTCAAGAGGAGATTGGTCTCCTGGGACAGCTTTCCCTATTGAAAATACATCTTTATTTGTTTATGTCTTCATTCAGAATTACTTCTGAGCAATCGATTTATTCTTTTTTTTAAGATTTTATTTATTTGAGAAACAGAGTGCAAGAGAGAGGGAGTGTATGAGTATTGGGGAGGAAGAAGCAGGCTCCCTGCCAAGAACGGATCCTGAGGCGGGGCTCAATCCCAGGATCCCAGGATCATGACCTGAGCTGAAGGCAGACACTTAACTGAATGAGCCACATAGGGACCCCGAGCAATTGAATATTCTTAATTTATATCTGCATGATTTTAGCATACGTGAGATATAAAGAGTATGCCCTAATCAACAAAGAAGGCCTTGTTAAGATTCTCATGTAAGTGAGAAAATGTTTTTATTTTTCTTTTTGGTATCAGATACTCTTCCATTATAATAGACAGTCTTTTCATATAGTATTTCATCCCTTTACTTGGTTCTCCATTCTTGAACACATCCTTGAATGCAAGGTTAAATGTGTCTTAGAATATACTCTTTTACATTTTATCAATGCGTTTCTGAGTCCCCAAGTAAATTACTTTTTTGTTACCTCCTTCTCCTGAAATTTTGCAAAGCCCAACTGAGAGAGGAAACAGGAAAAAGATTCATTCCAGAAATTTTATTAATTTTTATATTATTAAATTGTTATTTATATAATTAAAATTAAATTATTATATTAATTTTTCCCACTGAAATCTATAATCATAATTTTGAAATCTACTTTCATTTTCAAAGACTGAAAGAAAAACAGTAGTTGGAGGGAAAGACTAAGAAGGGATGGGCTAAGAATCAGAAATCTGAGACATTATTCTTAGTCTTATGTGATTCTAATCAAATCATTTAATCTTTTTACATTTGGCATGTTCCTCTATAACCTGGAGCTAATAATACCTGTCCTGCTTACCTCACATGGCTGATTTCAGATTAAATGTGATAATGAGTGTGAGACTGTTATAATGAGTGTTAGCTGTTAGTCACTACCAATTAAGTTATTCATTTATTCATGAATTCATTTATCCAACATTTTAAGCTCCTACCCTATGTCAGGCTCTCTGCTAAATAGTGGGCACATTAGTAGTGATCCAAAAAATATGGACCCTGTCCCTGAGAGCTTACTGTCTAATGGGGAGACAGACATTAACCAAAAAACACAGAAATAACTATATAATCAAATCATGATAAGTTGAAGGGAAAGACCAGGGTACTGTGAAAAACAAGAAAAGAGGAGACCTATTTTATATTCAGGGAAAATCTCTGATGCTATTAATTAAATAGCATTCAAATGAGGATGAGCAGAAGACAGAAAACAAAGTTAGAGTTGTAGAGCACCCAAGGATTGGACACCATATATATATATATATATAAATAAATGTCTTAAAAAGATGAATAATTTTGAGTTTTCTAATAATAACAGATAAGTAGAAGGGAATGGTATAAGATAATGATAAAGAAAATAGGTAGGGGCCAGACTGCCCAGGAAATTATAATTCTTTTGACAATTTTTGGTTTATATTATAAGAGCAATGGAAAATCACCAACGTGCATTAAACCAATAGATTGACATAATTCGAACAATGTTTATAAAGAAAAATTTCAGTGTCTGTGTGAGTGTATTTGAGATCTCCTTTTGTGATTAGAAAAAAGAACGGATGGTGAATTTAAATTGGCACAGAATGAAGGGGAAAAACATGTGAACAGGAATGATGCTCTATTTCTTAATTGAGAATAGCTGGCTGGAGATGCTACGTACTGCCATGGGAACGTAGACAGATCAGCAGCAGACGAAGGAGGGTCAGGAGTCAAGAGTTTATTTGGCATTCTTATCAAGATTTAAAAAAATCACGTTGTCATAAAGCACAAAGGGACACAAATGATACTAGGGTCAAAAAATTCTGAAACAATTCAATAGCTCACGAGTGTCACTAAATGTCCCTCCTTGAGTGAGTTGGATTGCTCAAAATATGTTTGTACAATTTGGACACAAATGAAAAATTTCTATCAGCATTTTTCACTTCAGTCAAGCTTAGTTAGAACTTTAACGTTTACATCTGTTATGTGAAATTCCAAAATATAAAAATTATAAAATCTAAGCGCATTTTTAAAATTATAAAATCTAAGTGAACAAAAGTTGACATAACCTAGCCAAATTTGGCAGCAAAACCTACCCTGAACTGATGGGAAGCTTTAAAGTCTTTATTTCATCATGTACCCTGCTGACAGTGTTTTGTAATACATAATAAATATACTCAATCGTCTTTCTAAAATCTTAAAATTTCTGAATCAGATGCACATCTAGCCCCAAGGATTTCAGATAAAGACATGCTGACCTATAACAATACATCCTTGAATGTTTGTCAACCAATGAGCTGATTGACAAAGGACCAAAAAAAATGTTGTTTCTATTTTTATTTCATTTTGGGGAGGGGTTTAGGAGCAGGCTCTCATTATAAATGGTTAAGTCACCTACACACTCACCTCAAAAAAAGGTTTTGCCCCACTCCTCAAAAAAAGAAAACAGGATTTGGACCAACTCCAACATTTTGTTTGTTAATTTTGTTTTGTTTATTTTTAAATCAAAAGAATCCAAAATACTACCCAAATGATGAAAAAATAAAACGTTTGCTTATTGGTCCTTTCCAAATCTTCATTTGGTTTTGGTTCTGGTTTTGTTAGAAACATCCCCATAGGAACTGCTGCTCAAGTGTAGCCGTGTGAGGAACTCATGTGTCCCCACTGAGACAGTGGCTGGAGCCCAGAGTGAGAGGAACTTAGCAACTTAGGCCCTTTTCTGCTTGGACAGAAGTAATAACCACTACTGTATTCACTGAAGAAAAAATTCTAACCACATTCTTGGAGTGAAGGAATCAAACTTTCATATCAATTTGACTTTTGAATGATCTTAAGTCTCTGTGCCCAACAGGGAATACTGTTAGATTCTTCATCGAAAATCCGAGAGTGAATCAAGCATGAGAACCCGGCCATTATGCCTATGTTCACAGAAGCCAGAAAGTAGAAAAATAAGGAGCTACCCCTCGCCCCGATAGCATAATTACATAAAGCTCTGGATGTTTTATCCAGCCAAATAGGTCTGCCTGCCCATTAAGCTAGAAAGAGAAACTAGACGTAACTACCAGGGGCCTCTTGCCAGCTCCAGGGCTTGATAATTGGAGCAAGGCTAGATGGATAGGTAATAATAAGGGCAATAGCTATCATTACTTTAACATTAATAAATAATTGGCCTTAAATTTTGAAAACCTATAAGTGTCAGGCATTCAACTAGATACTTAACATGTATGTATCATCTTTCTAAAATTTATAACAATCTTACAAAATAAGCACTGTTTTCAATTTACCCATGCAGAATTGGAGGTCCAGTAAGATTAAATAACCTGCCCAAGGATGCATGGTCTGTAAGAAATCAAAGAATTCCAACTCTCCAGAGATCACATGGTAGTCCAGGATTTAAAACCAAGTCTACTCTGAAATAATAACAAGTAACATTGTGTGGCATGTATAAAATGTATAATGTATATGTATAATGTATAAATGTATAAAATGCATTAACTTTTATGATTCTAAAAACAACATTTTGAATTTAAAAGGGACTCTTATGGATGAGAAAATAAAGACCCAGAGAGGATGAAAAATTTTCCTTAAGTCATCTAACTGGAGAGTAGTAGACCCATGATAAAGAAGCAGAGTTTTGGCCCTATGCTGAGCCCCTTCTGTTATTCCATGTGGCTTCTCAAGTTCAAAGATTTAGAATAGAAAATCAGAACTCTGTTGCCTTTTTGTTGACAACCTGAGAGTTTTTTGAGTCTTATAGGAGGTAAGGATGAGAATATGACCTGTGAGATACAATAAGTCACTTGTTCGTTTAAACTATTCCCAACTTCATTCACTGTGGGTTCACATGGCATTTGTGATTCTTTGTTGGTTGTTTTTGTTCAATTTAATATATCCTCTTGTAACATCTCGAGACTCTCTGATATATAGGAATTATAAGTTAGTATCTGTCTTCCAGTGGCCCACAGTATTTCCCTCTTTTGGCAGTTTTGTAGGTATACGATATATGCAATAAAGAACATGGCTACAAATAAGGACACAGGCCATTTAGACTACCAAATAAGCAGAAACAATGCATCCAATCAAAAGAAGAAAAGATTATGAGAAGAAAGAACAATAACTCATTTGAGTCAGAAATGCTCAACATCTGGGTCAGAAATGCTCAACCTCTCCTCCATATCACCGCCCCCGAATCAAGACCTACAAATGGTGTGGGGAGAGGGATAGGGCTATAGGTGGAATCTTCTTGAACCTCAAAGTCTTTAAGAGTCTCTGCACTCTATAGTTTGGACTAGGGAGTCCTCTGCCTTAAGAAATTGTTCATTCCATACATTTAGAGGTGAGAACAGAGGGCAGAGGAAAGGAAGAAAAGAGCAGAGAGTTGCACCCTTTGAAGACTCAAAGGCCCCAACAACCTTTGCAGTTTCTTTCAGGTTCTCTGGCCCAACTTGATTCACTAGATAGAACAATAAGGGGCTGTACACGAGGCACAAGCTCTTTCTAGAAAACAAGGTCATGATGCGCTGCTCCTGACACTCAAGCATGCCTCACCTTTCCAGCTCACACCAACTCATCTTTCAAGACTCAACCTGTGTTGCATCTTTCTGGGAGATGTTCTTTTATCCCACTTTATCTTGGTAAGTGTCTCTTCCAGGTATCCCCGTGGTATCCTATGTAAGTATCAGTCTTCTCACAAGTATGTGGTATCACAGTCTTAACTCCTTGATGACAGAGACTGTATCACATTGTTTCTCTACCACCAAAGTAATCATGGATAATGGAATATTTTTACAGCACAGCTTTTTGTTTGTTTGTTTGTTTGTTTGTTTGTTTGAATTTCCTAGCCTCGCTTTAAACACCTTCAGGGAAAAATTTCTTTCCCTGAGTGAGAACCCTGGTAGGATTTATGATTCTTCTGCTTACTCTTAGACTCAACTTGAGTGAGAATTATTTCAGTTTATTAAAATATTAAAATTATTTCAGTTAATTAAAGTATCCTGTCCAATATAATAATAAAATCTTGGAATGTGACTTACAGTTAAATCTTCTCCCTTCTGGCAGCTAGATCTGGATGTAGGCAGAAAGCATTCTTCTGGGAAGCAGACACAAACAGCTTTTTCTCTCTTTCCCTGCAGTTCTTTATCCAGCTTGCCATTTACATCCTCTGTATGTATGCTCTACAATTTAAGTGCAGGGAGAGAAAAGAAAATATTCCTTTCGGAAAGTCTGACTTGACTAACTCTCTATTCTCTGGGCATAAGCTTCTGTCTGAACATTATGTTTGAAGTTGATTTTTTTCTCTCGTAGGTGATTTCATGGGTTCATGAACCCCCTCTTGCTAGGGCCCCTGCAACTGCCTCTGTTCATCTGACTGTTCCCTCTCTGGCTCCCCTCTTCTTCAACTTCTGTTTTGTTGTTGTTGTTGTTGTTGTTTGTTTTGGGGGGGGCTTTTTTGTTTGTTTTGTTGTTTTTTTTTGTTTTGGGGGGTTTTTTGGTAGTCTCTGCAAAGAGTGCCTCTTTGCTGGAATCCCCTCACCTTTTGGTAGAAAGTTTTTTGGGGAGAATGCCTTTTTTATTGGCATTAGTCTGCTATTTCTAGTACAGGATCACCACTCCAAGAGGGCGGAGTTACTCCAAGAGCAGCACCAACTCTTCCCCTCTCTGTCTCTACCTTAGACTGCCTTTAGATTGCTTAGCCATGTCTCTAACACCTGCCCCTTCTTCCCCCACAATACCTGGACACATATACCATGCTCTCCTTGAGGTCATAGATCTAGAAAGTAATCACCATCACCCCCCAACCTTTACTTCAAAACATTGCCCCACTCCTCAAAAGCTCTTTAGTTCAATATCCATTTTTGATAATTTTTGGCCTCCAAACAGATCAGAAATTTCAAATGTTATGAAATTGCATCTTGGTATTGCCCCTGAAAATTCTCTTTTGCACTTTGGTCTTCACTTTGGAATTTTACTGTTGTATCCTGGTGCCTAAGTCAAATGCCCAGTTTATCCTGCCCACCCGCAGAGTACATGGTATGAGTAAGCATTGCTCATTTTTCTTAATTTTGTATTTAAATTTAATTTAGTTAACATACAGAGTATTATTAGTTTCAGAGGTAGAATTTAGTGATTCATCAGTTGCATATAACATCCAAGGCTCATTACATCAAGTGCCCTCCTTAATGCCCATCATCCACTTACCCATCCCTCCACTCCCCTCCCCGCTAGCAAGCCTCAGTTTGTTTCTTATAATTAAGAGTCTTTTCTGGGCACTATTCATTTTGTAATGAAAAGGTATGAATTTTATAACATTCTTTAGAGCATATAAATTGTCTCTTCTATATTTTCCAGAGAGGAATTTCTAGATTTAGTACATTTTACAGAGTTAATTAACAAGATCCACATCCTACTACAATAAACCTTTTAGCAAAGGCATCTAACAGTGACTATCTTATTTTAATAACTGCAATCTTTTCTTATAGCTTATCTACAGTATCTTATTGACTCTACAGTAGAGCCAATGCTACAAATTTTGCTTTCTTTTCTAAGTGCTGAATGAGCAACTTCTTTACATAGACCTTGCTCCTCACTAAATCAAGCAAAATCAGGGACAAGAGATCGAATGTGTATAGGGATATGCAGAGGAGAATTTGAGGTTGAGAAGACTGAGCAGATAACAAGTTTGGAATTTAAATGTTGCCAACCAAAATAGGCTATACTGTGCACTCATGGCAGATTCATAATCAGCCCCTTGAACTTCATAAACTAAAGTTACCTGTTAACCCAGCATAATTAATAAATGGTAAACTGTATTCATAGGCACACTGAAATATCCTTTGAGATTTCTTTTTTTTTTTTTTTCATTTTTTATTCTCTTGGTCTTATGAGTAACTTAACATCTATACCAAATTATTTCCCCTGAGCCTCCTAATTCTGTGTTCAGTATGAATGCTTAGTATAAAAGAGGGTATATTTAGATAATTATGAATGTAATTATCTCTTTAGTCTTTATGATTACCTGTATGAGTAGTTCTTTACCTAATCAGCCAAAGGCACCCATTTGCCTTTGGGATAAGATTAGAACTTTTTAAAGAAAGAATGTAAAGTGGTATGTGTATGTGTGTGTGTAACAGGAAGGGAAAAGCCTTGGTAATATTTTGCCTGTGAAATAAAGTATGATTTTGCAGGAAGAAAATTCCTCACAAATTGGATTGTTGGATTGCTGTTTTGAGAGAGAATTTGTCAGATTGTCTTATTTCTGCTCCCATAGCAGCATAGTAAAGACTAAGCCTGGAAGACTCAAATCATCAAGTACTCTGACAAAGTAATGGAAATACACTTTGTTCTTTGGAAAATAAGACAACCATGTATATCACTTTACAAAATAGGCTAACTAAAATAAAAGTACGCCTCTTTCTGGTACAAGGAAATTATTAGAAAGAGAGAAGAGAGGGGAAAACAAATAATTAAATATCTGCACCCAGATATCTTTCTCTACGGTTTCTTTTCAATGAAAGGGAAAAGTCTTCAGTGGTTTGGGAAGTATTCAGTATTGCCACCCAGTCCAACTTTCTAAAAAATGTGAAAAGAGACCTCCATTTCAACCTGCTGTAAGCTGAAGGAACAACCATTTGAGTCTTATTTGAATGGATAAAATCCAGAAGTCAGCTTAAGGAGGAAGATATGGAATCCATTTTAGAACACCTGTATGCTTAATAACAAGAGATGCATAAAAGAAATCTATACCCTTACTCAAGCTTGGACTGAATAGAAGTAGTAAAAGTTCAGAGGGATCCATGGTGAGGTAAGATGGAGGTTTGCCCAAACTGTAAGTGACCAGAAGTTACACCTCCTCAGAATTCAGTTGCAAATGTGAACATGAAAAACATCAGCCAAGTGGACTTGGCCTAGAAGGCAGAAGACATCAGACCACCTCTCCCCTGCTATGAGGACACATAAGCCACAATCCCTGTCCAGAGATTATTTCGTCATCCTTCTTGGATATAATAAAAAGTCATTAATTCAGAGTTTTAAAAAAAGTGTATCTAAAATATATTTCTCCATCATTCTTTTATTTTCTATAATTTGTTTTTGAATATACACATTCAAACCATTTTAATGATTACAAATAAACCACAGGTCTTTTTATGTATATGAAGACCACTAACACTCTATTCATAATACCACTATTGTACAATCACCATTCAAATATTCTTGTCAGGAAAATACATGTGAAAAAAAATGAACTTCACTAAAGAACTATAGAAAGCAAGCAAACAAACAAAAAGCATTACAATCAATTACTATTGTTTTAATAGGGTTCTTTATACTCTCTTATCCCATAACCTCAACCAAGATTTGAGATGTGAGCTCAAGATTTCATGGCTAACATATATTGAGCACTTGATTTAAAGAGGACACTGTATATTGGGCTTTCTATGCATTAAATATACTCATTTAACATTTTTTTTCTCAGTATCAACTGTGTGTTAGTTACCAGGTAGAGAACAGAGATTCTATTCTAGACTACGTAGTATCTAGACATGGTATCAAGATCCTATTCCTGTCCTCACTTGGCTTAACTTCTCATGGGGAATACAAAAAAAAAGAAAGCAAACTGATAAATAATAAGATAATTTTCATGATAAGCATTAACATAGAAATACACCAGAGCTGTAGAGAATCATAAATAAGAATCTTCTTTAGTTAGGGCAATCAGGGGACCCCCTCTGAGGAAAGCATCTTCTAACTTCAGCCTAAAGTGAGAATAACATAAAAGGGTTGGAGTGAGGTATGAGATGGGTAAAGGTACGAGATGAGGTATGGGATGGGGTCAAGCATGCCATGCAAAGAACACACCTTATGTTAAATGGCTGAGGCCAGGAAAGGTTTTGAATGGTCATGTAACTAAATGGAAAACAGTTTGACTTCTGTGTGGCTAGCTGAAAGGGATGTAGCATAACATAGAGTTGCCAAGAAATGCACCAAGCCATCATGAAGAGACTTGGGAGGCAGGGTAAGAAATATGCATTTCAATTTAAATTCAGTGGAAAACCCCTGTAGTGTGTAAAGCAGAAGAATGGTATGATCCAATTTAGGTGCTAAGGATACCACAGCTGCAACAATGTGGAGAATGGATAAGGGGTGCACAAGAATGGAAAAGGACAAATTAGATTGCAGATGCTGGTAGGAATGTAGGCAGGAGATAATTGTGATTTGCCTAAGGAGGTGGCACTGGAAGCTGAAGGATAGATTAAAATTATATCTTGCAAATAGAATCAGGTGTATTAATGGTTTTAATGTTTGGGGTGTGACAGGGAGGGAGGAATCCAAGATAATTTCTCCAGATGGAAAACAAATTGTAATTTGAGGTATGGTAAATTTTAGATTTCTGTGAGAAATTCAAGTGGAGACAAATAAATTAACAAATTAAGTATGCAAGTCTAAAGCCCAAAGGGCAAGCATAAGCTGAAGACATCATCACTGTCCTGAAGATAGAATTAACATCCATGAGAACTGATAGTCCACAAAAGAGAGTGAAGAGTAAAAGAAAGAAAAAATGCTTCCCCAAACTTCACAATCCTCTGAGGTAGGTATTGCTATATGAATCCCATATTATGAGATGAAGAATTTAAAATTTAATAAAGTTTTTGCAATTTGTACAAAGGTTATATACCTGTTAAAAACCCAAGGCACATTTCGGTCCAGAGCCCAAGCTATGACTCAAAGTAATTAAGACCTGAGTAAAACAAATATCAAACAAAAATAAATAAATATATAAATAAAACCAGTCAAACCCCACCCCATTGTCCTCCCGATTGTGTTTCCTCATGTAATTGGTTTATAATTTATCCAAAATTTCTTGGCTATGACAGGTTATTTAATGTATTTCCTACATTCAAATCTATATATTATGGGAGACAGAGCCATTTGGTGTTTCACATTCATTTATGGAGAAACCCTGTTTATTAATCTGTTACAAAGTGAAGAAGTTGGTTTCCCACAGAGCTAGCCATATGTAACTTTCTAGGCATGCATTCCTTTCTACAGCTGCCACTGTTTTAACCATTAAATTAAAAGACCTCCATTGTCATCACTTGTTTTTTACTCTAATTTAGCATATACAGAGTGACTATTGTGGAAAATTAAATAATCCAGCATTAAAATTTCAAATCTAATTTGCTTAATACATATCATATTTTGCATTTATTTCTCAAGTAAAATTTTTAGTGAACATGAGAAAGTTCTGTAGAACTGGATTTTTTTTTCATTCGTGAAAGCGTATATGGTTCAGAAAGGTTGTTAACAGGTTAGTAATGATTTTAAACTTAAGATTTCATCCTGTCCCATTCTAAAATACAGTTTAGTATAAATGTAGTTTTGCAGGCAAAACTTTTTCAAAAAGAATTTAAAGAAAGTTCCACACAAATATTCTTCACTCTTCTAAGGAGACTTGTCACAATCGCATTCTTAACAATTTTCAACAGGGTAAAAACAAGCCACTTCATGGGTATAAGAACATAAAGACACACTACCTTCTTGAGATTTTAAGGTTTGAAACCAAATCATAGTCACAGGACTTCCGGAATATACAATGCAGCTGAGAATAGGTCATAAAAATCTATTTCCCATATTATCCAAAACCTTACAAATTTGAAATATTCATTCAGCATTGTATGTGTATTATAAAAGCTCCAGAAACAAAAGTTGCAGTTTGATCCAGTAACTTTCATATGATTCAATGGATGGCAACTACCACTGTAAAATATGGGCACTATGGCCCCTAAAAGGAATATACTGGAATATATTACTAAGTCTGAGTAGATCATATGCATATATCCAGTGACCTATTTTACAAAGTTGACATATTTTCAGATGTAATCCAGTAGACTCAGTCTGAACTCTGTAAAATTCAAATGCACAGAAACAAATGTATCACATTTGAAGGACAATACGTTATTCACAAACACACCCCAAACATTTCTTATAGATTTATGGAATAATTTCTATGAAAAAATATATACATCTCAACATTTCTGTCCCATTCCAACTACCTTAAACTCATACCACTCTAACCTGTGCTCTAAAAAATAAATCTAAAAATAAAATAAAATCATTATGGTTCATAGTTTTAAAAAGACTAACTCAAGGGGCACCTGAGTGGCTCAGCTGGTTAAGCATCAGATTTGGCTCAGGTCATGATTCCAGGATCTTGGGATCGAGCCCCACATCAGGCTCCTTGTTTGTGGGGAGCCTTCTTCTCACTCTCCCTCTACTTGACACTCTGCCTGCTTGTACTCCTCCTCTTTCTGTCAAAAAATAAATAAAATCTTTAAAAAAAAAAAAATAAAGATGAATTCAAACTAATTGGGCTAGACAAAGATTTTAGTATGACCAGTGACCAAGACCAATTTTTCTTAGAAAATGATAATCATTTGAAAATACTGAACTTAGTACTTATACTTTTCACTGCCTCCTGGACAAGAAAAATGATGTATAAGAAATTTTATTGCCAAACTTAGGTAGACCAGAACAATAAGACAATTAAGTTCCTCTGGCTCAAGTTAATGCAATTAGGTTTAACGGCTAGTAGATTGAGTTTAGCTTGGTTGGGTTTTTGTTTTGCTTTGTTTTGATTTGTTTTGTAATAGGAATGATGGCTCCTTGGGAAATTTTGACCTTTACCGAGATTAGTATATTCAACAAAGGAATATATTTATAGTTCCTCATTTGAAATCTCTGTATATATCACTTGACTCTCTAACTGAAACAGGTTATATTTTATAACTTTAGAATCATTGTAGTACGTAGGAGCTAAATCTTATAATTTTTCAAGGCTTTATTTTCTTATGTTTAAAGAAAATATCAAGAAAAAGGATTAAACGAGTTAAAATTGTATCAAGAATGCCTACCACTCTGCTAAGAGTTGTATATATTTTTGTCTCTTATAATTAAGATTAAATGTAAAGAAATACCTCCTGATACTGATTTCTTTGATATAAAAAGTATCCATAAAAGGAAGTAGTGGATTTCTTACTCTGAAGCCGTCTAAATACAGTATTTTTCTTTGTTTGTGACTGTGTACAAATAGCTTTGTCAATAGACAAGAAAAGTACTAGATCTGGCTCTAAAATAATGAAAAAATAAAATAATGAAAAAAAAAGTATAAGTACTAAGTCCATAGACCAATTGCCACAAACTATGTTATTATTTTATAGTCACAACTGATTCTAAATGATCATTCATGGTTCTGTTAGAGCCACTCTCCCATTGTAAGACAGAAAATGATAATTCAATTATTATGGATGTTTCTGTTTTAAAAGCTATCAGCTAATAGATTCTGCAACAAAACTAGGAGCAGTTGCTTGGTTCAGGTTTTCTTTGCTTTCTTCTCACTATTACATATGTGACATGAATCAAACCTAAATATTGTTATCCCCCCCCCCAAAAAAAATACACTCATAATAGAATTGATGAGGAGTGTATCTACTTGCTTGGAGGGATAAAAATTAAAATTAAGTGAGTGGAAAGGCCATAAAAATTGAGTGGAAAGTCCAGAATTACTCTGCTTTTAAAATATAAGTACCCAAATCCAAATGTCATGCATATAGTCTCCATACTAAGTTTTATTATCTCATTTGTTCAGATTCCATTGTTTTGTGGAAGAAAAGAATGTAGTGATGAGATTTACATATTTACAGCAACTTTTTGGTCAAAAGGGCTTAAACAATAGGGGGTTTGGGTCATATCGGAATTATATAGGGGGGTCACTCAAGCCTCTTACCATCTTGAATTAGGAGGTAGTAAATTCATGGATAGAAGATGGTTAACCCTATGATAGAGCTATGGGACATCAGGGCTGAGAGGATGTTTAATCAATCCCAAAATATTAATCAGTGTCAATAATTCTTGATGTACCCTAAAAAAGGGAAAGACATTTCACAAGCAGGACATTTCATTATATGGGAAGTATAGAGTTTTCTTACTGAATAAAAGTTGATTCTGCTACATCATATCAAGGATGAATAGAAAGAAATGTATAACTTACTGGCAAACCATTGAGAAAAGATATTTTCAGAGATTCTGAGTGGATCACAAACTTTAGGAATACCTTTAGTTGTTCTACTGTAGGCTTTACAAATGAAGAGTTACACATGAGCATTTATGTGGCATTGGAAAACTCCTCAACTAAATTATCTACCAGAAGCTTGACCTAATATTTGAAGTTCCAGCAATATAAATCTATTCTCTACTACTCACTTGTGTGACCTCGGGAAAGTGACCTAACTTCTTTAACCCAAGTGAAGTTAAGATGAAATGAAATACTGCATTTGAAACACTCAAGAGTGTCTGGCACATATTAAGTATTTTAATAAGTATATTAATGATAAGATATGTAATTTAAGAGCTTCTCTCTGCAGAATTATTCTCAAGCAATGGATTGTTATAGAGACAAGAGTAGAGTGAGAGAATTCACAGAGCAAGGCAAAAAGGTCAATCCTGAGAGATGGGCAAGGGGAAATGATCAGTGCAGAGAGAGCCAGAACAGACAGAAGTGTAAGAAGAAATTAAGGGACTAAGGAAAGGACAAATAATAATAATAATTATTATTATTATTATTATTATTATTATAACAACAACAGCAGCAGCATATGCCAGAAGAGTAGGACATATAAAAAGAGAGACAGAAAATATAAAGAGATTGAAGCAAGATGGTGGAGGAGTAGCAGACTGAAATGACATCAGTTCCCAGGAGTTCAGCTAGGTAGTTATCAAACCATTGCAAACACTTACAAACTCAACAGGAGCTGGAAGAGAAGAGCAAAAATTCTAGGAACAGAAAGTTGACCACTTTCTGGAAGGTAGGATGTGCAAAGAAGTGAATCTGAAGTGACAGGAAGATAGACTGCAGGGAGAGGGGTGGCTCCTGGCAAGCAGTCAGGCAGCAAAGCACAAAATTGGAACTTTTAGAAGTCTGCTGCACTGAGGGACATCGCTCCAGAGACTAAGCAGGGATGGAGCCCTCATGGGGACAGTGTGGTCTCAAGTCCCACAGGGTCACAGAAAGATCAGGTGTGTCTGAGTGTGGCAGAGCTCCCAGATATCACAGCAGGGAAGCTGACTACAGAGACAGAGCCAAGGAGTGAGCTCTCAGCTCAGGGTTACCTTAAACCGTGATCCGAGGCACTGTCACACCACTGCTCTTCAAGCAGGGACCCCGCAAGTGGCAGATCTGGAGACACCTCTTCCTTCCTCCTCTGGGAGGAGCAGCACAGGAGCATGCAGCAGGAATCTACCGGGAATGGAAACTCAAAATGGGAACGTGCATTAGAGATAGAAACACTCGGTCACAGGCCAGATGAGCATGGAGTTTGCCAGAGAGCAGGGAGACGGGAAGGACTGACTGCTTTTCTCTGTGGGAACACTAAAGAGTGGGGCCCTGTACTCTTGGCTCTCTAGGCTGGAGATTGGGAGGGCACCGTTTTCATTCCTGTCCTCCAAAGATCTATGGAAACAGGGAACAAAACCTACTGAGAGTGAACCTGAGCAGACTACTTAGCCTGGCCCCTGGCAAGGGTGGTGCAATTCCACCTCAGGCAAATATCTGAAAGTCACTGCAGGATGCCCCACACCCAGAAGATCAGCAAGAACATCCAGACAAAACCAAGTTCACCAATCAACGAGAACAGCAGAACTCCAGAACTAGGAGAAAGCACCTCATAGAATTCATGAATTTTTCGGGACGCCTGGGTGGCTCAGTTGGTTAAGCAGCTGCCTTCGGCTTAGGCCATGATCCCAGTGTCCTGGGATGGAGTCCCACATCAGGCTCCTAGCTTGGCGGGAAGCCTGCTTCTCCCTCTGCCTCTGCCTGCCGCTTTGTCTGCCTGTGCTCGCCTGTGCTGTCTCTCTCTCTCTGACAAATAAATAAAATCTGGAAAAAAAAAAAAAGAATTCATGAATTTTTCCCCATGATCCTTTAGGCTTGCAAAGTTAAATTTTTTCATTTTATTTTTTTCCTAATTCTATTTTTTAAACTTTTCCTCATTTCTCTTTTAACGTTTTTTAACAAGTTTATCTTAACAATACCTTTAAAAAAAACTTTTTCAGTTTTCATTGTTATAATCACATTTTATCCCATCATTGTATTAAACCTTACTTTTTGTGTACATATAGGTTTTTTCCTTTAAAATCTTGGGATACAATTACTTCTAATAGATCAAAATATACCCTAAATCTAGCACATGGCTTTGTTCTAGTCTCAAGCCTGATCACGTCCGCTCCTCTTTTTTTTTATACTTTTTCCAACTAACTTATCATACCAATTCCTTTTTTAGAATCTTCTTTTTTAAATTTATATCTTTATAGTTATATTCCATCCTTTCATTGCCTTTACCCTTATTTTTGTATATATATAAGTTTTTCTTTCTTTAAAATTTGGGGAGGTAGTTTATCTAAGAGACCAGAATACACCCAAAATAAAGTGGGTGACTCTTTTCTGTTCAACCAATTAATATAGATATTTTTATATTTTTTTATTTTTATTTCTTTTTCCCTCTTTACCTCCCTCCAGTTTTGGGTCTCTTCTGATTTGGTTAGCATACAATTTTCTGGGATCTATGCCACACTTTTAGTATTTTATTCTCTCATTCATCTATTCTTATCTGGAGAATGTCCAATAGAAAAAAGATAGTCTCTTCAACAAATGGTGTTGGGAAAATTGGACAGTCACATGTAGAAGAATGAAACTGGAGCATTTTCTTACACCACCACAAAAATAGACTCAAAATGGATGAAAGACCTCAATGTGAGATAGGAATCCATCAAAATCCTCGAGGAGAACACAAGCAGCAACCTCTTTGACCTCAGCAGCAACAACTTCTTCCTAGAAACATTGCCAAAGGCAAGGGAAGCAGGGAAAAAATGAACTATTGGGACTTCATCAAGATCAAAAGCTTTTGCACAGCAAAGGAAATAGTCAACAAAACCAAAAGACAACTGACAGAATGGGAGAAGATATTCGTAAATGACATATCAGGTAAAGGGCAAGTATCTATAATCTATAAAGAACTTATCAATCTCAACCCCCAAAGAACAAATAATCCAATCAAGAAATGGGCAGAGGACATGAACAGACATTTCTACAAAGAAGACATCCAGATAGCTAACAGTCACATAAAAAATGTTCAACATCACTCAGCATCAGGGAAATACAAATCAAAACCACAATGAGATACCACCTCATAACAGTCAGAATGGCCAAAATTAACAAATCTGGAAACGACAGATGTTGGTAAGGATGTGGAGAAAAGGGAACCCTCCTACACTGTTGGTGGGAATGCAAGCTGGTGCAGCCACTCTGGAAAACAGCATGGAGGTTCCTCAAAAAAGTTGAAAATAGAGCTACCCTATGACCCAGCAATTTCACTATTGGGTATTGATACTAAAGATACAAATATAATGTTCTGAAGAGGCACGTGCACCTGAATGTTTAGCAGCAATGTCCATAATAGCCAAACTATGGAAAGAACCTAGATGTCCATCAACAGATGAACAGATAAAGAAGAAGTGGTATATATATATACAATGTAATTCTATGCAGTCATCAAAAGAAATGAAATCTTACCAGTTGCAATGACATGGATAGAACTAGAGGGTATTATGTTGAGCGAAATAAGTTAATCAGAGAAAGACAATTATCATAGGATCTCTCTGATATGAGGAATTTGAGAGGCAGAGTGGGGGATTTGGGGAGTAGGAAAGGAAAAAATGAAACAAGATGGGATCAGGAGGGAGACAAACCATAAGTGACTCTTAATCTCACCAAACAAACAGGGTTGCTTGGGGGGGAGAGGGGAGTGTGGTTGGTTATGGACATTAGGGAGGGTATGGGCTATGGTGAGTGCTGTGAAACGTGTAAGCCTGATGATTCACAGACCTGTACCCCTGGGGCAAATAATACATTATATATTAATAAAAGTAAGTAATGAAAAAAGAAAATATAAAGAGAAGAACTGTTAGATTTGATCAAATAAAAGTTAAGGACTTTCTCTGAAAAGTCTATTACAAACAAAGTTAAAAGTTAAAGGACAAATCCAAAGTGGCCAAAAAAAAAAAAAAAAAAAAACTTCAACACCAGAAAGTGCTTTCTTCCTAACTTTATTAAGGAGTTTTTAAAGTTATGAAGATAAAGATGGACAAATGAGTAGCAAAATGGTTAAATTTATAAACTCAGATTTCAGAAAGAAAAATGACCCATATACAATATTTAAAATGTTCTATTTCCCTAGTAGTCAAAGACTCACTATTTAAAGCATCAATGAGTAGTATTTGGTTTTACTTTAAGATCAGAAAACTGTTTTTAAAATATGCTTGTTTCTACTGAGGTAAAACAAGCATTTCTAATTATTGATTTGGGTATAAATTGGTAAAATATTACTTAAAATAATTGGCAGGAAATTTAAATATGGTTAGAATTGAGTTCTTGAGATGAAGACAAGGAAGCTAAGAGCACAGCTAATCCTTCTTCCCCAGTTTCCTTAGTAATTTGATGTGATCCAGTATGACCAAGTTCTACCAATGGAGAAGGAGTAGAATTGAGACCACCTCCAGGCTTGACCCCTATAAAGCTTCCATGCAATACCTGATTCTGCTTCTCTTCCCAAATTTGTTGGTTGGACATAATTACCCAGGGTGACTAGTGAAGCCGTGTGTTGACAAGGACAGAGCCTGCCATTACTCTCCTGAGACTCTGAATAGTAGTTCTGTACCACCACCTCCAAAACCACACCTCACCGTTGTTGAGCATTATGTTAGCAAAAATACATCCAGCCAAGCACTAACTTCTAGGGATTTAATTGTCATAGTACAGCTAGTACAACTAAAATAGACTTCTTAATTCTCCTAAAAATTTATCCTAATTATGATTAAGGATGTGTATCAACACATTAACTCTAACACCAGGAAAAATTGGAATTACCTAACAACATTAATTGTAAAATTAACTATAGAACATTCATTGAATGCAATATCTTGCAACAATTAAAAATTATGTTTAGGGGTGCCTGGGTGGCAGAGTCGGTTTGGCATCTAACTCTTGATTTCAGCTCAGGTCATAATCCTGGTGTCCTGGGATGGAGCCCCACATTGGGCTCCTCACTCTTTGGGGAGCAGCTGGAGATTCTCTTTCTCTCCCCCTCCCTCCTCACACTCTCTCTAAAATAAATAAATAAACCTTTTTTTTAAAAAACAAAGCATGTTTAAGAGGGGAGAGGAGTCAAGATGGCGGAGAAGTAGAAGGCTGAGACTACTTCAGGTTGCGGGAGATCAGCTAGATAGCTTATCTAAAGATTGTAAACACCTACAAATCCAACGGGAGATCGAAGAGAAGAAGAACAGCAATTCTAGAAACAGAAAATCAACCACTTTCTGAAAGGTAGGACTGGCGGAGAAGTGAATCCAAAGCAACCGGAAGATAGACCGTGGGGGGAGGGGCCGGCTCCCGGCAAGCGGTGGAGCAATGCAGCACAAAATCAGGACTTTTAAAAGTCTGTTCCACTGAGGAACATAGCTCCAGAGGCTTAACCGGGGTGAAGCCCACGCGGGGTCAGTGTGGCCTCAGGTCCCGCAGGGTCACAGAAGGATCGGGGGTGTCTGAGTGTCGCAGAATTTGCAGGTATTAGAACGGAGAAGCCAGCTACAGAGACAGAGCCGAGGAGTGAGCTGTAAGCTCGGGGTTACCTTGAACCGGTCACAGTCTTGGTCAGCTCGGAGCGCGGCCAGAGGCCAGGGTGACGGGAGTAATTGGGCGCTGTTCTCTGAGGGCGCACTGAAGAGTGGGGCCCCAGGCTCTCGGCTCCTCCGGGCCGGAGACTGGGAGGCCGCCATCTTCATTCCCGCCCTCCGGAACTCTACGGAAGGCGCTCAGGGAACAAAAGCTCCCGAAAGCAAACCCGAGTGGATTACTCACCCCAGCCCCTGGTAAGGGAGGCGCAACTCCGCCTGGGGCAAAGACATTTGAGAATCACTACAACAGGCCCCTCCCCCAGAAGATCAACAAGAAACCCAGCCGGGGACAAGTTCACCTACCAAGGAGTGCAGTTTCAATACCAAGGAGAGCAGCGGAATTCCAGAGGAGGAGAAAGCAAAGCACGGAACTCATGGCTTTCTCCCCATGATTCTTTAGCCTTGCAGTTAATTTAATTTTTTTTTTCTTTTTCAATTTTTTTTCTCTTCTTCTCCTAAATTTTTTTTAACTTTTACCCTTTTCTTTTTTAACGTTTTTTAACTAGTTTATCTAATATATATGTATATATTTTTTCCGTTTTATATTATTTTTTCATTATTGGTTTTCTTTTTTTATTTGTTTCTTTTTTCTTTTCTTTTTTTTTTTTTTCTTTCTGAACCTCTTTATATCCCCTTCCCCCCCACCCCTCACGATTTGGGATCTCTTCTGATTTGGCTAAAGCATATTTTCCTGGGGTTATTGCCATCCTCTTAGTATTTTACTTGTTCCTTCATATACTCTTATCTGGACAAAATGATAGGGCGAAAAAATTCACCACAAAAAAAAAGAACAAGAGGCAGTACCAAAGGCTAGGGACCTAATCAATACAGACATTGGTAATATGTCAGATCTAGACTTCAGAATGACGATTCTCAAGGTTCTAGCCGGGCTTGAAAAAGGCATGGAAGATATTAGAGAAACCCTCTCGGGAGAAATAAAAGCCCTTTCTGGAGAAATAAAAGAACTAAAATCTAATCAAGTTGAAATAAAAAAAGCTATTAATGAGGTGCAATCAAAAATGGAGGCTCTCACTGCTAGGATAAATGAGGCAGAAGAAAGAATTAGCGATATAGAACACCAAATGACAGAGAATAAAGAAGCTGAGCAAAAGAGGGACAAACAGCTACTGGACCACGAGGGCAGAATTCGAGAGATAAGTGACACCATAAGACGAAACAACATTAGAATAATTGGGATTCCAGAAGAAGAAGAAAGAGAGAGGGGAGCAGAAGGTTTATTGGAGAGAATTTCCCCAATATGGCAAAGGGAACAAGCATCAAAATCCAGGAGGTTCAGAGAACCCCCCTCAAAATCAATAAGAATAGGTCCACACCCTGTCACCTAATAGTAAAATTTACAAGTCTTAGTGACAAAGAGAAAATCCTGAAAGCAGCCCGGGAGAAGAAGTCTGTAACATACAATGGTAAAAATATTGGATTGGCAGCAGACTTATCTACAGAGACCTGGCAGGCCAGAAAGAGCTGGCATGATATATTCAGAGTACTAAATGAGAAAAACATGCAGCCAAGAATACTATATCCAGCTAGGCTATCATTGAAAATAGAAGGAGAGATTAAAAGCTTCCAGGACAAACAAAAACTGAAAGAATTTGCAAACACCAAACCAGCTCTACAGGAAATATTGAAAGGGGTCCTCTAAGCAAAGAGAGACCCTAAAACTAGTAGATCAGAAAGGAACAGAAACAATATACAGTAACAGTCACCTTACAGGCAATACAATGGCACTAAATTCATATCTCTCAATAGTTATCCTGAATGTTAATGGGCTAAATGCCCCAATCAAAAGACACAGGGTATCAGAATGGATAAAAAAACAAAACCCATCTATATGTTGCCTACAAGAAACTCATTTTAAACCCGAAGACACCTCCAGATTTAAAGTGAGGGGGTGGAAAAGAATTTACCATGCTAATGGACATCAGAAGAAAGCAGGAGTGGCAATCCTTATATCAGATCAATTAGATTTTAAGCCAAAGACTATAATAAGAGATGAGGAAGGACACTATATCATACTCAAAGGATCTGTCCAACAAGAAGATCTAACAATTGTAAATATCTATGCCCCTAACGTGGGAGCAGCCAACTATATAAACCAATTAATAACAAAATTAAAGAAACACATCAACAATAATACAATAATAGTAGGGGATTTTAACACTCCCCTCACTGAAATGGACAGATCATCCAAGCAAAAGATCAACGAGGAAATAAAGGCCTTAAATGACACACTGGACCAGATGGATATCACAGATATATTCAGAACATTTCATCCCAAAGAAACAGAATACACATTCTTCTCTAGTGCACATGGAACATTCTCCAGAATAGATCACATCCTCGGTCCTAAATCAGGTCTCAACCGGTATCAAAAGATTGGGATCATTCCCTGCATATTTTCAGACCACAATGCTCTGAAGCTAGAACTCAATCACAAGAGGAAATTTGGAAAGAACCCAAATAGATGGAGACTAAACAGCATCCTTCTAAAGAATGAATGGGTCATCCAGGAAATTAAAGAAGAATTGAAAATATTCATGGAAACAAATGATAATGAAAATACAACGGTTCAAAGTCTGTGGGACACAACAAAGGCAGTCCTGAGAGGAAAATATATAGCGGTACAAGCCTTTCTCAAGAAACAAGAAAGGTCTCAGGTACACAACCTAACCGTACACCTAAAGGAGCTGGAGAAAGAACAAGAAAGAAACCCTAAACCCAGCAGGAGAAGAGAAATCATAAAGGTCAGAGCAGAAATCAATGAAATAGAAACCAAAAAAACAATAGAACAAATCAACGAAACTAGGTGCTGGTTCTTTGAAAGAATTAATAAGATTGATAAGCCCCTGGCCACTTATCAAAAAGAAAAGAGAAAGGACCCAAATCAATAAAATCATGAATGAAAGAGGAGAGATCACAACTAACACCAAAGAAATACAGACAATCATAAGAACATATTATGAGCAACTCTATGCCAACAAATTTGACAATCTGGAAGAAATGGATGCCTTCCTAGAGACATATTAACTACCACAACTGAACCAGGAAGAAATAGAAAGCCTGAACAGACCCATAACCAGTAAGGAGATTGAAACAGTCATCAAAAATCTCCAAACAAACAAAAGCCCAGGGCCAGATGGCTTCCCAGGGGAATTCTACCAAACATTTAAGGAAGAACTAATTCCTATTCTCCTGAAACTGTTCCAAAAAATAGAAATGGAAGGAAAACTTCCAAACTCATTTTATGAGGCCAGCATCACCTTGATCCCAAAACCAGACAAGGATCCCATCAAAAAAGAGAACTACAGACCAATATCCTTGATGAACACAGATGCAAAAATTCTCACCAAAATACTAGCCAATAGGATTAAACAGTACATTAAAAGGATTATTCACCACAACCAAGTGGGATTTATTCCAGGGCTGCAAGGTTGGTTCAACATCCGCAAATCAATCAATGTGATATAACACATTAATAAAAGAAAGAACAGGAACCATATGATACTCGCAAAAGATGCTGAAAAAGCATTTGACAAAGTACAGCATCCCTTCCTGATCAAAACTCTTCAAAGTGTAAGGATAGAGGGCACATACCTCAATAGTATCAAAGCCATCTATGAAAAACCCATCGCAAATATCATTCTCAATGGAGAAAAACTGAAAGCTTTTCCTCTAAAGTCAGGAACACTGCAGGGATGTCCGTTATCACCACTGCTATTCAACATAGTACTAGAAGTCCTAGCCTCAGCAATTGGACAACAAAAACAAATTAGAGGCATCCAAATCGGCAAAGAAGAAGTCAAACTATCACTCTTCGCAGATGATATGATACTATATGTGGAAAACCCAAAAGACTCCGCTCCAAAACTGCTAGAACTGGTACAGGAATTCAGTAAAGTGTCAGGATATAAAATCAATGCACAGAAATCAGTTGCATTTCTCTACACCAACAACAAGACAGAAGAAAGAGAAATTAAGCAGTCCATCCCATTTACAATTGCACCCAAAACTATAAGATACCTAGGAATAAACCTAACCAAAGAGACTAAGAATCTATACACAGAAAACTATAAATTACTCATGAAAGAAATTGAGGAAGACACAAAGAAATGGAAAAATGTTCCATGCTCCTGGATTGGAAAAATAAATATTGTGAAAATGTCTATGCTACCTAAAGCAATCTACACATTTAATGCAATTCCTATCAAAGTACCATCCATTTTTTTCAAGGAAATGGAACAAATAATCCTAAAATTTATATGGAACCAGAAAAGACCATGAATAGCCAAAGGAATATTGAAAAAGAAAGCCAAAGTTGGTGGCATCACAATTCCTGACTTCAAGCTCTATTACAAAGCTGTCATCATCAAGACAGCATGGTACTGGCACAAAAACAGACACATAGATCAATGGAACAGAATAGAGAGCCCAGAAATAGACCCTCAACTCTATGGTCAACTAATCTTCGACAAAGCAGGAAAGAATGTCCAATGGAAAAAAGACAGCCTCTTCAATAAATGGTGTTGGGAATATTGGACAGCCACATGCAGAAAAATGAAATTGGATCATTTCCTTACACCACACACGAAAATAGACTCAAAATGGATGAAGGACCTCAATGTGAGAAAGGAATCCATCAAAATCCTTGAGGAGAACACAGGCAGCAACCTCTTCGACCTCAGCCACAGCAACATCTTCCTAGGAACATCGCCAAAGGCAAGGGAAGCAAGGGCAAAAATGAACTATTGGGATTTTATCAAGATCAAAAGCTTTTGCACAGCAAAGGAAACAGTAAACAAAACCAAAAGACAACTGACAGAATGGGAGAAGATATTTGCAAACGACATATCAGATAAAGGGCTAGTGTCCAGAATCTATAAAGAACTTAGCAAACTCAACACCCAAAGAACAAATAATCCAATCAAGAAATGGGCAGAAGACATGAACAGACATTTCTGCAAAGAAGACATCCAGATGGCCAACAGACACATGAAAAAGTGCTCCATATCATTCGGCATCAGGGAAATACAAATCAAAACCACAATGAGATACCACCTCACACCAGTCAGAATGGCTAAAATGAACAAGTCAGGAAATGACAGATGCTGGCGAGGATGCAGAGAAAGGGAACCCTCCTACACTGTTGGTGGGAATGCAAGCTGGTGCCACCACTCTGGAAAACAGCATGGAGGTTCCTCAAAATGTTGAAAATAGAGCTACCCTATGACCCAGCAATTGCACTGCTGGGTATTTACCCTAAAGATACAAACATAGTGATCCGAAGGGGCACGTGCACCCGAATGTTTATAGCAACAATGTCTACAATAGCCAAACTATGGAAAGAACCTAGCTGTCCATCAACAGATGAATGGATAAAGAAGAAGTGGTATATATACACAATGGAATACTATGCAGCCATCAAAAGAAATGAAATCTTGCCATTTGCGACGACGTGGATGGAACTAGAGGGTATCATGCTTAGCGAAATAAGTCAATCGGAGAAAGACATCTATCATATGATCTCCCTGATATGAGGGAGAGGAGATGCAACATGGGGGGTTAAGGGGGTAGGAGAAGAGTAAATGAAGCAAGATGGGATTGGGAGGGAGATAAACCATAAGTGACTCTTAATCTCACAAAACAAACTGAGGGTTGCTGGGGGGAGGGTGTTGGGAAGGGGGGTGTGGTTATGGACATTGTGGAGGGTATATGCTAGGGTGAGTGCTGTGAAGTGTGTAAACCTGGCGATTCACAGACCTGTACCCCAGGGGAAAAAATATATGTTTATAAAAAATAAAATTAAAAAAAAAAAAAAGAATAGAAGACATTAAAAAAAGAGAAAAAAAGTCAAGAGGCTTAACCAACTGAGACATCAAGGTACCTCCCAGACAGAATTTTTAATTTCATGCTTCCTTTACATGAGGAAGAAATAATTCAACTTTTCTGGATTTTTTCCCCTTATTTATGGCATATCCAAAACTAGAGTGAAAACTTATTCTGTTCAGTTTCCTCAGTGGAATTCAGGCTGCGCCTTGAGAGCTTCCTGTGAGTTCATTAATGTGGCAAAGCTTAGAAGTACAACAAGGTGCCAATTTTCAATTTGTAAAGATTTTAATTAAAAAAAAGCCAGAAAGCTATTTCGATGTTATTGATTACTATGGATATTACTATTAGGCAGTTCAGTCTATTTCTTTTGTGATGCTATCATTTGTACTTTATGATCCTCTTGGTATTTATTGTGTTTTATATTCACAATGGTGACTCAAGCTGCATGGTATAAAACAAAATTTTATTGTGGGAGTATTCAAACTTTCAAATAGTTCATGTTTTTGTTTATTTCAGGATTAACACATTTACTAATGCAATGACTAATCCCTAAGACCTGTAAAACGACGATACATGGTTAAGTTCATGCACATACATTCCAAGAAAAGGTTACTTTCCTAACAGTCTCATGACCTCCATTTAAATATGTTCATAAATGAAATGTCTCAACCTTGAACTTGACCTTTAAATAATATTTAGAAATAAAAAGAAGAAAATTTCAAAATTGAAAAAAAAAAGCATGTTTAATTACATAGAGAAATGTATCCAGAACATCAGGTTTCAATAAAAGCAGCATACAAAAAACTGTATAATATATGATCATAATCTACACATGTACGGTATGACCATAGTTATTTTGGGGTATTGGAATTATAAATAACCTTATGTTATCTATATCTTTTGCTGTCCAAACATTTTAGAATAACTGCTTATGAGTTATATTCACCAAAACATTCTCATGAATGTTAGGTTAAAAGATGAGGGGGGATAGACATTGGGGAGGGTATGTACTATGGTGAGTGCTGTGAAGCATGTAAACCTGGCGATTCACAGACCTGTATCCCTGGGGCTAATAATACATTATATATTAATAAAAAATTTAAAAAATAATTTTAAATAAAGATGAGAGGGAAAAAGCAGAAAAGAAGGGAAGGAAGAGAAAAGAAAGGAAAAGACAGAAAAGAACAAAGCCCATGGTTTGCATTTATAGTCATGTACTTCACAATTTTGCCAAGGCTGCTCTTTCCATAGGAGTATAAGCTGCCCAAGCAATGTAGTGGTGACTGGTACACATATGTGGTGAGATATTGATTCTCTCAGGCCTGTAAAGCTGGGCAAGGCCCAGGGTTAACCAAGCCTCCAGGTGGTAATGTCAAGGTCGTCAGCAGCCTTGTTATTGACCCTCATGTTCTATATAAATATCACCATTTTCTACATGTAACATGACATAAATAATGTTAGGAATCATCAGTATAACACCCTGTGGAAGAAGAGGAATGGATTACATCCATGACCATTCCTTTTATCCAGAGAAGATCACATGTTCAATAACTACAACGTTTACATTAGGAAAAAAAAAGGTCGAAAACATATAGCATCCATGAAATCACAAAATCTAGATTAAGTTACTATGAATAAAAAAAAAAACTATCAATAACGCAAATAGTGAATCTAATATTATTTTTCATAGTAGTTAAAATAGTGATTCCAATTTTCTCTGAAAACTTACTAACAAAACCTGGGGGAATTTTATTTAATGTTTAGACTCTATAGATCTCTCTTCATTTAAGTAAAACACACTGATGTGTTTCATATACACATCAAAGAATAAATCATTTTAAAATAACTATACTATACTCATTAGAATATTACAATATGTTATCAATCAAAAAAAGGAAAATGACTAGAAAGTGAGCCAGATTTTTCTCATTTGACTGTGTTTTGATGAGCGTGAATGAAGCACCTGAAGACAAAATATTTTCTAAAGCTCTAGGACACATACTGAAACTTGACAGAATATTAGCATGTGAATGATACAGAATAGGAAACAAACAAACAAAAAAGTTCATTTAAAAGAGTTTCTTATCCTGGCCTAACATTATATGATATTGAATGAGTTCCAAAGAATACATTGGTCCCATTGAAATTTACTTCATAGAAATAAAACTGTATACAAGTGCTTTGCCAGAAATAAAAGAAACCCACTAACATCACGCACACCTGCCAGTGATGATTAAACAAGCAAAAATAAAGCATTGAAATGTATGCTTTAAATAGAACTGTAATATACTTTCTCCTCGCATGTTCTACCAAAAAAAAAAAAAAAAGTGAATTAGTCCTAGGTTTTCATCATAGTTTTTAGACATTATGCTTAGTATGTTACATTTTTAAAGAAAAAATATATATATTTAGGTGCCTCTCTGAAATTTTCAGAAACATAAATGCATTGAAGAACCAATTTTCTGCTTTAAAAATATGCATGTGTTTTTAAAGACTTCCAACCCAGAAATTATGTAGAATTTGTAGAGATGCTCAGTATCTGTTAAAGAGAGAACTGTGCTCAGAAGACTCATATCTGGGCTTAGAGAGAGAAAGAACTACTCTCTATCCCTCTCCAGCCAAACATACCTAACAAGAACAACCAGCCATCCATAGGCCATGTAGTGGATCCTAAATGGAGTAGCCTCTCCTTGGCTTCTCAGCACCCTGTGCTCCTCTCTCACGGCTCTTGGCACCTCATACTGCATTACAATGGCCCGTTCACTCATCTGTATATTCCAGTGAACTGTAACTGCCCTCTGTGTGAGAAACACCAATGTCTCTTATATCCATCATTGTACCCACAGTTGCTAGCACTGTGATAGATAGTACATATCAAGCACTCAGTAACTATGTGGGAATAAATGTATTCATTCATTCATTCATACAATCTACACATTGTTACTGAACAGTTATTATGGGCCAGACACTATCCCAAGTGTTGGAATAAGGTGACAAATAAGATATAGCATTTTATAGCAAAATACTTCTCCACAAGTAAAGAAATGAGCAGAGAGAAGCATTGATTTCAAGGAGGGCAGTGGCAGGAACAGCAAGCTACATCCTACAGTGGCTCTCTATAGCCTAAGATGAAAAAGACAGAACACACGTGAGAGGCCCAGGAACCATGGTGCAGGACTAGCAGACTTTGATTAGAAAACTAAGAGGCACAGTTATTCAGTGAGGGCTCAAGGAGGTGGAATATGGGCATAAATGGTAATGTGAAATACTAACCACAGAATGGTGAGGCCTGAGAAGGTTAATGCTGTATAAGACATTGATCATAAACTGAAGTACTATAAGCTTTAAAAAGCCTTAATCATGGAACCACTGGAAAGAAATGTCTCCCATATATAAGATACGTCCATTTTTGTTGTTCATATACACAACATAGTTGAAGTGATATCAGGAGAATTTTTTTCCAGTTAATATTTTAATGGTTTTCATGCTTTGAATATTTACACCTAAAGCTTACATTAAAAATTTACATGAAAAATTCAAGTTTAGGGAATTTAATAATATAAGCTTCAGAAGGAAAATGAATCTAGCACAGGAGAAATGCTGTTTTTTCCACATATGTCTATCAGCAATGTGTCCTGCAGTTTGTGATTTTTTTATTAATAAAACAGATAAGTGATAGATGATAGATAAAAAGAAAGAGAAAACTAAAGACTAATGGTGTGTCTATATGATTTACTTAAAAAAATGAGTATCAGACACAAATTGCTCAATTGAAAGGTGAATAATGCCAAGCCTTGAAGTATAAATGGAGAAATGGGAAGTTTTACCCATCCCTGCTTGAATCACGATGCATATATGTATCTAGATATCCATATCTCTATCTCTATAGACAGCTATATCTGCACATATCTATTTAGATACATGTATACATAGTGATTTCGTATGTGGATACACATAAGATTCATTCACAGCTATAGACATGGACATGGATTAGATATGGTCTGACCCAATGAAATCACTGAAATTTTGTATATCGATCACATGGACTGACTAAGGGGTTCCTAAGATTCAAGTCTTTCAATGCTAAAACCAGCAAAGTCCCAGGCAAACCAGGGTGAACTGGTTATTATCCTTGTTCACCTTGAAGAACAAGTTAGATAGCACATGAGGCTCTGCGTGTAATTTGCCTTTTGCAGATCTCTATTATTGACCTTCACCCTGCTCCTTACAGCAAACTACTCCTTCAAAGAAGTTTAGGTGCTTTGGAAGTTTAATCTTTGAATATCTCATGCACCACAAAGAAAATGATGTCAAATATAACTGATATAAAATTAATTATATGCATACAAACCTTTTTACAACTGAATTTGTTGAAAAGGCTGAGAAGAAATTACTCATTTATGGGGACACTAAATTATATGACACTAGCCTAAAAGCACAAAATATAAGAAGTGGTCCCTTGTTCAAGTTTTTTCACAGCATCGATAGGTGAGAGAACAAACAAATGTAAAAATAGAAAAGGCCAATTCCAGAAGTCAGATAATAATCATCTCCTGATTAAATTATGGTTATAATTATCCACACTTCCCAAGGAAGAAAATATGTAGACTTGCTTTGTTCACATCTTCATAGAAAAATAACATTGTGTGCCTGGGTGGCTCAGTTGGTTAAGCAGCTGCCTTCGGCTCAGGTCATGATCCCAGAGTCCCAGGATCTAGTCCCGCATTGGGCTCCCAGCTCTACCGGGAGTCTGCTTCTCCCTCTTACCCTCTCCCCTCTCATGTTCTCTCTCATTCTCTCTCTCTCAAGTTAATAAATAAAATCTAAAAAAAAGAAAAGAAAAGAAAAGAAAAATAGCATTAATATTATATAAAATAACTTTGTTTTTACGACCCAAAATCTCATCTGAAAGATACGGAATCCTTTTTCACTCAATTATTATTTTTCTTGTTCTTCTCAAAACAAAAGTCTCCATTGGCCTCTTGGAGGCCATTACTGTTTTATAACCTATAAAATTTTATGACTGATTTCCAAGACCACAGCAAATCGTGCTTACCAATAAATAAACTGTATTATTTGATTTCCTTCAAAACAGAACATTAATGTCTACATGAATGAATGTGGCTTCTTGCCCCTTTGATAAAATTTTAATCTGTAGCAAACATAATTTGCTTTCATTTTTATTTTTATAAGCATTCACAGAGGGGAGAGGCCACTCTAAAAATCACCTGATTCATCATAAACCTTTACACATGTAATGCAAGAGTAGTTTTTACTTTTGTAAACGATCAAAGAGGAGAAATAAAAATGAAGAGTTTAAAAACAAAAGATTAAGGATGTTGCTGTATATTTCATTAGAATCCTGACTTTGGCCTAATATTTTTCCTTCTAGATTTTGTTTTTGGTAGCACTATACAAGAGTGAGTTTTGAGTTTAATCTTCCTCAAAGCAAAAAATAAAACAAAACAAAACAAATAAACAAACAGCCGTATCCCTTTCTTATTTCTCTTAAGGGTAGGAAGCAAGTGCAGCATCTCATCATATTCATAAGCAAACCTAAAGACTCAGTTGTCAGACAATGGCATCATGACTCAGTGTAGCTAAACTCAACAGCCAACATCTTCCAGGTAAATCTTATCAGAAGGAGGTAACAACAGCAACAACAAAACCTTCAAAATGCATCAGAATATTGCCAAAGGACAACAAATGAGAGGTCAGTGAACATCTTGAAAACCTGAAATGATAACTAGCCATATGCATGCTTTGACTGCACCGTATCATTTTCATGACATTTTAAGTCTGCCATAGTAACCTGTGTCCAAATAGAAGCCAGATACTCATCTTAATGTGACTCTAATAAAACCAGACCTCCACTAGAGTCTTCAGTAAGCCAGAAAAAAGCATGTGGTGACTTGGGCTTTTTGTTCTGAGGAGAGGGAAAATGCTTGTTTTGGTAGAATGGTAATGTTTACTATTCTGGATCATGAAATTTCATAAGCGATCAAGCCTTCGAGATCCTAAACAAAACAAACAAACAAACAAAAAACTTCCGCCTTCATTATACCCTTCCTCCAAAAAGACCTCGTAGTTTCCTATGTGTCTACAGCTGAAAACTCTCCTTGTGTATGCTCCATGATTTATTCAGAGCTTTCCTCACCCATAAATTACTCTAAGGGCCTGGTAGAGAGAAGTTTAAATAGCTGTGACCTGCATTTCACTCTGGTAACTTTTGTTGTTTTTAACTTTCCTGAAAAACTGTACCGTATATGTTGACATCTTTTCTGCTAAACACATATAATTCAATTATTTATTTTCCTTTTCTTTATTATATGCTTCATGTTCTAATAGGTTTCCATGTGGTTTAAAACAATGGAAATAATTAATAATTTTCTCCCATTAGATCAGTTAGATTTTTAAAGGAGTGAATATTGTGTTGTCCTTTTAAATTAGAGATACTTTTCAACTTCTGTGCACCTATACAATTAAGCCATTTGGTAAAAGACTGTTAGTTATATAGTAAATCTGAAAAATCTAGATCACTGATATCTTCTTTCAACATGAATTTACTCATGTAGCAAAAAATCATTAAGCATCCAGAACGTACCAGGTCTGGAGTTACATCACTAAGCAAAAAGACTGTTTCTGTCCTCATAGAGCTAACAATCTGGTAGTTTGGAAAGAAAAAAAAAAAAAATTAAAAACAAGGTTCTAAATGTAACTTTCCAGTCTTTTTAATCTCTAAAAACACTAATGAAAGTATCTCTTGTAAACTAAGATTTATTATTGCCACAGAATTACCATAAAATAGATGCAATATTTTATTTTATTGAGAGTGAAGTTGAACTACATCATTCTGTGATTGTCTTATCAAGAAATTAGTTTTGCTTCATTTTTTAAGATCCTAAAATGAGAGCTTCTATTATACTTCCTAAATAGGAAACTATTCCTAAAAACTTGGAAACAATAGATTAAGCCACTAAATTTTTGTGCAGAAAATTGTGTATAACATATGTAGAACAATGGTTTAATGGGAAAAGCATACTTAAGAGTCAAAATATTTTAAATTAGGACATTTGAAAATATACTCATTATTATCATTATATTCACTATCTTCCAATAGACTATTTTTAGAGAAATGATGTTCTAGGACATTTTGTTTTCTCTTTGGCAACTTGCAAGCGCAAAAAAGACTAGAGGTGCCAATTAGTCATTATATGTAGCCTTTGCTCTACCAAGTTGTCTGTGTCTCTCCAGGATAAAGTGCTGCTCCATCACTGCTAGCCAGCTACATAATACGGTACTTTTGACTAACTTGTCTATACTCAAGGTAAAAAAAAAAGAAAAAAACAAAAACAACAACAAAAACACTAGTGACCACTGTGCTTAAAGAATTTTCAGATGCTGCTCTAAAAGTTAAGAAAAAAAGTGGCGGGGGATGGGGGTGTGAAGGGCATGAAGATACGAAGTAGATTAGGCTAATGACAAGGAAAAGGGAAAGGCTGAAGAGCATGTTTTTTTAATGGTGCTTAAAGAACATCTGACACATTCTAGGTTTTCAGTGTGTATTGTTAAATTAATGAACAAACAAATACCTTGGGAATTAACTCAGAGAAGCAAGAAAGAGTTAACAAAAGGATTCTGAGGGTGCCTGGGTGGCTCAATGGGTTAAGGCTCTGCCTTCAGCTCAGGTCATGCTCTCAGGGTCTTGGGATCAAGGCTGCATCGGGGGATCTCTGCTCAGCAAGGAGCCTGCTTCCCCCTCTCTCTGCCTGCCTCTCTGCCTACTTGTGATCTCTGTCAAATAAATAAATAAAATCTTTTTAAAAAGTGGGGGGGGGGCACCTGGGTGGCTCAGTGGGTTAAGCCACTGCCTTCGGCTCAGGTCATGATCTCAGGGTCCTGGGATCGAGTCCCGCATCGGGCTCTCTGCTCAGTAGGGAACCTGCTTCCCATTCTCTCTCTCTCTCTCTCTGCCTGCCTCTCTGTCTACTTGTGATCTCTCTCTGTCAAATCAATAAATAAAATCTTTAAAAAAAAAAAAGAGTCTGCTTCTTGGTTTGCCTCTCTTTAAAAAAAAAAGGATTCTGTGAAATATCCCAAGTAAAACAGCAAGAGATCCAAAGTCATTTAAGCTCTCAAGGTTAGTAAAATAAGTGAGAAAGGGGAAAATACCCTCCACAGACACTAAGAATTGTATGTCTAAACTCATGTATTCAAAAAACACTTATTGTTCATTTACTATGTACATGCACTATTCCAGGCACTAGGGATCCAGCAATGAGCAAAGCAGGCAAATCCAAACAAAGTAGGCAAAGCAGTCCTCGTGATACATTCATTCCAGAGGGTGACGGATCACAAAATAAAGGGTGCCTCAAGTACAAACTGCTCTGAAAATGGCCTGCCTATCTAAAACAAACAAAGAAACAAGACAGGAAAAATGTATGAAATAATTATTTTCAGACATTGGACATCAGGGAGCATAGGACTGGGAGATCCCTGAGAAGGAAAACAAGCAAGGTGAGTCTGAAAATTGCCCAGGTTTCTGCCTGGAGACCATTTCCAGGACACAGCAAACAGAGATTGGCAGTTTGATGAATTGAAAGATAAAAGAGCTCTGAGAGATTCTAGAATTTGCAGGGTACAGTAACCCATAGGGAGGGTATATAAGGAAAGAACTCATGATGCCAAAGGGGTCCTCTCCAATCTTTGGCAGAGTACCGTTCTGTTCCAGTGCCACTGTATGGCAAAGTCCATGAGACCAAAGAGATATCCAGGTTAAGGCAGTCAGCCACACAATTCCTAAACTTGTGCAGGTCTGGGAACAGTTTGTGCTCCCACTGGGGAGAGTGAAGAGACTTTCTAATACACAGCTCACACAACAGAGGCTTCAGGAGGCTCACATCTTGAGAAAGGATAAATTTTATCTAGAGTAAAGGCTGTCTGGATGCACTATAATAAAGTTAAAAGTAAGCCAGGACCAAATTGATCCAAGAGTAACTTGACTATGTGTGCATTCATTTTCCATTGTTGTATAAAGATTACCATAAATTTATCATCTTAAATCAGGTTACAGTCAAAATGTCAGCCAGTTTTCTGGGTCACCTCAAGGATGACTGGGGGAATAATCAACATCCAATCACTCAGGTTGTTTGCAGGATCCATTTCCATTGTTGTGGGGCTGAGGGCCCCAGCTTTTTGTTTGCTATTAGCTAGAGGCTACCCTCAGGTCCTAGATATCACCCACAGTTCCCTGCCACAGAAGCCAACCAATATGGCCACTTTCTTCATCAAGCCTGCAAAGAGAGCTTCTATCTCCAATCTGACAAGATGGAGTCTAACATAACGGTAGGGACATCCCATTATTTTTGCCATATATAACATAACCTAAGAAGGAGCTCAACATCCCATTGACTTCACCATATTCTAGTGATTAGAAGCACTCAGCGGGGAGGACTATGTAAGGGCATGAACATCAGGAGTCAGGGGTTATGGAGCTACTCTAAAGTTTTTCACTTATTGCATGCTATTTCACAATCCAATTTTTAAAAATGAATACAAGAAAATCTAATGTTCAGTAATATAAAATTAACAAAATTGATCAATCAGTCAAAATTAGCTCAATTTTTTTAAAGCAAGAAACATGACCCATAACCTGAAGGAGAAAGAAATCCAGAAATGACAGAGATGATGGATTACCAGACAAGGATTTGAAACAAACATTCTCAAGAATTTAAGAGAGAAGATGAACATAAGAGAAAACACATGAAAGATTTAAAAGATCCTAATTAAACCAATTAAAAAAAAAACCCTGTAATTGTGGACTTCCAAGAGATTAATAGTAGAATGCAGTGTATAAGAAATAATACTTGTTTCTCTAGACATTTTTGGTTGCTTTCTGTTTGTGTGTTTTATAGCACAACTCTTAATACCTCCTACATCAGTTTTCTACAGAAGAGTCTATGAAGACATATTATAAAGGAATGGTCTGCAAACCACTTTTATTATAGATCTATATCAACAAAAAAATGTAAACATGCTTTATTTATGTATTTATTTGTGTACTTGCTTATTTATTATATGTGTGATGGTAAAATGAGATACTATCTCCATTTTAAACCAAGGCCCCAAAGACCAAATACAAAACAGAACATGTCAGCTACTACCATATTCCAAGATGAAGTCCAGGCCAAAAGCCAGAATGTTAAAGGAGGTGATCAAAACCATTCTCCCAACCCCAGCTCTTACCATATGCTGAATAAAAGAGACTTCAAGAGAATCAAAAACAATTTTGGCCTGTTTCCCCTGCAGTTAGTGGAGCATACATGCTAATGCTAGACTTAGACCCTCATCTGGAAATTTAAGGCAAGTGATCATGGCTAGCTAGTTGGTCCCTGATTAACAGAATGGTCAGGGCATCACTGGAAAGTAGCTTCATGTCCACCAAGGGTATGTCAAGAGAGCATGTCTATCCAAAGCCAGATTGTGGACTCCACAGAGGGAACCAGTATGGGGCAATGGGACCTTAATACAAGGGTGATAGCCTGATGTCCAGGGTCTGAGGAGAGAATCTATAAACAAGCAACCAAGAAGACCCAACATTCACATCACAGACAGTATAGTAAAGAAGTCTCAGAGAAACCCAGAAAAGCATCACAAGAGAGAAAGGGAACAGCTCTAAACTTCCACCAGTTCGGAGTGTTCATGCCAGAGAGTGACAGTAGTGGTTAAGTAAGATCTTTCCTACTTTACATCTCTTTTCCTTCATCTAACTCCACACTGCCTTCTCCCACAAAGTCCTAAAAGATCCAGAGGAAACTCACAGGGGTTGGGAGAGCATTGGTTGAAAGGCAAGATGATGCACAGCAGGGAAGCCATCACAAGACTGCTTCTCTCTCAGGCTTCCTGCTGAAGCCATCCTGAAATTGGGATGGAGAGAACCTAAGTCCAAAAGATGTAAAAGAGAGTTGATTATTGACATTGGGCTGCACATTTTAATTACTGAAATTCATATCTGTTGAGATTCACACTGACCAGAAGACTTTCTATGATATAAAGAGCTACCAGAAAACTATAAAATCTGCTTCAAATTCCATCTGGGATAGAAAAGAAGAGGCCTACAGAGCAGATTTAAAGAGAGAGTAGGAAGGAAATAAAGTTTCTCTATGAATTTAATTCTTACAAACAAATGTCCTAGTGTTTTAATGTTATATATATTTTGAGATGTATACACACAATAAAAAGAATATTTACATATACAGAGAAAACATATTTTAAAAGTAATTATCTTACTTAACAGGTGAAATTAACCATTAATAACAGTTTTGTGACAAAAAATATGATTGAAAATGTTCTGTTCTTTTAGAAAATTTGGTTTACCCCTTTTTTCTTAAAGATTTTATTTATTTGAGAGAGAGAGAAAGAGTGAGTGAGCGGGAGGAGTGGTAGAGGGAGAGAGAATCCTCAAGCAGACTCCCAGATGAGCACAGAGCCCAACACAGGACTCAATCCCAGGACCCTAAGATCAGGACCCAAGCTGAAATCAAGAGTCAGACGTTTAACTGACTGATCCACCCCTGTGCTCCATAGAAAATTTGGCTTACCACTTTATGATATAGCAATTCTGGTTGTAAGTTTAACATGTTTTCATTTTAACTTTGTTAGCAACCATACCAGAAATAGAAAACTCAAAATCTACACATGGAAGAAATGCATTATAATGGTAAATCAAATCAATATCAAAAAAATGTATTTTCCCATCTCACCTATCTTTCCAAAGTTTTTGCTGAAATTCAGCTAATAGATTTCTATCTTCTCTGATGTTCTTCAGTGGTCTGGCAAACTCATCATAAATTTCACTGTTTCTTTAAATGGTCCTTGAGCATCCACTGTATTCTAGGCCTTTTCTACGTGCAGGAGATATAGTTGTGATCAAAATAAGATATAGTCCCTGCCATCATAGAGTTCATAGTGTAGTGAAGGAAATGAATATAATGAAAATCATCTACAATTGTCAAATTACACCTACTCAGAAGTCATGCAGGGAAGATCTGCACTTCTGTGAGATTTGTCCTAATTGAGGAGGTCAGGAAAGGCTTCCCTGAGGATGTGTGAGCTCAGATCTGAAGGAAGTTCTCAAAGAAGGAATTAACTAAGCAAATGCAGTTTCAATAGAAGCAGAAGGAACACGAGGGTCCTGGATCAAGAAGAATGTGTTCATTTTTATACATTTTTAAAAATGTGTCAGAATATACCAAAACTGTTTCTGCAAACTTTAAACAGTTAAAAACCATTTTAATTTTTTAAAAGAATGAAGATATGAGAATGTTTATAGGCAACGCACCATTTTCAGGCAAATAAAAAATCACACAGCAATAGAAACATTTGGATAAGGGGTTGAATGATCATTACAGTAGACCCATTAATTGATATTCTCTTCTCTCTCTCAACCTCTTTTCCTTTCTCTGTTGTCCTTCCTATGTTTATTTGCATCCCATCCCTATCATTTCTCTCTCATGTCTAGAATGCTAAGCAGTTTCCACATTCGGTGTTGGAACAGCTACTACCTTCTGGGCCTGGAGAAGAGGATGAGGGATGCCCTCCTCCAGGATCTCACTGTTTGTTCAAGGACCATGGCAATAACCAAGGCATAAAAGTACCCTGAAACTAAGTGCAGATAGTTTTAAGTCTGGAAAGAACTGAAGCCAAATAAAAGTTCCCCACACAAGGAGTCAAACTCTCAGAATGAAAATTTGACCTTATACAGACTTTCACAGCGGTTGTAAAAATTTGCAGACACTAATCAATCCTACACACAGCTGCCTAATTAATCTTCCTAAAGTACAACATAGATATTATCACTCCAGGCTCCCACCAAGAATGATGTGTTCTGTCCATGGCATCATACATTAAGAATCTGATGACTGGATTAAAAACAAATGGGAGTGAATTTTGGAGAGGAACTCTGGAAGGAAATAGAAAAGTCTTATCATTCTAAGGAAAAGGGACAAATCTGTAACCCAGGAGATGCACAGGAGATGCAGATAATTTAAGGAATTATTTTCATCAATGTAAAAGAAACAGCGTCTTACTATTAAATCTGTATTTTATGGAGAAAATTGCCCAGCAAAAATAGCAAACTATTTGGGTCAAATTTTGATTTTAATTGTATCATTTAACATATGGTTTCAACTTAAATTTGTTTTTAGGAAACCATAAGCATGATGTTTGTACATTTTCCCAAGTGGTATAAAATTTTAATGTGGCAATGCTATTCTGAGAAAGCTACTTATCTGTTCTTTAATAGAGTTTGTGTTCTAAAATTCCAAACAAATACAAGCAGTCTTTAGTTAGCGTTTTCCTTCCTAAAAGCCATATTTTTTTCACAGTGCTTTCATTTGGCCTCCACCAAAATTTCCACTGCCTCCTTTAGTTCTCTTACTTATACTTCTCCTTCTATTATGTCTATATTCACCACTTCTGGTTTTTTGTTTTGTTTTGTTTTAATTTTTATTTGAACCTGTCGTATGATGATAACTTCATAAAAAGAACAAGTCATCAATGGCTAAATCAGAGAAAAACCACATTAATAGTAATAGATGCAAGCCAAATTAGAAAAATGTGTATCTGTTGTCTACCTGTCCATCACTCTTCCCTGTAGTTTGTTTCTTAAAATTTTTTTGTCAGAATGATCCACTCAAATTTTTTTCTACTTTCCCGCCTTCTGTTGAGCATTTCTTTCTCTCCTTTACAATGCTATAATCTATTGTTCTCTTATATTCAGGCATTCATTCCCATCTAGGCACTTTTGTCCTGCTCTCAAACATTATTTCGCTAACGTTTTCTTCCTAGGTTCCATCCATTTTTATAATTATCACTCAATCTTCTTTCTGCCTCTGTTTCAATGTCCTTAGAGTTCACTAGCCATTCATTTTCTCCTAACTTTTCCTTATTCCTTGCTTTCACAAAAAGAATAAGGGAAGGAAAGTTTTATTGTTTTTGTTTTTTAACAGAAAATCAGTTTTTATGGAGGATTCAAAGTTCCCCTTTGATGTATAGCAAGATAGAGTGCCCTATTGAATCTGGGCATTTTTCTATATAAAAGTGCACACAAAGCTCTACTTTCTTATGAAGAGAATCAGTTTCCTCTAAATTGTTGAACTCTGAAAAACCAGAAAAGACCCTGAAGACCATCTAGTCCACCTCTGTTATTTTATAGATGAGGGCAAATGGAAGCCAACAATTATTGATCCTCTTCATGTGTCAAGCTTTGTATTTTGTGTTGCCATCATCACTGCTGTTAATATTTTATACTTGTTAACAAATATATCCTCACAATCATTCCAAGAGTTAAATACTCAATACGAGAAATACTAACCAGCTCCTCAGTGCCCAGTCCTAGGGGAAAAAATAAGAAACAACCATACAAAGTTCACCTTTTATTTTCTAAGTGCTTTATGCTCTTTATCAGTTAACTATCTCACTTTAATACAAACCTTATCGCCTCCATTTTGCAGAAAATGAAAGAGTCTCCAAGATAAGCAATTACATGCCAAAGGTCACAAAGTTGTGAAGAGTCAGAGCAAGAAGCTAAAATCAGGTCTGCTTTCATCCCAAGTCCATTTTTGTTTATTTGCTTGTTTGCTTTCATTCAGGGCTATCCACTCAGAACAAGCACAACATGTCAGTTTCTCAACCAGATGACTGGTGGTTCCAGAGTTCTCAAACCAAATGATAACTTGCTCTTCTAAATGCCGACCTTCCTAGCTTTGGCTCACATTCACCCCAATTATATTGGCCATCATATCTGTGCGATGACCACCTGGGCAACCATTTTGTGTGGGTGTGGCATATGTTTAATAAATGCATTGGTGGTGTTAACAAGGAGAGAGAATGGAAGAAATAGGCAGTAGATTTGAGTAATTAATTTTAATTACTCAAATTATTATTATTTTATATTTTTATTATATATTATATATTAATATATATTTATATATTATATAAAATGTATTATATTTATTTTATAATTATTATTGTTATTTTAAAAGATATGACCTGGACGCCTGGGTGGCTCAGTGGGTTAAACCCTGTCTTCGGCTCAGGTCATGGTCTCAGGGTCCTGGGATCTAGCCACACATCTGGCTCTCTGCTCAGCAGGGAACCTGCTTCCCCCTCTCGCTCTGCCTGCCTCTCTGCCTACTTGTGATTTCTCTCTCAAATAAATAAATAAAATTAAAAAAAAAAAAAAGATATAACCTACTACTTATTCCACTAAATAAAAGGCTCTTCTACTCTTTCATAACTTTACTTCTAATTTTAGTTACTTTTATCATTTTTCCCATTCTCTTTCTCTAGTCCCTCACTCTTTAATGTGTGATTCATCTTTCTGATCCCAGGATATCTGTTGCTTTTCCTAAATATAACAGGAATTCACACGAATGTTAATGACATGAAGTCCAATTCCTTCATTGGATTCTTTTTTAGAGATAAAGAATAGCAAAAACCCCTCTTTCTCTGCCTGTCTCTCTGCCTACTTGTGATCTCTCTGTCAAATAAATAAATAAAATCTTTAAAAAAAATAGCAAAAACATTACTTCAGATTTAGAAGACTCTTAAAATAGATAATAGTCCTTGCAAAATATGACCTTTCAAAAACAAAATTTCACACATTCAGCTTAGGTCTTTACTTGTTAGTTAAGCATTATTAACTAAAATCTCTCATATCCATTATGCTTTTGATATTAGAGCAAGACAATTGGGTTAAAAGATTTTCTACTCATTCTTGATCTCAAGCTATTAAATCTGCATTTGGTATTAGTGCTTAATCCTGAATCCATAAAAGAAGGAATGTACATACATACTGATTTAAAAAAAAAAAAAGAGGAAAAAGAAAAACACTTAACACTTAGATAACACACTTGTTACACAAGAACAGAACCTTTGATTTATGTCACTCTGGCCAAGTTGGAGTTACTCTAGGAAAAGGATTTTGTTTTGATCATTCATAGCTGCTACCTCTGCTGTATGTTATTTTTCACAACTTTCAGGAACTTAAGAGGTTGAGGAATGAACAAAAGAAGAAGGAAGCTAACTTCATTCATTTAACAATTTATTTCTAGAATCTCCTAAGTCAGGAACTATGCTAGAAACTTGACTTACATTATATTATTTGTACACACAGCAACTAAGCTGGTTTTACTATATGCATTTTTAGAATGGGAACTCAAGCCTCAAAATGGTTATGCAACGGTTTCTAGACTGTGTATTTAGAAAATGGTGGAACTAAAATTTGAACCCAAGTCTGTCTGTCTCAAAAGCCCATGCTTTTTATACTTTACCAAACTCCTTCATGCATACAAACAAAACCCATAAACATAAATTACTTACTCTATTATTGATAAACAATATAGACTCTCATACAAACCAATTACCTAAAATTGCATTACTGGATATTGTTATATAACTGGCAACTATAGTCTGAGGCACTCAATAAAATGACAAATTTATTAAAGGCTTTGGTCCTGCTGAGTCTGTGTCTGCCACCTCATATAAATAACACAGTTTGCAATGAAATCTCTAACAGCTTGGAGGTAAAAAGTCTGCCTTTACAGATGGCAGGGTTACTGCAGGAGCTAAATCGAGGCACGTATTTCCAAAAGGTAGACATAGCTTTACCCTCTGTCCTCTAGAAAGGACAGAAAAGACAGAAACTAACTAGATTCTTTACCCTCCCTTATGTTCTGGAAGACCATGTGGTAGTGGCACACTTACTTAAATGACACACTTTTCCCTCCAAGATAACTTCCAACTGAAAAGAGCCTGCATTGGCATTTTCTAGGATCAATTCTAGCTTAGTTCTACTCGGAAGTAAATACAGATGCATCAATTTTACTTGTTTGTTTTCATAAACAAGCCCTTCTATAAACACCAAAATGATGATAAGAAAGTCCTGGATCTGTTCTAGTCATCTCCTGATGCAGCTAGCCAAAGACTCAGATGAGGCACAGCTTCCAGAGAAAGGCTCCTGGAGAAGCATATAATGTTGGATTTGAAGGAGACATAGAAAATATCTTCAATACTTTGATATTTCACATGAGGAAACCAAGGCTTAGAAAGGTTAATTGCTTTGCCCAAGATTGATATTTATGTGGCATAGTTAGTCTTCAGATTCTTTCTACTACATCAGGTGACCTGAGAGAGCTCAGGAGAGGATAAAGCCCAAACTGCAAAAACCCAAAAGGAAAAGTTGGCCAGAGCCAATTTAGTGAATATATCTGATCTGATTGACGTCTGGTTCCACAGAAAGCAAAAATGATTACCATTAATAGTCCAAAGGAGTTTAATAGTTCACATAAAATTTTTACTTTTTAATTTACTTTCATCTGTACATAGTTTGCATTTTGTTTTCACTCTCCTTTTGTTTGTTTTTTAATAAACCTGATCGTTTTTTCTGATCCAGGGTTTGCAGCCACATCTCTCAAGGATGTGCATTCAGTATTTGCTTTCCCTTCCTAGAGAAGGGGTGTAGAAAGAAAATCAATCCTCTAAGAACTAAAATTGTGTCTCTTACCCCAATAAAAACCCCAATTGACGATTTTTAAAATATGACAAATTAATCTAATGTGAAGAACACAAGGTATGCTGAATCTATCCAAAATTTTAAAAATAAGTAAATGAAGAAAATTATATCAAATAGCATATATTTTTCAAAAATGCTTTGGGATTGAAATGGACTGAATCAAGCATTTGTCTATTATGTGTTCTCCAGCTTCATTTTCTATTTCTACCCTAAATAAACATCCTGTATAATTGAAAATCATTTTCAATTTAAATGGATATACTCATCTTTCTTAAAAACAATTTTAAAAATCTTCATTTCTACATATATGTTCAGCTTGCATGCTCCTTTCCAATTGTTCTACATTTTTCCAAAATTCATTCCATGTATCCCATTTCTACCTCCATATTTATGTTCATTCCCATGTCTTGTCTGAATCTGAAAGACCAATTTTTTCAAATAGCTACATCCTATCCAAATGTTAGTGAGCACAAAAAAAAGATTACTCTTTTTCTACAGCCTTTCTCAAACTCTTTAACTGTAGAAACCTCTGCCCTTCAACATCAGTAGTACTTACCATTTCTATCATTTAACTGACACTTAGGAAATTCTACCTAAATTCAATAGATACAGGGAACATAGTCTATAGCATATATTTTGGCTTTTGACATCATTGTCAACATCTTGGAGAGCATCAATATGGCTATTACCTTTGGGGTTAACAGTGATATGAGACATCAACACAGCAAAGTAGAATCAGAGAAAAGAAAGTTAGTTAATTTTATATATATAAAATATATATATATACACACATATACATATACATACATATATATACATATATACACATTTTGTAAATAAGAATCCTGTTTGTTAAGAGGAAAAAAAGGTGTCTCAGGGCCAGAAATCTGATTATTATTCTAGACCCCTCCAACATTAATATCACTACATGATTAATCAATTTTGTTTAATATTTCTCAAATATAAATCCAGAACTCTTGCCCCACTGGTAAATAAGTTACTCATTTAATCAATCAAAAAATATTTATCGGAGCACCTGGGTGGCTCAGTGGGTTAAGCCTCTGCCTTCAGCTCAAGTTATGATCTCAGCGTTCTGGGATCGAGCCCCGCATCAGGCTCTCTGTTCAGCAGGGAGTCTGCGTCCTCCTCTCTCTCTGCCTGCCTCTCTGCCTACTTGTGATCCCTCTCTCTCTCTCTCTCTCTCTTTCTGTCAAATAAAGAAATAAAATCTTAAAAAAATATTTATCAAGCATCTACTGTGTGCCAGACATCATTCTAAGTGCTGAAGATACACAATGAATAATTAAGAATAATCACTGTCATATCGGAACTTATGTTCTAATGAAAGTACATAGATAAAAAGTAATCATAGTAAGTTATAAAATATACTAGAAAGTTATTTCTAAGGTGAAAAATAAATCAAATGAGTATAGAATAGTGCCAAAGGACTTCAATTTTAAGAATCATTAGGTAAGACCTCACTGAAAAAGAGATATTTTGAGATCTTAGCACCAAATCTACAGGGACTCTCTTTTCACTTCAGCTTTTTGTTTGTTTGTTTTCCCCAGGCTAAGAAAGTAGGTGCTCCCTATGTTGTTATCTGTGGATTACCTCGGTATTCCTTTTTTGCACTTTGACTCTCCAAATCTATATAACTAATTGTCTTTACTAAATTTCTTGTTGAAATGTCTATCTATTTTTCTTCTGGACTGGAAAACTGGTACACCATAAAAACACTAATCAAGGCAAAGTTAATATAGCTGTATTAATTACAGAAGAGGTACGCTGAAGTAAAAAAAAAAAGATACTAGAAACAGTGATATTTTATAATGGTGATGCACTGATAAAATATTATAATTCTAATATACATGGGCCTAATAACATATCCTCAAAATTTATAAAGTAAAACAGAACTAAGGAAAGAACTAGGCACATTAATAATTACAGTGGTGTTTTTAACAAACTTTTCTCAGATAGTATAATCTAAGAAAAAAAATCTAAGTATAATCTGATAGTATAATCTAAGAAAAAAAAATCTAAAGATTAAGATTAATTGAACAACATAAAATCAGAGTATGGGGAGGAGGAGGCTATGGTGGGTGAAAAGAGTTAGAATCCTTTAAAATATTTAGCCAGGAGGGGGACCTGGATTGCTCAGTTGGTTAAGTGTCTGATTCTTTTTTTTTTTTTTTAAGATTTTATTTATTTATTTGACACACAGAGAGAGAAATCACAAGTAGGTGGAGCAGCAGACAGAGAAAGAGGGGAAAGCAGGCTCTCCATTGAGCAGAGAGCCCGATGCAGGACTCGATCCCAGGACTCTGAGATCATGACCTGAGCTGAAGGCAGAGGCTTAACTCACTGAGCCACCCAGGCACCCTAAGAGTCTGATTCTTGATTTTGTGTTAGGTCATGATTTCAGGGTCATGAGACTGAGCCTGAGACTGAGGTTTCATGCTCAGCAAGGAGTCTACTTGAGTTTGCTCAGCATGGAGTTTGCTGAGTTTCTCTCCCTCTGCCCCTACCCCCCAACACCTCAAATAAATAAATAAAATCTTTTTTAAAATTTTATACAAGAGATGGTAGGAGAAAGGATTAGAATTATAGCTAAAGGAGATGCAAAGAAATGGTTGAAATCTGGATAAAGATTAAAGGCTGAGCCAACAAGACTTCCTGACATTGGATGTAGGCTGTGAGAGAAAGCAAGTGTCAAAGATGGCACCTATACAAATGAAAAAATTGAATTTCCATTAACTGAGAAGAAGATTTTGTGATTGTTTGAGAGATAGGATGGAAAGTTCAGTTTGGGCATTTGAGCTTAAAATATCTTTCATTTCTGTATCTATTACTTTTCCATTTCTAAATCATTTATTCACTTCACTTAAAAGTGGAACTCCACTGGGGCACCTAGGTGAATTGATGGTTAAGCATCTGACTCTTGATTTTGGCTCAGGTCATGATCTCAGGGTCCTGAGATGGAGCCCCGTGTCAGGCTCTTTGCTCAGCAGGGAGTCTCCTTGAGGATTCTTTTCCTCTCCCTCTACCCCTTCCCCTGCTTGTGCGTGTACTCTCTCTTTCTAAACTAAATAAAAAGATCTTTAAAAAAAAAAAAAGTGGAGCCCCATTGCTCTCATTACTCCTTGCAATAGCCTTTAGGGCTTTCCTGGGTTTGGCTCCTGATTATGCCTTATTTCCTCTCTCACTTCTCCTCTCTTTTTCCTTATGCTTCTGAATTAACTGCAGCTTCTTAGAAACTTTCTTTCTTCCGGTCCTTTTACACATTATTCTTTACTTAAAATATATCTTCCCTTTCTTTGCTTGAATATTTGGATTTATCTTTCAGCCAAATAATCATATACCCTAGGAATCCTTTGCTGAAGACCGAATCTGGCTTGCATGCTGCCTTTTATAAACACCTTCCTTGTGTTTGCCACTGTTGCCCCACTTATCATATTATGCCGTAATTGCTTATTTATTTCTGTTTCTCCCACTACACTAAAAATGCCTCCAGGGCAAGTAACAAAACCTGTATGCACACTTGATACAAAGGTGTCTGATGTATTGCTCAGTGCTAATAAAAGCCTGTTAAATAAATTTATTAAGATACAAAAACAGTAACTGTGAGGACACCTGCGTCCCCAAAGAACAAAAAGCATTGTTCTAAAAATCTCTTTGTGTGTTTCCTGAAAATTTAGCTTTTAAAGTATAAAGCTATCACATAACATTTCAGAAAAAATAAGAGGAAAACAATCCTCAAGAATTTTCAATATGATTTCACTGAAAGCCTAGTATATACACATTAGCTTTTGACTGAATATACTTTGTACTGATACTGTCACTCCATATGTGGATCGCCAGTAATCCCCACCAAAAAACATGCGATAAAACATTCTTCACTTCCTTTGGGTGTAGCGATGTGCAATTTTTTTTTATTCTCAAGCATATGAAATAAATAAACTAATTATGGGTAACACTGTCAGAAGCTTTTCTCCTACAGAGAAATAAAGGATCTCATTGTCCACTGGAGTTCGAAAAATAAAATTTACTTTCTTGACACAGTTGGTTTTCAATGTTCCTCTAGGATAGTACTTCAATGAACATGCCACTTTGCCATTTGAAGTCACAGTTGTCTTGTCTTTCTGGCTACTGCTTCAAATCTTCCCACCTAACCATAAACCCACTTTGTCTTACCTAGAATGAGTTTTGCCAGCTAGATTTTATCTAGATGGCCAATTTTTCTCTAATTCTGAGAAGCTGTAGTTACCCACTCCTTCGGTGTGAAAAAAAGATACATTTAAAAACAAACGAACAAGCAGCAGCAGACACTGAAGAAAGGGGCCTACACACCTGAATCCTAAGTTTTGAAGAAATCTTGAGATTTAACTTTGTTTTCAGAAAAAAAAAAAGGACTTTCAAAACTGGAACATTAATTTTTTCATCAAATTCATAACTCTAGTAATATACGTGAAGGGGAAAAAGGAATAAATTTTATCCAGAAACTAGACATACATCTTCTGTTCTTGAAAACATATATAGCTATGCTTCATAACTATTTTGCATTTTTAATGTATATAATTTCAAAAGCAAATAAATGGTCTGGATCAGAATTGCTATATGCTTTTTGTTACATTCCCACTTCAGGTAAGAATTATATAGCTCGTAGAGGTGCTTTCTTCATTTGCTTTATATCAAACATCTCCAAAATCCAACATTCCTTTGATGTTGGTGTTTAGTTTTGTGTTAGAAAGCTCAATGGGAGGGAGAGAAAGAGGCAAGACAAGTTGTAATTGAAGAAATCCATCTCGTAAGAATCTATAACAAGAAGAAAAACAGGTGAGTTGCTAAGCAAAGTATTTTTTCTCCTGCCCTATTCATGCCCTTTTCAAACATCTCATTTATGAGTCCAAAGCAGCTGTCACTGCACTGTTTTGTAAGCCAGAGCTCACCTATCTATTCTCACCTTGCTCCTTAGAGATCTATAAGTGATAGATTTTTTTCCTTAACATACAAGAAGCATATTACTGGTATATAACATGTATTAATTGGAATGTAAAGATCTGAAATTTTATATACAATTTCAGCAATATACACATTTAAAAAATAGATGTTTAGTAAAAGATATAAAGTCACTGAAAGAGTGGGAGGATACAGGCTTTAACCATAAAGATTGTACAAAAGCAAGAAGGATGGGAGTCGAAATTTATTAATGTTTGCCCTAATGAACCTTGAAAGGAAAGTGGAGGAGGAGACACGGGGAAGTAATGATCGAGAAACAGAGGCTGGCGCTAAGCATCCCTCTACGAGGACCAAGAATTCTCTGTGCTCACATAAGCATGGATCACATTTCCCTTTAATTTGTTTTCTAATTTTACCTTTCAAGATATTTTTAACAGATTGCCTACAATAAATTGTTTGGCCCCTATCAATTTTCTGCATCAAGGCAATCACATATTATAAAACAAATGGTAGAAATAAAATTTTAAATTACATCTAGATGTTTTGGATATACAGTGTTTATCAACATTCATATTCCATTAGAGAAAGTGGTATAAGCATATTAAAAGGACTCTAAACCCCAAAGTTCTTGTCAATTCTAGTTTTTGGTCAAAGGCAATACTTACTAGAATTACCAAAAAAAATTATGCACAAACAATTTTAAACCCATAAATAAATAGATGTCAGGCACTGAACCCAAAATTGACTTGCTTCTATTCTGAATTAAATAGTTCAGTCAAGTTGTACGAGATCTGCTAAAGCAATACTTGATCTGAACTGTCATTTTATTATGCCAAATACAGCAAAATCTATAGATCAGTCATGAGACTATTTGTCTTACATTTTCTGGAGAAGTGAAACCTCTTAACTGAATCCTACACTTAATCTTCCTGAAATCACAAGGTATATCTGCTGTTCCCTATTGCAATTTAAAATAAAATTCATTTTCTGGTGTTCCTCGTGAATTTGCTTCAGGCTTGACTTAGAGATTTATGCATAGCATTTACTGTTTGTTTGCCAAGCACTTCGGTGCTTCTAATCCTTGTGGGTGATTTCCACAAGGCTGCAGGTGTGTTGGGAAGAGGAAAGGAGTGTTGATAGTAGAATGATTTTATACAGCAAAATACAGCACCCTCACATTTGAAGCCAAATATATATATATATACATATACATATATATGTATATATATATACACACACATATGTGTGTGTGTGTGTGTGTGTGTGTGTGTGTAGTGAGAATATAGTGAGAATGAAGCAACTTCCTGGATTCAAATAGCACATTTAATATGAAAATACGAGGATGTCTGAAACCTGCCGTTTCCAATATTCCTGCTACATCCTACTTCTAGAGAAAGTGCCCTTATCTAGCAGGTATGAAATCTGATGGTGAGTCCTCTTTTATTTATGGACTTACCTTGGACAGCATTCAATCTGACTTTTGCTAAAAGTGAATTGTTTCCTCAGAAGTAAGTGTCCAGAAATAGAGAATGATGGCAGTATTCCCCACTCAAAGTTTTTGAGTATTTATTGCTTTAAGAGAAGTGAGGGAAGCCCATAGCCATGGAAGGAAATAAGGCTGTGCCAACAGGATATAAGATTGACAGCCCGCAACACCCAATAGGAATAAGTTACCTCTCAGTCCCCTGAAATTTAACACTCTGAAATTCTCAAGGGCGCTGATAATCCCCTCCTTCTCTAAAGCTTCTCTTGTCTTGGCTTCTGGGACTGACTCTTCCCTGGCACGTGTCCTACCTTTTCAGTCCCGCTTCTCTCACAGACTCCAGCCCTTCATTCCCTCAATAAGCATTCCCCAAATCGTTGTCCATTTGTGTCGGGATCCGTGGGTACCAATCAGAAGCTCCAGAAAGAGTATGGAAAGCTGTATTTTCCCTTGCTACCTAAATGGGAGTTTTGAACACAGGAAAGAATCTCTTTGGAGTTCTTGGCCCTCCATGTCTCATCTCTCTCTGCCCACTTCTTGGACAATTTCACGCATGATGTCTCCTTCCAACTGCCATTTACATATTAATGGATCACAAATCTCTCTCTTCAGTCTCTAATATTCTCCTGCTCTCTGGGTCCACTTTATCAAAATTCTGCTATATATCTCCACTTATATGTCCCATAGAAATTATAATTTCTCAACATGCACACTCACACACAAAATAAAACTTCTGTTCATGATTCACAATCCTTGTCTTAGATGTTGGCCGAGATATCTACCCATTTTCCCCATTCACAAACCCAGGAGAAATTCCAGACACTTCATCACTACGTTTAATTGTGTACCAAGTTCAGCTAATTATCTTTTAATAATCTGTACTTTGTTCTGTATTCAAGTTCAGAACTTCATGGATTCATTTGGATTTGTGAAGAATCTTTGTAACTAGTCTCCCAGGCTCCAGCAAAAGACATCATAAGATAGTAGCAAAAGCAGTGTCGTTTCCTCTTTGTATGACTTTGGGTACATGATTTAATTTTCCTCCTTCTCAGATAATAACTAGTAAAGTAGTTAAGCAGGTAAAACACCTGTCACAAGACCTAGAAAGAATAAACATTAAACACTTGCTACTTTGACTCCTTCAAGGTAGAGAAGACTTCATATTCTCTTCAAATGATTCTTCTAAAATGCAAATCTTAATATACAGGATCCACAGTCATGTCATTCACCTCCTTATAAACCTCCAGTGACTGTTCACAGAAAGCTAAAAATTATTAGTCTGGCATTCAAGGCCCTTCATTTTCTACTCCTCCTGCCATTCTTTCCTCAGGCTTCCATGACCTCTCTTGGTACCAGATATTTCTGGAATGGCATCACTAATTTAAGAATTAGTTTAATCAAGCAAACTAAACTTACTTGTGCATGGTAAAGGTTATCTCTGTTGTCTGCTGCCCCCTGGCAGCCACTAAAGAGAAAAGCCAGTGCTGCTCACACCCGAAGGGACACATCTTTGTAATTAATCCCAAGTAATGACCTGCCTTGTATAAAAATGTATTTGAACATCCAAGGCTGGTTTTACACATAATTTTCAGAGTGACATGAGCTGAACAGCAGTGTGAATTTACAACCAGGCTTTCCATGCCATTTAGCACCCTTCTAATGACGAAATACTATCACCACTGCCTCAGCCTTCATCAGACTTCTGTCTATTCATTTCACTCGGATCGGGACACACACACAAAAAATCCACTTTTCTTTACAATGCACCCCAGTGCCTATTCACTTAAAGGCTAGCCCTAGGATAGACAAGAATGTTCATTTTGAAAGATTCTGTCTTTGGAGTTTGTTTCCAGAGGAGCTCTTGAAAGCCTTTTGTAGCTAAAGAGACCACTGTTCAAAGAGAAGTATCAAAAGCCAGGCAAGCCTGCAGACTTCTCATTCCCAAGGCGATCATGGGATTATAACCTACAGGGCAAATTTGGTGACCTGTGTACAAGTTACATGTAACCTTATTATTCTAAAGTAGAAATAGATAGGCTAATATAAAAATTAAGCAGAACTGATATTTTTTTGCCTGAAACATTTTTAGTTTGTGTTTTTAAAATAACTCCTCTCATTTATTTAAATTTATGGTGGCACCAGACAGGACTAAATATATTCTTCATATATAAGCAGCATGGAATTTATTGTATTAAAAAGAATTCTAGATTTTCCTTGGGAGAGATTCTGATCACTAAATTTTTTTATCCTGGTGTTCTGAACATAAATGCCCATGATCCAGAATCTTTTTTTTTTAATTTATTTTTTCCATAATCTTCTGATAATAAATGTATTCAGTAATCCATCTTTCACAAATAGAAAGTTTGTGTGTCTTTTTCTATGATATCAGTATATCAAAATGCTTAATTTCATTGCTCATGCAGCAATGTTAATATTTGTAAATATTAATCTATGCAATTTACATTTCTCATCCTCCCAAATTCATCCCCAACCCCCCATTAAAGCTACTAGGCTATTTTCTGCTTATTTCCTCAAAATAAGGATATGAGGAAGTCAGGGAATGGGAAAATATTAATATTCTTCTAAGTTTTGTGTTTGAAATAACAAATTCCTTAGAGCAATAAGAAAGCAAAGACAATCTATTTGAGGAGGGCAATTTTTTTTTTTTTTTTCAAGATTCTGTAGGCAAGAGGTGGGGAGCCAGGAGAGAAAAGAAAGACAGAGGAGGGTTGAATAACAATATAGATGAATATCATCACAGATAATGAGTTTCTGAAACCTGCCTCAAAAGAATACAGTATTACTAAAGATTAGTGTGTGAGACCCCAGAGCAAAGAAGACCAGTGTGTCTTTCCTGGGAAAAGGCCTCACAAGGGGGCATGGCTGGGCAATGTATCTGGGTATACTGGACCTATGTCACTAACAGGGCATGAAAATAGTGGAAGGATTCTTGTGTCACCAAGTAGGGCCCAGAAGATGCAAAGATGCCACCAAGACTTAAAGGGATCAGGCAGACAGGTCTAAGGGACAATTCAGCATGGTCTTCAGAAATCAAGGATCAAGGTTCAAATGAGACAAATATCTCACTAGATTTTTGTATGGGCAGGCAACGTCCACTTTTTATGCTCTTAATCTCAAGGAATTCTGTTAACTATCATTTTCTTCCCAGAATTTAAACATCTATCTTAGGTGAAGGGCTCTGAAATTCTTTTTTTTTTTTTTTTTTAAGTTTTTTTAAATTAAGTTTTTCCCACTGGAATGAAGAGGGTGTTTGAAATAAAAATCAGACTAAATTAGGAAAAAGAAAATATGTGTACCAGTTTTTTATAAATGTGAATTTTAAACCCCACAGTTTATAATTAATTATCCATTCATTTAAAGCTGTACCTGGGCAGCTGAGTGGGTTAAGCTTCTGCTTCTTGATTTCAGCAGGGCTGTGGGATGGAGCCCCACATCTGCTCCCCACTCAGTGTGGAGTCTGCTTCCCTCTCCCTCTCCTCCCTCCCTCCTCCCACCCCACCCCCATGCTATCACCAGGGTGCACTCTCTCTCTCCCTCAGATAAATAAATAAATAAATAAATAAAGTCTTTTTAAAAATATATTTAATATTCTCTTTCTTCATCAGAACTCATAATCATTAGGGTTCCCAAATACATTACTTGTCATTACGGCCCAAATACTTATTGAACATATACATTGTGTCGATATGGAGGTTATATTTAATTACCTGAGAGGCAAATTTTACGCAATGAAGTGTGTTTCCAATTTTTTAGGAGATTCAGGGAGAGAGTAAGATAGCTAACAACATTCTTGCAGAAGTCTGTCAGTATATAACCATACATTTCTAACTGAGTATCAGAAGAAAGAACATACAGCCAGTTTAAATTGCTTCAGAAGACTGAAATGATGAATGTATGAAGCAAATAAAATCAGCATTGGCACAGCTCCTGAACCTGTGAGAAAGGACTCGTGGAGTCCAACTAATTGATCCAATTTTCACATAGATATATATCTTGAGTTTTTAAAACTGCTGGAAGTATTTCAAAGTTTGAACCACTTATAAGCAACTAAAAAATTCTTAAGTTCAACTTCAGAACTGGTAATTAGAATAATACTCTACCTTAGATCCCACTGCTGCTCTCCATCTCAATATTCTAGATACTTCAAGATGTTCAATGTGTTAAGAATGAACAAAAACCTCAGGTAGGCTGGCACAGTTTGCAAGTAAGACTCACAAAGGCTGCCTTCTCTTTTTAGCTTCAGACTGTTTTCTTCCACAAGGGGGAAGAAAGATCTATTTGACACATTTCTCAAGGATTCTTTTATTCTGTCACTTTTCAAGCAGAGAGTAAAAAACACCTTTCCTCTTCCCCTACTAATATATTTTGTGATTTTTCCATCAGCCCAGCAACTCCGAAAATCTGCTGAAAGTTGCTTTAGTGCACTCACGTAAGAAAGTACATTTTTCTCCTAAAAGGGAAAAAAGTTCATTTTGCTGTGAAAACATGTTATATATATAAATACATACACACATCTTCGATATAAAACTTACAAGAACAGGTATCTTAACATGTAAGGATATAAAGAATAATTCAAGAGATCTTGGGATGTGAAAACACAAAAGGAAAGACTATCCCAAATTATATGTTTTGATAGGTATTTGTATAATATCAAATAGCATGAAACTCAAAATTTTTAAGTGAGATCATCATATCCACCAAGTGATATATCCAAGCCATGAAACTATTTAAGGTTCAGAGTTAGGAGCAGTTTAGTTAACATCATAGCAAAATGGCTTAAAAAGTACACCAACACAAAGAACAAAATGTGATCCTCTGGTGAAATATTAAGAGGAACATATTAATAGTTTTATAACATATGGGTTTCTTTCTGGTACAAAGCAATTAGCAAAGAGTGGAGAAGGAGAGTGTAAAGCAAGCAATAAAATTGAGACGTTTGCTATGAAGAAGAAAATATTTTTAAACTCATTTCTAAAACACACTGTGAATTTTAAAAGAATATGATAGATCAATCCACCCTATATGTAGATCTTTAAAGCCCATGTGTTAGAGGAATACTAGATTCCTTAGCTATATCGAAAGTCCTACCCTTTCATTGTTATTTTTTTCACCAATCTAATCAAAATGTCTTGTGACAAGATGAAAATCTTGATGAGTCGTAGTCCTTTTAACTTGATGATACCAATAAATTTTCTAATAACAAATGAAATGTGGGAAAGTATAAATAACAGATTTTGTAAAAATACAGCATATTTTATACCACGTGGAAATAATTTCCAATGGCTCTGCTTTCTTAACCTTTTTTGTCCTCTAGTACATAACCATAGCCTCTTTGCAATTTATAACTCTGAAAACATTATTTATAACTCATACATCCTATTGATGTTACCCAAAAAAAACCCTTATTTAACCCACTCTAACTTTTAGTAAATAAGTAATTTAGTAATTTAATTTAATTTAGTAATAAGTAAATTATTCACAAGTTTCAATATGTTCAATTATTATCCTTACAAATTATATTTCAGTTGCATGACTAATTTAAAACTGAACAACAACGAAAACATAGCAGCGAGCCAAGAAGTTAACACTGGTAACAATTGTAATCTATTCCATCAAAATAAGAAATTCATTGATCTTTTTCTCCAAAGCTATAAATATAGAATACTAAAAAATTAACAAATCAAAATCTACCACTTTGACTACATGAATGACTACTATGATAAGTAGTGTCTTCAAAACTTCCCAAATTTAATAGCACAAGTAGTTTTGAAAGATAATGAAACACTAAAATCTCATTAATCAGAACATAAGAAAACTAGAAACAAAAGAAAAGAAACAAAGCGAACTAAATAATCTTACTTTATCATCGATAAAAATACATATAAAATATGGGATGCCTGGGTGGCTCAATCAGTTAATTGCCTGCCTTTGGCTCAGGTCATGCTGCCAGGGTCCTGGGATCCAGTTCCACTTCAGGCTCCTTGTTCAGTGGGGGAATTGCTTCTCCCTCTGTCTACTGCTCCCCCTGCTGTGCTCACACACTCTCTCTCTCTTTCTCTCTGACAAATAAATAAATCTTTAAAAAGAATACATATAAAATAAGAAATTCAAAATATATTTCCCAACTCTACCTAATAGCAGATTAACTGACGTAATTGGTAGTTAGAGAAATACTAGACATTGTACCATTTAGAATAACCCCTTTTCTAGGTAATGAAAATAATACTCAGATATATTTGGAAACAAAAATAGATAACTAAATCAATGTTTCAAAATAAGGATACACTCTAAGTTTTAACTTTTCAAAGTTATTTCCCCAATTTTAACCCATATATTATTTCCAAATACTAATGACATACTAAAATGATTGTCAAAGTTTTTTACAGTTTCATTTTTGAAATTTTTTTCTCATACCAGCTTGCTGTTTGAATAACATTAATTAGTTATATATAATATATAATTTTTCTATAAAAATTTTATATTTTTCATTGGCTGAACATGCAAGAAATTCTGTATAAGAATTCAGCTGATTTGAGGGGAGCTTGAGTAGCTCAGTCAGTTGAGCAGCTGATTTTTGGTTTCAGCTCAGGTCATGGTCTCAGGGTCCTGAGACTGAGCCCTGAGTCAGGTTCTATGCTCAGCTGGGAGTCTACTTGAGTCTCTCTCTCCCTCTCCTACTCCTGTGTCCCAACTCACACTCAGTCTCTTTCTGCCTATCTCTCTCTTTCTGTCTCTCAAATAAATGAATAAACCTTAAAAAAAAAAAATCCAGTTTACTTGAAACTCTAAAGTATTAATTTTTCTCAGCTTGACAAGTAAACATAAAATTCTTCTTTCAGTGCCTATTGAATTTTTGGATGGAAAATAAAACATAAAAATGATTACTTCTTGCTCCAGGCAATTCTGAATCAGTTCAGTTTTTCATCCAGACCTGAAAATCCCCAGAACCCAAGATGAGTAGTCTATACCTGGATGACAAAGTTAAATACAAATGTTTAAAAAGAGGTAGTCTGTCGAGATAGGACAACAAGCTATTGATACTGATCTATGCTTTAGATCATAACAGTTAAATCTAATTGCTATAGTACTTCATGGTTACTCACAGGTGTTCTGAGAAACCTTTTTCAAGTGCAAATTCTAAATTTAATTTCTCATAATATATTACAGCAAACATCTCAAGACAAGACCTACATTCAATTTACATTTTATTTGATAAGTAATGGAACTTATATTGATCACATAAAAGCAAATCTACCCAGGTGGATGAGCAATAATATTGTATGACTAGAGATATGACAGCTACAATTCACCTAATTTTCCAAACCAGATAGAAATTTTCTCTTATTTATTTATAGCTGCTCCTGAGCCTCTATATCCCTAATCCCCACATATAAATTATCCATAAATCCTATTGATTCCATCACCCTAATAATATTCCAATATATCCATTTTTCTCTTTTTCCACCGCTATTGCTTTATTTTAGTCCTACATTACCTCTTGCTTGCAGTACTGCAATCATCTGGTCTCAATGCCTCGCAATTTCCACTCTACCTGACGTTGGTGTCCTAATTCTAGTCAGACTGAGTTTTGTCTGACCCCTGTTCTCTCTTTCATTTCTTCTCTACTGCCTACAGTAGCCATATCCCAGAATAGAATACAATAGAATACAAAGCACCCATGGTCTGATTGGTCTTTTTAGTTTTATTCTCCCTAAAGCTCTCTTATCTTATATTCCATATTTTAAAAACTACTACCAGGTTCGTGAACATACGAGAACACTTCATGCTTCCAAGTTTAGATTACATCCTTTGCCTATAGAATTCTTTCCTCCCTGTTCCATTTCACCCATAGCCATCCATCTGAGAACTAAATTTACTCAAAACTGCTCAGGTAATCTACAGTAGACGTGATCATCCATTTCTGGTTCTGCCCACTGTGCCCTGTACATACTGCTCTCACTGCTCTAATAAATCATTACTGTATACTTACATGTTTTATCTGTCAGCTCTTTGCAGATGGAGACTGTGTCATACTCATCTTTTCACCCTAAGCACCTAGTACCTGCCTGGATTACAGCACTGAATTAATGTTTTTAAAGGAGCCACTGAATCCATAACACAAAAGTTTATTCTGTCTTTCTGAGATGAGATGAGATCTTTGTCACATTACATAATGAAATATCTCTCAGAACTATAGATTAACTTAATAAAGACTGATAATGGCTGTTCATGAACTTCCTTTCTTTTCTTTTCTTTCCTTGTCGTTTCTATTCTTTCCTTTTTTCTTTTTTTTTTTTTTTTTAATTTTTGACTAGACATCACTACCAAGTTAAGCCACATGGCAAAGTCACAAAGTGAACAACGTTTAACAAGGTTTTCCCATTTGTCTTTGAGAGGCCTGTGCACACATAGTACAAAAGAAAGCACTTTTTATTTTTCCGATATCACTGATGACTTTAATTCTATACCACCTGAATTAAAATATCCTCTGCCTCATCTTACCTACTTCTTAGTACTTAAATATAATGATATCTTTCTAAAAGCTTAAAATATGGTAAAGAACACTGTGCGTTCTAGAAAGGGATCAAGAAATCTGTGTCTCAATATTGTTTTTTTCTCATATAAATGTTGCTATTTTGTCAGCTTGCAACCTGTAAGGTACTTAGGGGAAAAAAACTGACACGACACCTTTAAGAGCCTTAGAAAACATTTTTAAACTATTACTGAAGGTCACAAAAAAGATTGCTTAAATGGAAAAAAATATATTCTTGCATATGAAGCTTCATAAAAATACCAGTCATCCTTAATTTATCTATAAATTTCATGCATTACCAAACAAAATTTCATAGAACTTTTTAAAAGATTTCATTTACTTATCTGAGGGAACGTGTACATGCACATAGGGGAAGGAGGGGCAGAGAGAAAGAGAGACAAGCAGACTCGCTGCTGAGCAGGAAGCCCAAGAAGGGGCTTGATCCCAGGAACCTGAGATCACAGCCTGAGCCTAAGGCCAACACTTAACCAACTGAGCCAACCAGGGGCCCCAGAACTTTTTTTCTAGTAGTCATAAATTTTTTGTCCTGTTCATATTTAAATGAATAATTGCCCAGACTCAGCAGCTGCTTTTTTATAATACCATTCTAGCATACAGAGTAATTCCTGGATTAAATCAGGGTATTTTTATACAATTCTACCATATGTCCAAACCGCCTTCAAATTGGCAAGAGACAATAAGGGAATAGCAGAAAAGTCAGTCCACTGTTATCTTAGTATATACTCTAGGTTATACTACCAAGACCAGTTAGTAGTTCAGGCCAATCTTCATCATCCATATCAGTGTATGGAATAGAATGTTATTAAGCAGCCTTCTTGATCTTTGCAGAGATTGAAGTGGATATTGTCACTACTCCACTAGTTTCCCTACATGTGCTGTTTCTCCAGTGATTGACAGTTTCCTAGTGAGCAGACGGTGTTAATGGCAAGGAGTGGAGTGGAGTGTCATAGAACTTTTTGTGGACTCTGAGAAGCTGATCCTAAAATTCATATCAAATAGATAAGGGTCAAGAACATCTAAGACAATTTCACTGAGAGGAAGTTTTGATAAATCTGTCTTAGCAGATGTCAAGACTAAATATAAAGTCATGGTAATTATGACAGCTGGTGGTGATGGTAAGGTAAAGAACAAAAAAAGAAAAATCAATAGAACAGAATGTAGAGTTCAGAAACAGTCTTATGCATGTATGGACACTTCATGTATGATAGAGATGGCACTGAAAGTCAGGAAAGGAAGAATGGACTATTCAATTGATGCTGTTGGGACAGTGGTTATGTGGCCATATGAAAAAATTTGATGCACACCTCATACCATAAATACAGAAATAATAAATTCTAGGTATTTCAAAATCTCAAAAGCAGAAATTTTAATACATCTAGATGAAAATGCACATGGATATATTTATGCTTTCTGATCAGGAAAGATTTTCTAAAATAAGACAACAAAGCATAAAATGTAGTGAAAAAAGACAAAGAATTTTATCTACATTAAAAATAAAATAGTCCAATTATCAAAAGACACCGCAAACAATGACTTCTAGAAATGTATCTAGTAAATAAATAAATATGAATATGCACAATGATGTTAGTGTAATTGCATTCAATAAAGTATTGTATATAATAGTGTAAGAGTTTCCATAGATGTCCCAAAGCTGAGAACAATATGGTAGGAACCAAGGCACTGGGCCACTAACATCTGTTTGGCCCTGCCATCATTAGTCATTCACCACCTTCCCCTCAGACACTTAAAAGAAAGCATGGAAGATGCCTGTAAGGAGAATATCATTGAAGAGGGAGTTTCCAGTTAGTGAGTGGAAGATACTCTCAGCATACCCTTCAAAACAAGAGAACTACTGGCAAAACTTGACATGTGTTCTTTGGAATTTGAAGGGCATAGGGACCGGTGTGCAACATGCACATGAGAAGTTTAAGTGGAAGGGACCGATTGCAGCCAAACTCCACCAGAGAAAGCTTTGCTGGTGACTGCTGGAGCTTGCAAAATCTGGTGAAGCAGGCCTGAACATGTGTATTTATAGGTAATCTGGAATAAATTGTGTCACTTCAAAATTTATATGGTAAAGCTTTAACCCCCAGTACTTCAGAATGTTACTGGACTAGAAAGTAGGGCCTTTAAATTTAGAGTAGATTCTAATGAAATATTACTGATGTCTTTATAATAAAAGGAAATTCAGACATAAACACACACAGAGGGAAGATCATGTGAAGACACAAGAAGAAAGTAGCCATCTACAAGCCAAGGAGAGAAGCCTCAGAAAAAAAGCAACCTTGCCAATGCCCTGATCTCTGTCTTCCAGTCTCCATAACTGTGAGAAAATAAACTTCTGTTGTTCAACCACCCAGTCTGTGGTGCTTTGTAATGGCAGCCCTAGCAAACTAAGGTCCTAATGGTACAGATGCAGACCCTGTGGAAGTGAGCTGATTTGGGTTTGTCTTTATAAAGAACCCTCCCAAGAGGACTATTTAGATGGGCAAAAGTCCCCAAGGAGCAGGGGAAAGAGGAAGCTAGGGAGTTATAAGCACCAAGAAAACTGAGTCAGGAGAACTCTAGCAGTGTGGAATTTTCTAATAATCCGCAAAATTATCCTACAGGAAAAAAAAAAAAAGTAAACTTGCCAACTGCCATGCACAGGGAGTATCAATGTTAGACTATAACTGTACACGTTGAATGAAACCCTTTCTGCCCTCTTAACCCTCCTTCCTCCCCTAAGTTCCTGACTTTAGGGTAGTGTGGGTGGGGGGTGGGGGTGAAATTCACAGAGTGGGAAGCAAGTGGAGAAAAATTAGAGAAGTTAGCCACACCATCCTTTCTCATTACAGGTTGCCCTGTCTGAAGAAAACCTAATCTGGGGAACAGAGGTTCTTTAAACTTGATGAAGATTGGAGATGTGCTGGTAGAGTGGGCAGGACTTTCTCTAGCCATCCGTAGAAATGGATAGAAAACCCTAAAAAAACAGTCCAGGAATGAATCCAGATGTGTGACAATACACCATACTTGAGAGAGTGGTAAGAAAGACTGAAGATATTCTAATGGTAACTGGGCAAATATATAGCTCTAATAAATTAGCTGCAATGGGTTAATTACCAGAAGTAATACAAACAACCAATAGAAGAGATTTATTATATAGTGATTCAGACCAACATCCTTCTAGCTCACAGAATACTGCCCTGACCACTCTGCCTCCATCCTCTTCTCTTAATTCACACAGTTCTTCATTCTTTATTCACTCACTCCATAAAGAGTTTTTGAGGATGTCCTATGTGTCAAGGACTGTGTCAGGCTCTGGTAAAGCAATGGTGCACAAACTACATGCACTCCATGACTGCAGAACATGACAGTAAGATGGAATTACTGTTACTACTTCACAAGTGCTGATGCAAAGGATACAATAAGTCACTTGCTCAAGCCTGAGCCAGCGAGGAAGGCGTACAGGCCACTCTCAAATCCAGGATTGCGGAACTCACACCTTGCACTCTTCCTACTACCACACTTTGATTCTCATCCACCTTGAAAAATGATTATAACTGAGTATTGGTGTGCCTTCCTACATAATAGTATTGAAAGTCTGAGGGAGAGTTTGTTCTGGGCCATGAACTACCTGTGTGTCCCCAGGTGTATAAATCCTAATTACTAAGGATAATTTCTTCCTCTATATAATAGGTTGTTTGGACTGAATAATTGCTAAAGCTTCCTCAAATTTGATATGTTAAATTCTAAGATTTATATTTCACAAATCTATAAAATCTGACAAATTGATGCAAATATTAACAATAAAACTTTAACTTTATAGTTATTGTTATTAGGGCCACAAATTTCATTAGAACTGAGACAGGGAGACATAAGTCAAGTTACTATTTATAACATTATAAAATGAGAGTGCAACTTATGTCAGGTTAAAATTCTGAACCAATATATAGATATTATTATTTCCTTGTAACCCATTAAAAACATGAAATTATATTGACTGCATTTTTCTAAGGCTGTTAATATTAAGATTATATGTTACCTTTAGCCAGAATCATTTTGATGATTATTGCTACCACTGTAAATATTATTTTAAGACTCTAAATTTCTGTAGTTATTATAGCTATAACTATGGTTATGATTATTAGTCCTTTCCATGGCATAAATCTTGGTTACCAAAGAAGAAAATTTTCAACTGTTGTTATATAAACATTGTTATTCTCTAAATCCTCTGAACCAGAAATGTGGTATATTGGAAGATCTTAGAATGGATAGTTACACTTTTGTCCTTTGATAATCTAAATATGCTAAAGAAACAAAATTAAAGAAACAAAACAAAAACCTAATTATTTATGGAGCACATCTTTTTTCCTTTTTTTCAAACTAACCAGCCCCCTGCTGACCCCACAATAAAGTTAATGATACAAGGTAATAGCTATATAATAAATAATTACTGAAGATATTAGTAAGTGGAGAGCTCAAAAAGAATATACACTCCAGGAAATATTAGCTCATCACCAATTTAGTACCTGTGGTTTAGGAAAATTCATTCAGCTTCTCTATTTCTCATTCATTCATCAATGCTTAGTTCATGCAACAGTATTTACTCATTATCCAAAAAAGTGTACTTAACTATGGAAATATAGAGTAGAGTAAAATAGAGTTTTTCTTGGCTTTAGAAAATTACTCTTAAAAAAAAAAAAGAAAAAGAAAATTACTCTTAACGCAGAGAAATATAAAAGTACAATGTTGTGATTGCTTGAATACAAGTATACAGTTTCTGAAAGTAAATGTTACTAGTACCACTACTGTGAGTATGAAGACATTTAGGAAAAACAAAGGAGGAAATAACTGAGCTTGCTCTTAGAAGATGAGGAGAATTTTCTGCATATGAAAACAGAAAAGAAAATTCTGGACAGAGGGAAGAGAGGGTATAAAGACATGGTATTGCCCAAAAATAATGGTCAAAAATAAAAATTTTAGTTCTAGAAGCTAACTCTTGACTCTTGAACTAACTCTAGAACTCTTGAATTCAGAGTTCTAGGAACTAAAAGTCACAGACCAGGGGACTAGCCAATTTGGTTCCTGGTGAGAGCTCTCTTCCTGGTTTATAATTGAATGCCTTCCAACTGTGTCCTCAAGTGGCAGAGAGAAAGAGGGAGAGAAAGACTCCTCTCTTTTCTTCTTCTTATATGGCCACAAATCCTTTTGTATCAGGGCCCTTATGACTTCATTTAACCTTGACTACCTCCTAGAGGCCCTACCTCCAAATACAGTCATATGAGGGGTTAGGGCTTCAACATATGAATTTGGGGAGGAAGGGAGCTCAATGCAGTGCATGTTACCTGGAATGAGAGAAAAGCAATAGATACTATCATTCTAAAAGAAAACTGAGGCCAGATTGTGAAAGGTTTAGATTCCATTTTTATTTAGCTAGATTTGCCAATTAGGTAGACTTGTCATAGCTGAATGGTTTAGAGGAATGGAAAATCTTGTTGAAGGCAGACAAATAGGGTAGAGAATGCAGTTTAAGGAGATATGAAGAAGGCAAAGGCAATGAGACTAGATCAATTGTGCATGGTTTGTGAGAGACACTGAGGATTCCCAGTTACAAGTCTGGGAAATAGAAAGATCAGTGGTGATGCTTTTAAATGAAATACCAAATGCCAGATAAGAGCAAAATTAAGAGCAAGAAGAGGAGATGCTGAGCATGTTTAAATATTATGACTCTCAACATTGGAATTTAACAGATCAGAATCTTACATATAACTGAAAATGCTACTTGAGAGTCCAAGAGGACAGAAGACAGAATTTTGGGGTATGATTGAAAAAGTATAAAGTAAAATAAAAAAAGAGGAACTTGGGGAGCCTGGGTGGAGCAGGCAGTTGAACCGCCAGCTCTTAGTTTTCCAATTGGGGACATGATCTCATGGGTCAGGGATCTAGCCCAATATCAGTCTCCATGCTCAGTGTGGAATCCGCTTGAGTTTCTCTCTCCCTCTATGCCTCCTGCCATGTCCATTCTTTCTCTCAAATAAATAAATAAATCTTTTTTTTTTTTTTAAATAGGAACTTAAGGAAGCTAATTCAAAGGTCCCGAGAAGTAGGTAAAGACCCAGAGAGAGTGGTGGCATGAAGATCAAGTGAGAGTACAGTTTCAAGAATGTCATCCATCTCAAAAGCCCTAGAGTTGTTGTTATATAATACACAGAGGGAGAATTGGCCATCAAATTCTCCAATTAGGAACAGTTGCCTCTATGTAGAGAGAAGTTTCAGCACAACAGTAGAGGCAGAATTTCCATGCAGGTAATGTCTGGATGTATCTTACTCAACGTGGTACCGCACTTACCACTCATAGTGCCAAGCATATGCTCCGTGAGTATTTGTGAAAATAAAATTAAATTGTAAACTGAGGAATGATTTATAAAAGAAAATGAGAAGTGAACATCCCAGTTCTAAAGTAGAAGTAAATAAAAAGAGATTCATATTTAGAAAGGAAGGAAGAATCAAAGAAAAGTTTCCTTTTTTATTTTACAAAGAGAGAGGAGCACCTTAATTACATGGATAGAGGATGAGAAGAAGCCACTGAAAGGAAGGAGGCATAGTTAATGGCCCAAGCCAGCTGATGTCCCTAGACTTATGACAAATGTATATTTAGTATACAAAATTGGTCAGTGAGGCAAATTGAAGGGTTTAGTCGAAATGCTGGTAACAGCAAAGCAATCTGTTATATATAACAATGTCTTTATATTGCTTTGTGGATATTCTCTATGGCTTTCCACAAAACAAAGTGTGGAAAATGAAGGTGATAGTTTCAAAAAGGGAAGTCATTAGTTGCCAGTTTTGTTATAACAATTTTTTAAAAATATTGAACACAACACTATAGACCTCTAATGTCAGGGTAGATGCATATTCCCCAACTTCTCATATCCAGAAGGAAAAGATCTTATTAGAGTAATTCTCTTGGCCTCATACTCTTTTCATTGGTGACTGAGTGACGTATGATTGAGGAGTTTGGAAAGAATGGATGAATGAGCTTAGCCCTTCCTCTCTCTCTCGAGGTCTGACTCAGAATGTGTATTTTATTCTCCTTTATGCTCATTGAAGGAAAAGAGGTCTGCATTATCTGTGAATGGATATGGTTTTCTAATTTAGGAAGCAAGCCCCATTTGGCTCTCACAATAAGCCGTGCTCTTCAGTATCAGTTTCGTCAGTATTTATGTTGATATATTGGTCCTTATTTGTCTAATTTCCATCTCTATTTCTCAAATGGTTACACATTTGGATGGGAAAGAGGTGTTATTTATTAGGGCATCTAAAAACTCCATCTCCATATTTAAAACTAAAAGAAATAGGATTTGTGGCAAAAGTGATGCTTCAACAGCAAACTTCAACAAACCCAAGGGAATACCAAAGACATTTACAAGGAGTTAACTAATAGGTGTACATACGGTAGCAAAAACACTTGGCAGAAGCCTTGTGTTTGAATGCATAACAGAGGAAATCCACTATAAACAATGTTGATTTAGCTTTCAGAAAATATTTTAATGGATTTAGTCTTATGTAAGCTTTTGCATTGACAGCCCCAAAATGAACATGATCCTTTAAGAATTTATACAGCCAAAGTTATTTAGATAGAAATAGGTAATAGTTCTAGACCACTTTTAAAAGACACACCCTTCACACAACTCTTTATGCCCCTCATTCTCTCTCTTAAGTCCTAAGTGTGTCCTTTAGTCCTAAAGTTGTCTTCAATTAGAATTTCAGGCAATACTGTAACCAGCTTACCTTATGAATGAACAAATGACAAGGTTTACCCCGTTCTCTAAATGACAACCAAGAACACTCTAGTTCACTTAAGACAAAGGTATGCTGCTTGGGACTTCCTTTCTAACACAGAGATTTTGAGTTCTGACTTCCAAGTACCAAGCAGACAGCTTCAGTACCTCTTTTATTTATTTATTTATTTTCCAAAAAGATTTAATCCATGGATTTCTCATGAAAAGCAAATATGCCACCCCCTAAAGTACCTATTCTCACCCTCAGCTTTCAGAAGCTATTTTAATTTGATTCATTTCTTATCTTTCTAGAATCTTTAATATCTTCATCTTAGTGATGCTTTCTTGTGCTCTCTCCCTCACCCTCTCTCCTCTGTCTCCATGTGCAAGATATCTCCTTGGTCAACCCATCCTAGCTTTTTCTGTCCCTCCAAAGAATGTTTTTTCTCTTGCTTTCCTTTCATTATTCCAAATATATCCCAAATTAGTTGTCTATGTCCATAGCCAATTACAATTCTTCGCCAAGTATAATTCTTTTCACCTTATTTCTCCATAGGCCTTCAACGTGTTATAGTTCTTTGTACAAGGTAGATATTCAATAATTATCTGTTAATCACTAATAATTTTTTCTCTTAATCCATCAAAATGGGCTGACCCAATATAATTTAGGCCAATTACTCTTTTAACATGAATATTCTTTTCTTTCACAGTTTTCATTTAATTCAATTTTCTTGGGATTTTTTTCCTTTAATTTCCTTTGAGTAATTTTTTTAATAAATTAAATTCTCTTTTCCTTACCCTGCCTTACAAAATTATTTCAATTGTAACAGCACAGCAGCACAAAGGATGAAAAAGACCATATAAGATTCTTGGGGGGAAAAAACTTAACTGTGTGCGTTGATGGATGTATTAACTAACCTTATTGTGATAATCATTTTTAATGTATACATATATCAGATCATAATATTGTACCCTTTGAACAACAAACCTGGATAGAAAAAAAGTAATTTAACATTAAAAATCAAATAAATAAACTTTAATGAATCTCATTGACTAGAATTTTTTTAAAAAAAACCTCTGCATTCAAAATAGTCTGAGACACAAAGTAAGTTCTCAATGAAGAAATGAATATATTCATGATTGACATGATTTGGCACACTGCTCAGCAGACATACTTAAGAAGTTGACCCATCCTCACATTTCTGTGTATATTTTGTATTCCCCAATAATGAAAAATTCTCATGGTCAAATCAAAAGCTAAAACGGGGAAGAAAAACTCAATACATTATTTTGTCTATACCATACCAAATGTAAAAGTGTTTTTTGTTAGAGAAAATGTATGAGATACTTCTATCATCATTTTTATTATTATCCTGAATTGCATGTGACCAGACTCTTGGAAACCTTGTAAACATGGCAACCAGACTGATTACTAAAGAGAGTTGGTATGTGGTTGCTATCTACAATAGGGGCATCAGTTCATGGTACAGGAACGGGGTTACTTTCAGGCCACATTACAATATGATAATTGACACTAAAATGGGTTTTTCAGATAAGAGAACTTGTCGCTGTTTGTTTGTTTAAGATTTGTTTATTTGTTTGAGAGATAGAGCAGAGGAGGAGCAGGAGAAGAGGAAATGAATCTTAAGCAGACTCCCACCTGAGCATAGAGCCTAAAGCCAGTCTTGATGTGGGACTGAATGTGGGGCTTCATCTTACAACTTGGAGATCATGAACCTAAGCCAAAACCAAGAGTCAGACATTTAACCAACTGAGCTACGAGGGCAGCCTGGGTGAGAAAGTTTGTTGTCTGCAGCCTGGGTGAGAAAGTTTGTTGTCTGCCAAATAAAGAGGATCAGAAAACTGAGTAGGATCAGTAATTGAAATAAACCATGAAAAATGAAGAATTCAGCAATAACTTACATAATCAAGGCTAGCAAATATTTTTGGTAAAGTGGAAAGGCAGTTTGGAATCTGAATGACCAGGATTAGCTCTCTAGAATCAGTGCAGATAAATATTCAACTTCTATCTACAAAAATAATACCCAAGTCTCTATTTCCAATTTAAGGCTAGGTTACCCTTAAATTTAGATTCAGAATTTTTATAAAATTTACAATTATAACTATTAAAATAAAAATTTTCTGGGGCACCTGGGTCGTTCAGTGGGTTAAAGCCTCTGCCTTCGGTTTAGGTCATGATCCCAGGATCCTGGGATCTAGCCATCAGGCTTTCTGCTCAGCAGGGAGCTTGCTTCCTTTCCTCTCTCTCTGTCTGCCTCTCTGCCTACTTGTGTTGTCTGTCAAATAAATAAATAAAATCTTAAAAAAAAATTTTCTCCACTCTTAAGAACTTCCTTAACATATTGTAAGTAGTTATAATCAATGATAGCACATAGCTACTGACTGTAAATACATCATGATACAACATTGATTCAGTCAGTAAGTGTGCATAGAGTATCACCTCTGTGCAAGGTTCCATGCTGGATAGGGAGTATACAGATGGATAAGATATGCACTGCTTTTCAGGTAAATAGAAGAAAGAAGACAGGGCACATAAATAAGAGAAACAGATGGAATTTTCTAAACCAAAGTGATGAGAGAATAGAAGGCTGGCTGAGGACAAAGCAAAAGCTGACACCCTGCAACCTTCTCCCGCCCCTACTCCTGTGTGGGACGTATTATGACATTCTTTAGGAATCTCCCACCTATCTTAATGTTAATACCTTGCTAGAGGGAAAAATGACCTTGACAATAGGTTTTCTTTAGCATATGAAAGTTCTATTGAAACCTCCCTTTTCCTTACTTCCCCCAACCCCACAGTACAGAACCTGCCACCCCTCACAACCCTGGGGCAGCAGCTGTTTCTGCCCATGGGTCCTGTCCCCATGCTTTAATAAACCACCATTTTGCACCAAAGATGTCTCAAGAATTCCTTCTTGGTCATCGGCTCCGGACTCCACCCCACTGAACCTCACTTTGTTAGGGTACGGAGTCGACCACCCCTCAAGTAGACAGAGAACACTCTCGATAATGCAAGTCACACAGCGAGGTTTACTTCCAGCTAGCTGGGGTCCAAGTATCCGCCCGGCGCAGCGGGTTTCAACAAGGACCCTGAGCACTCAAAGCCTAGGGTCTATATAGCATTTTCAAGGCTTTTCTTCACAGCTACATACATATCTTGCACCCCACTTTGACAGTTTAACTTTGTTTAACCTTTTGCCACCCGGCATCACCCTGGCGCCATCCTGGCGGGTAAGTGAGATTTAGGTTTAGAAGAAATTTAACTTTATTTACATTTCCTTCTGCCTCAGCCTCCCTCAGTTTTTTGGTGGGGAGGGCAACCTTAGGCCTTGAGGAACTGAGCCCTTTGTCTCTGGAAATTGGGCCATTGAAGAGATAGCCTTTTTGTTGTAAATCACCAGGACATTTGCAAACCAAGGGAGACTCCTGTCTTGCAGGATTGCGATCTCTGCAAGTTAACTCTTTGTTTTCTTTAACATCTGGTCCCTGTGGCGCCATAGCCTAACCGCCCTGGTGGTATAAGATTAAGTTGTTTCTTAGGTTTTAGTTACTTCCTCTTATCTCAAGTTACATGCGCCCTGTGGGCTGGTTAGGGATGCTCAGTAAAATGGCTTCCCGGCCTTCAGGATGGCCATTCTTATGCTAACCCACTCTTACAGTGCAAGGTGCCAACTTTTGCTTTGCCAAGATGGCTGTACTTATGTCAGGGCTAGACTCGAGGTGGGTACAGCCTTGTTTTTCTTGGCCTTCACACCTGGAGCTGGTTTCCAGGACTTGTTTTTTTAAGTCCCCTGGGGGAAGGGGAGCAGGGACAGTAAAATCGGTCCTTAAAATTTATATTCCAAAACTTCATCAAAAGGAGGGAGGGTTTTTTTTTCTCCCACCATGGCAGCTAGAGAAGTGGGAGTAGCATCATGGAAAATTTAAAAATTGGATTTTAGGGGCGCCTGGGTGGCTCAGTGGGTTAAAGCCTCTGCCTTCGGCTCAGGTCATGATCCCAGGATCCCGGGATCAAGCCCACATCAGGGTCTCTGCTCAGCAGGGAGCCTGCCTCCCCTTCTCTCTCTCTCTGCCTGCCTCTCTGCCAACTTGTGATCTCTGTCTGTTAGATAAATAAATAAAATCTTTAAAAAAAAATTGGATTTTAACAGGAGTTTAAAAATTAGTAAGGATTTAATTTGTTTTAAAAACCTGGAAATGGATATTCTCAGCAATGAACACAAGAACAAGACAATGGTGCTGGGAAAAAGAAAGTATGCATTTAACAAAAGTGCGTTATTCATACTAGAAGATAGAATTGGACAGGGTATGAGTATGTAGTAGGAGGGAAGTGTGTCATGGAGGAAAAGTCTGGAGAGATAGGCTGGGATCACTGTGCGGTGCCTGGAATGGCAGGCTCCTCACTGGGACATTATTTAGTAAGAGCCTGGGGAGAAAAATTTTAACAGAAAAGTAATTAGGTCAAATCTATGTTCTTTCTACATTTTTTTTTAAATAATTGAGGTTTCTTTCCAAGTACTGTTGCTAAATCTTCAGATTCAAAGAAATCAAACTAAAACAGTAGGAACTACAATTTATTGTGTTACTGTATGTCAGGCACTATGCTAAATACGTTAAATGCATTTAATCTTCATAAGACTGGCATTATTAATGGGTCCCATTTTCAGATGAGAACATGGAGATTACACAGCTAAGTAACATGCACAAGTTTATACCATTGTTTTCATTAAGTAACATAAGTAAAGATATTTAGAAAATTGATATATTTTTCTACTATATTTAATGGAAAGAAATAACCAGGCTACTTTCAATCACCAATTTTCCATGTAGCAATTTATGACAGCACTGATATATATCTTCAAGACTGCTTTACAAATATGTCTTAAAAATAATTCTCCTAAACATATATTTCCTAGACATTTATAATGTATTTGAAAATTAAAATATTGATTTAATTCATGTGCCTTGATGATCATCTGGCTTCATGGGATTGCAATTTTAGAATGCATAGATTATTCTTCCTCCAGAGGGGAAAATCTAATCAAGCAAAGACCTCTAGCCACATACAAATTCTGTTTTGTTCCTTTTTATATTTTGAATAATAAAATAAAGTATATGTTTTGAAAGATTAAAGTCCTCCAAATATAACATTTTTAAAGTATTTTCTAGTTGTCTCCTGTTTCTCAAGCATTTGCTATTAGCCATCAATCAGAAAACCACAATGTACCATTCTGCTTTATTTAAATTGATTTAAAAGTTTTGTTACTCTTTTATAGCATATGATTAGTTTACTAATATAACCACATTGAAGCTTCTCATATAAAAGAAGTAGGAGTAAAATATTTGGGATGTTAATGAAGTATCTATAACCTAGTCATTTCAATATTCTATATTTGAAAAAGAAGAACTTTCCTTCAAAAGAGGAAAAAAATCACTTTCCATTTCTAATTATGGTAAACAAGGCAAAAAGATAATCACAGTCAATGCGATAAATGACAAGAGTTCTTTGCCATGCCATCTGCTAGTTCCCTATCAATAGTTTTCTCACTGACTTTTTCCCCATTTTTTTGCAAAATTCCCTAACTGTAAGTTTATGCTATCTCCCTACCCACCAGTAACTTTTTGTGTTTTTATTGTTGCCTAAGGGAGCTTGCCGAAGGTTGAACCAATCAATCTTATCTCTATTCAATAGAGAAAGACAGCTCAACAAAGCAGTGCTGCTGATTTGTACTTGTGATCTAACAATTGGCTTGTTTTCTGATAAATTTCTTGTTTGTCAGGGCCTTTGTCAGATATTTTGTATTTATAGCCTCTGGGGTAATCAATTCTAATACAGTGTTTTATGCTAAATTTTGAATCAAGAGCACTCCTGACATTTACTTAAACAAGCACTGTCCAGTATGGAAGCTGGAGGCTATGCTTTGTGTAATGGAAGAGGGAGAAGAGTGACAAGCTTTGTATTTTATTAACATAACAGAGGGCCACCATTTATAGTAATGAGCCATTCCACACCTGTGCCACCTTTTTTTCCCTTTGTATTGGACCATAATCTAAATTATGCAGAGTGCCTCCTTTAGGGAATCTGAAGGGTATAAAACAGACTTGGGCACTTATATTTTTTAATGTGCATTAAGAACCAATATACATTGGTAAACTGATATTTAAACTCATGATTTGTAAAAAATAATGGAAAGCTAATGTAAGTAATGTGTTCTCATACCTGTGTAATCCAATACCCATGTCTCCCCCACCAACCCAAGCTACTCTATATCATATTGCAAAAGCAATTTTTAGCAAGTTCAAATTTCTCCTTATATGAGGCATAAAATAGATTAATAAAGCCCTCTGTCAAGTTAGGATGCTGTGTCATATTTCAAAGCAATCAAAACTTTTCTTAGAATTCAAAATTTATTTTCCCCTGGCTGGATTGATCAGTTTAGTTAGTTTTGACTTCATTTTGCCTCACTCTAAGGATGTGGGAAGACATTTGACAACATGTAAGATCACATGGTTACTATACTGCAGTAGTTTGAGGAAAAGAACCTGAACGTATGAATAGAATGCACTAATGTTTCTTGTACAAACAGTTCAGCTTATAGAAATACATACTTTGTGATATAAAATACATACATCATATATAATATACATAAAATCATATGTATAATGTCATGACAAAGGAATAGCCATTTATGAGAAAAAGAAGAATGAAGATCATTTATGTCTACATAATCAGTGCAGAGAAATGGACATTAAGCCAGCCTTTACTAAAAAGCCCACTCAAAATCCATCCTTTAATTTTAAACACTGCACTCTTAATTTTTTTTTAATTTATGTCTTTGACATTCTATTTTTTTCCTGAACTTATAAACCCTCGTAATATAATCACAAACCCTCTGTTGTCTCTAAAAATTCATATAGTTTGAAACTAACAATATTATTAAATTCAACTCTTAAACAGCACATACCCTAAATAGCCATTGTTTTACACAATTATACACACACACACACACACACACACATACACAAACTGTTGAGTGAATTTTGGCATTTTAATCATTCATTTCATATGATGTTTCACTTCTTCAACAGCTTTCTACATCACTTTATGCCACATATTTTCTAAGTGCTAAAGTCCATATGAAGATAAATATTATGTCTTACCTTAAGGAAATTTAATTCTGAAATAGAGGGGGAAATTTGGTCATATATATACATATATATGCATATATAAAATAATATATAAATATATAAAAATATATAAATCATATATATATGATTTATATATAAATCAGAACAAAAAAGGAAAGTCCTGATTAATGTGCCAATAGATAAAGAAAGAACAACAGTAAAATATGGCTGCAAAAAATATATATACACACACACACACACACACACATATATACACATACATAAATATATAAATATATAAATAAATAGGAGCTCCTGGGTGGCTCAGCCAGTTAAGGGTCTGCCTTCGGCTCAGCTCATGATCCCAGGGTCCTGGGATAGAGCCCTGGTCTGGCTCCCTGCTCAGTGGAGGGCCTGTTTCTCCCTTTCACTCTAACCCTCTCCTTTACTTGCACTTTCTCTCCTGTGCTCTCTCTCAAATAAATAAATAAAATCTTTTTTAAAATAAAAATAATAAAATTAAAATTAAAACGGTAAAATGCTATTTGTTGTGCTTTTTGAGGACAGTATTGAATTAAGGAAATCTTGGCCTCAAGATGCTAAAAACCTAACAATTCTTTGACTACAATTAAAAGCATGACAAAACATCTATTAAAAATAGCTGAGTTTGGACCAACTTTTACTAGAACAGAAATTCTTCTATATCCACATTACACAAAGATAAAAATCCTCAAGTTTTCAAAATATTTTTCAATGGCAACAGAAAAAAATAGAGAAAATACAGAATGATGTTTTGGAAGAAAGGATTTTATTTTCACTTTTCTATGAGAAAAGGAAATTCTACATTTTTTAAAAGAATCACTTCTAGTTGTCCCATTCTCCCTGTGGGCTGGCTAGGCATACTACACACCAACAGAACTGAAAACTAAAGATGGAATTGACCTAGAGCAGTATCTCCTTATCATGGTGCATTCCAGAATCTGCTAGGGAGCTTTTTAAAAATACTGTTGCCTGGGTTCCACTTCAAACTAATTGAATCTTGGAAGTAAGTGGTAGACATCGGTGTCTTTAAAAAGTTTCCCAGATTATTTTATTCCATTGACCACTCCTTCAGTTCTCCCTTAAAACCTGACAGAACATTTAGGACAACATAAACATCTTCTGCAATGACCCAGAATATAAGTGAGAAGAGCCAAATCTGTAAGGATTTAGCAGTTTTGCAGAAATACTGGAGGAAAAATATAGAGAATTCTGATGATCTTAAGAGGCCCACAAACTTCATTTTATTTATTTCCAAAAATTACCAATAAAAAGCTAGAACTGTACTCTGACTGGAATAATTAGCAAACACACCTCAAGACAGCCAGGAAGGACTGGATGGATTGATTCCATCAGGGTCTCCAGAACCACTGGTAGGTGCTATGGCGGCGGCCAAAACCCTTAAGGACCTCAGAGATGCTCAGAATAATCTCCCTGCCAAAAAAGACAGAAACCCACACTGAGAGGGAAAAAATCTGCAGGGGATAAAATCCAAAGTGAACAGGTCAGGAACATGAAAGCTCAGTTACTGGACCAAGGGTGCCAAGAAGGCAGATCTCAGGTCTGATGACATGTTTACACAGTGAAGCCATATTTTGAATGCTTTGTGTTAACAATGGAAGAGAAAGTCCTTAAGCAATAAAACTGAAAATGCTATCTTGGCCCACTCCAATCCCTGCATAGGAGCCTATTCCTGAGAATATAGGAAAAGCCATCTCATTAAACATGAAAAGAAGAGGATTGCAATCTGAATGCATGAAATTTTATCCTCAGAACAAAAGGGAAAAGTCCTGATTAATGTGCGTATAGATAATGAAAGAACGACAGTAAAATATGGCTGCAAAGCAGAAGAAAACTGTAACCTAATATTAAAAATGAGGCAAAGTGAGTTTAAGAAGGAGTAGAAGTTACAAAATTAAAGCATATATCAAAAATAGAAAACATAAGGAAAAAAAGTGTCTCAACAATAGGCAGTTGTAAAAAGGGAGTTGACAAAGCTCAGAAAATACTTAGCAGAAAAAAAAAAAGAATGCCATCTCTTAAATGGTTTTTAAGGTTAAAAAAGAGAAAAAGCTTGGCTGAAATTTAATGATGTGAGAATTTGTTCCTCTTCTATTAAAAATAAAACAGAAGGTTGTAAGTAAATAGCCTGGATTCAGGTTGAGGCTAAGAATGGAGTATCTTGGTTTTCAACTCGTGTATATAAAGAATGCTCTTTTGAGGGACCTGCGTGGCTCAGTCAGTTGAGCGTCCTTTGTTTCAGCTCAGGTCATGATTTCAGGGTCCTGGCACCCAGTCCCATGTTGGACTCTGTGCTCTGGGGGAGTCTGCTTGAAATTTGTTCCCTCCTCCCCTCCCTGGCTCGCTCAATCTCTCTCTCTCAAATAAATAAGTAAATCTTTTAAAAATATGCTCTTTGTCCAATTGGAATCATAAAATGCCTATATTGTGTCACACTGTACACAACTCAGGCCAACAATAAAATTAAACAATAACCATGATTAAAATACTCTAATAGCTCCTTTTATTGAGCTCTTATTACATAGCTAAGGCACATTACATGTATTATCTCATTTATTCTTCACAGTAACCCAGAACATGGGTTACTAATGCTCATTGTGCAGAAGAAGAATTTCCATAAATAAAATAAAACTTGCATGTAATGATCCTCTTTGTTGGTTTTTATGCCACTCTAAAATATCTGAATAGACTTTTGCAACATTTAGTAGATTATTTTAAGAATGATCGGACATAAAACATGAGCCATGACAGGTACACAAATTTCATTTTGGAAGGTCCTGCAAAGCAGCTGACAATAAGGCAAAAAGCCAGACCTGAGTATCTGCTGACAAGAGAGACACACTATTTGTATTACGAGAGTGACAGAAAAAGAAATAAATGGGGATTTCAGATCTGAGTCCTAAATCAAAAGTCACAAGGGCAGAAACTACAAGGCAATCACTTGCGATTGAGTTGCTTCTCGGAGGAAGTCCCCATGTGGTATCCTCTGGGCTGAGCAGTCACAGAGATTGATCTATCTAAAAATGGTTAATGAATTTCTGATGGAAGGTCAGGTGCCAGTTAGCAAATAAATAAAATTAGAGAAGTGGTAACAAGAGGATACCAGTTGATGGTTAAAGTGTTCTAACATCTATTCCTCAAAATGTTGTCTGAGGGCCAACAACGTGGTAACACTTAGGAGCTTGTTAGAAATGCAGTGTTCCAGGCCCTTCCTCAGAACTGCTAAAGCTGACCTGCATTTTAACAAGATCTTGAGGTGATTCAGATATACATGAAGGTTTGAGAAGCTCTATTCCAAAGGACATAGGTGATTATGTTTTGTTTTGTAACACAGTGGATAACTCAATAAACAAATAATTGATTATTATAATCGAAAGTTGAATTTTCATAATTTGGTCATTCATACATTCATTATCTTTTAATTGCTTACTCTGCACCACAAAGTATGTGAGATGCTGAAAGACAGATGAGATTTTTTTTTTTTGAGATTTTTATACTTAGAAAGTTGAGAACCTAGGAGGTAATAAAGAGATTAACAAAAAAATTAAAAGTGTAATAACTGCTTTGAAAGGAGAAATATAGGAATATATCAAAGCAGGAACTAAACTCAGTTTTGCTTACTCAAATTTAAGAAAACAGTTGTGGTTTCTTACAGGTTTCTTACAAGTTTCTTACAGGTTTGCTAGTAGGGAAGTCTGTTTAAAACAAACCCTGTTTGACTTAACTCAGATGTCCGAAGGTCATTTTCACAGGCTTCACCCTTTATCTCTCGACATCATCGAGACAGGATCATAGCAGAACAGCACGAGGTCAGCCGAGAGCATGCCAGGCAACCAGTGTGCGAGCTCACTGTTCTAAGAAGAATGCCTAGAAAAACAATATAGGAACTAAAAGATTAGCCGCTTCTGGTGATACAGAATGAAAAGAAAAATGACTTCAGATAGCTCTTACAAATGGGTAGCTCGATAGCCTTCAGCAGCACTTTTACACTGAAATTTCCTTTGGCAGAAGTATTTGCCAGCCGCACTTTGAATGGCATCCCACCTAATGTAATAGGCTGTGTGCTGTATTGGCTCTCTCAATGGATGCATGATTCTAGTAGGCCAAAGAACTGCCATCAAATTGAGAAAGACAGCTCACTTATATTATATATGAGTTTTAAAAAACAACATAAAAGTTCTAGTGAGGAATCAGTGAGTAAGTGATTGCATCAAGTAATCATTATAATCATTTGCATCCTTTACTTCCCTTATATTGTTCAAAATGATGTAAAAGAGTTTTAAAGATGGACGGATTTTAGCTTAAAGCACCACTCGATTTTTTGCCAGTTTTTTGATACTGAGAAAGGTACTTATCATCTTTGAGCATCAGTCATTTATAATATCTATAAAATGTCACTAATCTCTGCCCCCTAAGATAGTTGAAGAAATTAAATGTGAGCAGAGCACTTTTGAAATGCCTCGGACAAAGTGACAAAATGAAGCTGTGTCTCCGTTGCATGTAACCTAAATTCCAGAATTTGGCATTCCCACTCTCCCTAATCCAGCTATCTGGCCTTTCAAATAATTTCTCCAACTTTACAACAGTTCAACTCAATCCAAGTTCCTATTCTATGTGAGACATTTTGCTAAATACAAGAAAGACAATGATCACTATTCAGTATGACGTGGTTCCTATTCTTGCACAGTTTGTACTTTAGTGAGGAAGACAGAAATGCAAACAGATGATGTCAATAAACTATAAAAAGCTCAAGGATAAAAGTCTAATCAGGTTTCTGTGAAAGCACAAGGGACATTCAACCTCCCCACAAAAGATTAAGGAAAGCGTTAGGCAGCAGATGATGCCTGAGTCAAATTTCAAAGGATGAGGAAAAAATGATTAAGTTAAACAGGTTTGGGAAGGACCTTTAGATTGGGGAAGAACATTAACAAAACCACCGTGATGCAAAACAGCATAATGCATGCGGCCAACTACTACAGTATTGCTGGAGCAAAAGTATATGTTGGAGAGAGGCGAAAGATAAAGGTGCAGAGAGAGACAAGGGACAAGATGTTGATGACACGTTACATTAAGAACCCTAGCTATAATACAAAATCATTGAATGATTTCTGAAAAGGTAACAAAGCCAGATTTGGATTTTGAATCTGTCTCTCTAGTGTCTAGATACAACAGCTATCTACAATTCCAGTACCAAAACTCACAGAGGTTTCTCCAAAATGTGAAGGCATGTTGAAAGTTATTCATTATTAATAAAGTAACAAAGCTTGTGAAACTTTTTAAAGGTTTATATATTTATTTATTTATTTATTTGAGAGAGAGAGAACACAAGCATGGCAGGGTTTGGGGCTGCAGAGGGAGAGAGAAAATCCTGAAGCAGACTCCCTGCTGAGCATGGTGCACGATGCAGGGCTCGATCCCAGGACCCTGAGATCATAATCTGAGCTGAAATTAAGAGTTGACGCTCAACTAACTGAACCACCCAAGTGCCCCTTGTGAAACACTTTTTTAAAATTATATTAGACCAACTCATGGTTTTCTCAATTATTTACCTATAATTGACTTGTTTTCTAATATTTTTAAGATTTCAAGTTGGAAGTCATTGCTATTATTCACCATAATTTTTCACTTATTTTTTGATAAGCTTTTCCAATAAAGAAAGAGAAGGACAGACTCATAGCTAAGATGAAATTTGCATAACTCTGGGTAAGCCTCTGAGAGTAAGTAATAAAAATGATTATCTTTGTGTATCAAGGCGGTAATTGTTATGGAGGATAAATTGGCCTGGGCAAATTTAGAGTCACAGAAATTATTTTAACAGGTTGTTGGTAAACATTCGACGGTTCTGCATGCTCATCCCAGCCTCTGTATCTACTGTTCTCCCCTCCACAAGTACACTTTGCGCACTCTTCCTTCCTCTCACCACTCTGCGTACTATTGATGGATCTTTAAGGCTTAGATGGTAATTCTTTTTCCATTATTCCAAGCATACCAATATTTTCTTTCTTGTAAGACAAGCTACAAAATCAAGCATATTACTATCATACGGCATATTTGCTGTCAGTTTGTGCTATGTGCTTCAATCTTCTTCCCTCAGCTAGATTTTCAAGTAATGTAATGTAGGAAATAATGTTTCTGGTCTTTTTTAAATCTTCAAAGGGCAGACATTGTCCAGAATCAATGGAAATTCCATTTGGCCCTTTAACCTTTTCACTTTTCCTCATAAAATGGTCTTACCATTTTTGCTATATGTCAGGAAAAAAAAATGAATCTGAGGGATTGTGTCTGAATCAGACACTCAGGGATTCCTTTTAATCAGGAATTCTCTAGAGAAGAAAACAGTATTCTTAAGCAACCTGTTTTGCTTTGCTTTTATTATCATTCACTTGAAGGTGGGGAGAGGAATTTTTTTTAGTTTGTACTTCACTTTTGCTTGTTTCTTTTGGCAACCAGGATTTATCCCTATCACTCTCTCGGGTTTTTTCCTTGAAAGTCAGAGGCTCGAAGCCTGGGAAGTATTTTTCCCAGACTTCCTTGTTTCTGAAGCCTAAAAGTGATTTACATTGAGCCAGGGAGGTAACTTTGTATGAGACGTGGAAGCAGAATCCATTGCCTTTATGTTTCAGAAGCAGTGAATAATGGTGTCCTGGATTAAGATGATAACAGTGGAAGTAGACAGTAATTTATATGTTAAGTAGAGATGACAGACTTGCTTATTTGAATGTAGAAGACAAGAAGAAAGGGTAGCCAAGCATGACTATGAGGTTTTAGGGGTTTCCAACATTGAAAGATTACATCATTTAAGATGCCTAAGGGGATGATGAGAGGGAGGGCTATAAAGAGAGAATATCAAGAGTTCTGTTTTGTTTTAGATATACTATATATAACATGTGACAGTGAATGTTTGACAACATATGTTAAACTCTCCAGGAAAAAAAGTATACAAATATATCTCAAACCTAGTGTATTATAAATTTTATTCATAAAAATAATAGCACATTATTTACAAATAAAAAATGAAATGCTCTTGATTATAAAGACCATATAGTGTTGTATGATTCTTATATTTTAAAGATGCTCAGTCTCTCTAGGGAAGCCATAGAGAAAGAAAATAATCTGGTATAAATCAAGTTGGGGATTTTGACAGTGGAGGAAATAGATGAAGAAAGAGGCAGAGAAGTTGAGGTTGTTACAGAAGTCATGGAACTGAGCTGTGGACTCCCTGATGGCTATGAAGGAAGCAAAGGGAAAAGACACAGGATGAAAACAAAAATGGATATGAAGTTTTGATTGGATTGAATGATTTTTGGAATTGGGAAGTACTAGAGTAAATTAATTGGGAGAACAGAAACTAATGTAATTACTGATGTGCCAAGGTCTAGGATACATATGACCATGGCAGTGATGACCCAGATAGATGAAGAAGAGATTGTTAGAAATGAGATTTATGATTTAGAAGGCCAGTGTTTTGGATGAGTCATCCATATGAATATTGAATTTTGACCATGAATAATAACTATAATATGAGTAGAGAGGAAGATAATAATGAGCTGGGAACTAAGTTTTTCAGTGAATGAGAATGATTAGGACGTTGGTAGAAGCTGTGGTAGTGAGTGGTGTATACTTGAAAGAAGCTAGATTTTTGAGTGAGGAATTAGAATAATGAGGTTCATGTGGCACAATAAGCAAGGATGATGTCTATTTTATCTCTTGGCCCTGGAGGTCACAGGACATAAGGGATGGATAGAGAGAGAGAGGGACAGAGAGATAGATAAGATGATAGATAGACAGATAGATAGATGATAGCTAGACAACAAATAGATAGCTAGATGACAGGTAGATAGATGATGATAGATAGATTATGATAGATAGATAGATGTATTTCTTCTGATGGCAACTTTGTATTATTAGTACAAGTGGAAGGATTTCCAATGATGGTGATGTATAAACCTTGTGGGTTACAACTAACTCATCATCAGATGTGCTGAGAAAATTTATAGAGTGCCAAAAATATTTAAAAGCCAGTAGAATATCTTCTAAACTATAAAACTGAGGAAAATGGTGTTTGATTTTCAAAAGCAAAAGTCTTCTATGGAAAGATTATTTAAAACTACTATGACATGAAAGATAACAAAAACTGAATTACAAATGTCATGTGTAGTTTATAAAATCAACCAGAAGTATGTTTTCATAAAAGGTTAGAAACCAGTAGGATAAAATACCAAACAGGAAGAAATAAGATTATTATTTGAAAGCATTTGAAAAGGTAAACATTAATATACACACACAAGGTCATAGGATTATTATGAAATGCAAATTCAATACAAATTAAGAGATCAGCCTTCTGGCACTTTCCTCTGTAGGTATATTGCTCATTTCTCAGTTGTGTATAAGCTCATGTTGGAACACCAGTCAGTCAAGTATTTAGATCTCCAGCACAGTGAGGTACATAAGTGTTTGCAATAACAGGTTTTGCCCTTTTGAGGTAGACTGATTCTACACAAAAATTATTAAAGGAAAAAACAACATGCAGCCAACTGCTAAATGGTGTATTTAAGACCACAAGCGTAATAAGAATCCAGAAAAAATAGTAATCATTAGGAGTCAGAGTAAAAATTAATTATATTATCCTTGTAATAAACTTTACCCCTCAATCTAATGATTATTTAAGTGACTGCCATCAGTAAGAGCTTTTAACACATGAAAAAGAAGTTAAATAAAACTAACTAGAAAAATACAAATGAATGCACATTTTGTCATTTTTCTCATGAAAAGTTCAGAGTTCTGAAATTTTTTGCCTGTAATAACCACAGTAAATTTTTTTTCTAAGATTTTATTTATTAATGGGGGGGCAGCAGAGGGAGAAGCAGACTTCCTGCTGAGCAGGGAGCCCGATCCAGGGCTCCATCCCAGGACACTGGGATCATGACCTAAGCCAGAGGCAGATCTTAACCAACTGAGACACCCACGCACCCCACAGTAAATTATTTTTTAAAAAGACAACCTACCAAAACAAAATAGCAATAATTTTTTCACCTTTTCAACTCTCTTTTCAGTAAGAATCCCTCCGCAATCAACCACTTATTCACTCAAAAAGGATTTATTGAGCACCTATTTCATACTCATCAAGTGTTAAGTGTCACTGGCAACATTCATTCAATGTAAGATATATCCTCTGCACTTCAGGAATTTGCTGTCAAACTGTGAAATTATGATTAGAACAGGAGGAATACTGCAAGAGAATAAATAGCGGGGTTCTCTCTTTTTTCAAATCAGATGCCCAATAAATTCCTTGGGCAGCATTTTTTTTGTGTGTCATTGTTTTTTAATTTTTTTATTAACATATAATGTATTATTTGCCCCAGGGGTACAAGTCTGTGAATCATCAGGCTTACACATTTCACAGCACTCACCATAGCCCATACCCTCTCCAATGTCCATAACCCAACCACCCTCTCCCAAACCCTCCAACCCCCAGCAACCCTCAGTTTGTTTGGCGAGATTAAGAGTCTCTTATGGTTTGTCTCCTTCCCGATCCCATCTTGTTTCATTTTTTCCTTCCCTACCCCTCAAACCCCCCACTCCGCCTCTCAAGTTCCTCATATCAGGGAGATCATATGATAATTGTCTTTCTCTGATTGACTTATTTCACTTAGCATAATATCCTCTAGTTCTATCCACGTCATTGCAAATGGCAAGATTTCATTTTTTGATGGCTGCTTAGTATTCCATTGTACATATATACCACATCTTCTTTATCCATTTATCTGTTGATGGACATCTAGGTTCTTTCCATAGTTTGGCTATTGTGGACATTGCTGCTATAAACATTCAGGTGCACGTGCCCCTTTGGATACCTACATTTGTATCATTAGGGTCAATACCCAGTAATGTGATGGCAAGGTCATAGGGTAGCTCTATTTTCAACTTTTTGAGGAAACTCCATGCTGTTTTCCAGAGTGGCTGCACAAGCTTGCATTCCCACCAACAGTGTGGGAAGGTTCCTGGGGCAGCATTTAGTACTTAAAGAACTAAAAGGGGTGGGGGGGAAAATCTGTGAAGCCTCAAGAACACCAGGAAGGTTTCAGAAATGAAGTGTGAGATGAGATTGGCTTGATTTGAATATGATCAAGAAGACAGAAAATCAAAATGCAGAAGTGGACAACAGAAAGATCAGCTTCTCCAACTGAAGACTGTGCCCTGCATGAAAGAACACTAAGGAATATGTTTGAGTCCTCAAGGTCCACAAAATAAATATGATCCATATTCTAGAATTTGATTGAACAGCAAGTGACTTAAAATGTTATTTTTAGGTGAACACAAGTATATTATGGAATATAATATGAAGCGTGTGAAAATTTTTCAAATGACAGGCAAAAGCTTATTGTTTGAAATCACTTTGGAATATGAAATAATTGTGAACAATAAGGGCACTTTTTCAAAAAAAGATTGTAAATTATTTATCAGGAAAGATGGAACTGGGTTTGGCAGTGGTCAAAACATATTTTTTAAATGAAAGAAGTATAGTGATAAGGAAAGGAGAAAAAAAACAAGTAAGTAGGTCACTGAAGCCAAATATAGGATTTTTACCTCCTGACTCACTGCTATCTACTTCCTGAATTATATTAGATTTAATGTAGTAGAAATATGGAAACATTTTAAAGTTCTCAAACAGAAAATATGACATAAGGATTAATCTGCCACAAATGTACATGATGGAATACAAGTGGGAATGGAAGCAGAGGTGCCTTGGGAAATCTACAAGTTAGAAAATTATTGCAGTCATCCACACTTCCTCTCCTGTAAATACAGCTTAAAATGATGCATGTATGTCAATAACAACAATGTGAAAAAAAGAGGGTAAGAGCACTATGAGATAAATATGAGGACTAATTATAATGTAGACGTTGAGTTATATATAAATCAATCTTATTAATCAAAATGGCTTCAGATAGTGGGAGATAATGCAACTCATTATGCAACATATTTACTCTTTCTGCCTCAAGAATCTGAAGCAAGAAACACATGAACCTCAGATAAATCTAGGTCCCCTTTGCACGTACACGAGATTTCACACGGACACCTGTGTCCACACCTGGAAGCCAGAGGCAGCAGCAGGAAGCAGGCCCTGCTGGTGGGGTTGGTTCTAGGATGAAGACTACTGCTTGCTCAAGATGGTACTGGGGATTCCAGGGCCAAAACTCATTAAGAGAGGGAAGGGGAGACAGATGGATAGGCTCACAGGTCAGCTCTGGCTGCTGCATTTAATGTATTCCTTGGTGAAAAGAGAAAGTAACAATGGCCTAACAGTTAACACACACAGGCCAAGACTATGAGACTGTCAGACTGCATAATGCTATTAATTTTGAAAGTGGGAGCTTAATTGGCTACCGCTTACCACCTGTGGTTGATGTTAGTGCTTCAGTAAAGGAGAAAAAAGACTATCGGAAGCTCTGGATCTTAGAGAATATCGCTGCCTCCAGCTGGGCCTCTTAAAGCGAGTGTTGACAATTTTATTATAAACCTCTCCTAGAGGGGTTTCTCACTTTCATTTATAATTTGTCATATCCTTGCTCTGTGACTCATAATTTGCTTAAATCACTTTTGCCATCTCTTAAAAACAGAGAAACCCAAAGTGGCTTTTTTTGGAGCAGCTGAGATCGCATGTTTGTTTTCTCTGCATTATTCTAATGTAAAAGCAGTGGTGGGGAACAGGGAGGAGAAGCTGAGAGTGATTTCAGCAGCCCTTCACCAATTTACAAGAGACTGAGGCTTCAAGAGTGTAAAAAGAACACTTTGTGAGAATTTTAAGTCAGTACAGTATAATTCCTCCTTCCTCTGTGAATCTCACTGACGACACACTCATACTCTCTCTGGCATGACACAGAAGAATTCATGACCTTCTCCCCTCCAACCATAATGAAGCCAAGATTGTGGTATATAGCAACATATACTTGAAAAAGAGTAAGATTTAATCTAACATTAAAAAATTCACCTTTCATGGAAAGTAATGACTCATGTCACATGAAGGTCAGAGGGCCAGTAGGTCCAGGGTAAAACTGAATTCCAACATCTTTTACAAATTGTTTGATCAGTGAAATAAAGCGAATAACTACCTTGATCCCTGAACAAACCATTCACTCGTATTTCTGATTTTGTTCACAATGTACCCTTTGCCTGAAAAAGAGTCTCGCACCTTACTCTCTTCCCGCTAACTCACCCTCTCTAAACTAAAGAAGAAAGAAAAACTAGCATATAGGATGTATTTTATACATTTTATAAATGTCAGCTACCAGTCTATAATTATCATCTTTCATGATTGTTTAAAAGCTTAGACATAAAAGAAGTAAAATACCTACTATGGTTTCTACCACAAAGGAAATACCCACTAAATTGTCATTATCATTATTATTATTATTAAGAGCATATAATTAAGACAATTTTACATATCTATCTCCTCAGCTAGACTGATAGCTACTAAAGGGCAGGCATGATCTCTTCACTTACTCATTTAGTAAATATTCGTTAAACATCTCCCATGTTCAAGGTGCTGGATTTATATCAAGATACAGTGGAGGACAAGCTAATAGCAATATCTCAGAATCTCCTTAACTATTTGCCCAGAGTATTATTACCCATATTACCTTCTATAGGTTCTATCACTTAGTATATATCATACCATATTTCAAGTATCTATCAATCAAGTGATTGTTTTGTGGAATCAGAGAAGGCTTTTCCTGGTTATTCTTGGTTATTTTTTGTTTACCAACTTGATAAATATCAACTGATCACCTTATGAAACATTCTGCTTTTATTTCTAGAAATCACAGTTATATTTATAAAACATTAAAATTTCCATGAAACTTTTAGCCTTAGTTTATGAGTTTCCAAACTTTGAACAGGCTGTATTTTGTTACTTTAATTAATTCACTTATTTTCAATGTTTCACATACAAGATTGATTAAACACTGAAAATTTATTTTCTTCGGATAGACTTTTTTGTTTTCCAGAATACAAAGAGGAAAATATGAAATCCCATGAAGATACCATTTTTAGATTGATATGTGAGATTTCCTTCAGTTTAAGAACAGAGTCAATTCCAAGATGAGAAAAAGGTAAAATCATAAACTCCAAATAATACTTAGCTGGGTGAGACTTCTGAGATCTGTAGATAAAAAATCTGTGAAATTACTTCAGGTTTCTCTCATGGGGTCAATAGCCCCTCATTTACATCACAGCACTCACACTGAACCTAGTTGAGAAGATTTCCAACTTTGAGAAGAGCTAATTGGTATGCATTTATCTTAAGAAATTGACTCACTTTTTTTTTTAATATAGAAGGCAAGTTACTATTCCATTCTAATTGCAATCACAGGAAACAAAAGGTAAAATTTTAGTTTCTTTATTTTATCCCCAATTTCTATTCCAAAAGCCACTTTGATAAAGAGAGGATCTGAATGGCTTTCAGAGAATGCAATTTATATCAGATTCTTAGGTTGCCAAGATAGATACCAGCATAGAATAATGACTATATATCAGCAGAAATTCTGCACATATTAAAAGATAGGCAGAAATTAGCAATCTTATGGTAATTAATTTCTACCTTTATTAGCTGATATAATAAATAATATCCTTGTCTCAATATAATCATCTTCAATGATAGAATCTATTTTAAAGACATTTAAGGTATAGGGGTAATTTTAGCTTTTAAGTCCTCTTAGACTCTTCTAAAACTCCGCTCTATGTTTTGCTCACACTTGCTCTCCATTAAGACAAAGCCCATTTTCTTTGATAACATCACATCATTTCCACTGACATACTAATGGATCCCACTGTGTGTTACAAGTTTATGGTTATATGATTCATTTCTATGATAATCTCACTTTCATTAATATAACAGCTCCAATTGTAGTACATCAATTCCTGAGATACCCACATTCACATGTTAATGACTTTTTCAACCCTTAATGTGCTTTAAAAGAGAAGAGTCACTTTGTTCTGTAATAAAAAAAATAAAAAATAAAAAAATACTATAGGAGACTTCAAACAACTACATAGTGTCCTTTCCACAAAATGAATATAGTAATTCAATATTGTTGCATTAACACAGAACATCTCAAAAATATCTCAAAGAATATAACAAGAAACCTGAAACTACAGAAAATAAAAAAATAAATTTTCAAAGTGATTTGACACATACTGCTACATATTCATAGAGTCACAGTAATTATACTAGACAGATTTCTATGGGCCTGAGAGTTCATCGGTAGACTTCAAAAAATAAGTAAGGACCCTGATGTTATTTTAAAAAAGTTATAACTGTGTGTATTTAAAGACATGGTCCATAGCTTTCATCACATCCTAAAAGTGGTCTACATGAACAAAAAAAAAAAAAAAAAAAAATTAAAGAGACCTCAGTCTAGTCTATTCTTGTAACATAGACCAGAGAAAAATAGATTGGGAGCTTAGACTTTAAGAAGCTATTCATATATGAATAGAATTTGAGAGGAAACAGAAATAGTACTTTTAACCCTGAACACCCATGCATGAGTACAAAAATGAATTTGGAATTATAAAAAAGAGAATTGATGCAAGGTTGTATGTTTCACTTAGGAAAGCAAAAAGCTGGCTTAAAATTAGAATGCAACAATATATGTTTATGCCTTTTTCATGAGAAACAGATCATCTGGATCAAAGGCAGATATTTTCATGGAAATAAGTTGAAGAGTTTGTAACCAGTGGTAAAAGAGAATGGAGGTAAAAATCTATGTAATGAAGTGGGTTGTCCTTAGGGTTTGTCCTTAGGGTTGGCACAAAAATTCCTTTTCTTGTGGGATCCATCCTTGAGGAAAAAAAAAATAGCCTACCTGGGGCAAAGTCCCCTTGGAGCAAGAAAATATCCGAGGAGAGAACCAAATTCATCAAAATAAGATAAATAGGAAGTTTTTGTTCAGAGAGAAGGTAAGAGGAAAGGAAAGGAAAAGACTTAGAGCTGGAGAGAGATTAGAAAAACTGGGGAGTAAAGGCAAAGAAAACACCATGGTGGGGGACAGCCAAAAGAAACTAATGATGCCCAGAAGCAGATCTAAGTTTTTTAAGGATGAGCTTACAAATTTTGGTGGTCCTTGTTAAAAAAAGAGCCCCAATGTTCAAATTTCAGGTTGGAACAGATCTTTGGAAGAAACATGTGCTAGCAGGGGCCCATGAAGCTTCAGCTTCACTAGTTTCATGGAAACCCATGCCTAGTTGTGGAATGGTAGACCATTCCATTTAAAGGTGTTTTCTCTGGGACGCCTGGGTGGCTCAGTTGGTTGGACGACTGCCTTCGGCTCAGGTCATGATCCCGGAGTCCCTGGATCGAGTCCCGCGTCGGGCTCCCAGCTCCATGGGGAGTACGTTTCTCCCTCTGACCTTCTCCTCGCTCATGCTCTCTCTCACTGCCTCTCTCTCAAATAAATAAATAAAATCTTTAAAAAAAAAATAAATAAAATAAAGGTGTTTTCTCTGCACACTGTCTCAAAACATATTCAGTAAATCTCTTCAACTCAAAATGCTTTGAACTAATGTTATATTTGTGGAAAATCAAAAAAGAGCTGATTTTCTCATGGATAGAAGAGAGGCAAGACAAAGGGATCCTGAGACTGTAAACCTGCTGGAAATATGCAGAAATCTTGAAGAGGCCATGAAACTGGGCGGTGGGGGGGGGGTGGTCAAGTTAATGTTGCTCACCTCTTGAATCGCAGGGAGGCCCTCAACTAAAACTTGTACAAGGTCGAGGTACCGCAGTGAGTGTAGACTTGAATGAGAGTACTCATTCTTCTATGTGCAGACCATCTGTTAAAATTCATGATTCGCTCACTGACAATTTTGTCTTCCTAAAGTAGCCCACAGGCTGGCACTGAGGCGTCACGTAGACACAAGATGCAGTGGCTCTGATTTTCACGAAGGGCAGTATCACTTGATGGCTAAGGATACCTGGGAGTATGTACAGCCCTTATTAGCTGCATGTTTTTAGGCAAGTTGCCTAATGATCTATGAATCCTTTTTCTCTTATGTAAAATAAGGATAATATTGTAATGATTAAATAAAATAATTCATTTAAGCACTTGGTATGAGTATGAAAGTTAGTAATTGGTCAGTAAATGATAGCAGTTACTTTTACCCATGCTACAACTACTTGTTATTATTACAAGCCAATGAATTGAACATTATCACAGATGGACCCTCATTGCTGGGAATGTGATGAGATGTCCTAGCAGAAGAGGTAACTAGGATCTTCAGCCGTGTAATGATATGTTAAATTCATTCTGTCCTTAGAGGAACTGAAATGATGGCTCAGGGAAAGATGGAAAGCAGAAAGTACCTGGAATTCAGTCTGAATTTGAACATTCAGGAATAGTTATTATGCTAGTTAAACGACATAGTATTTATTAATCTATTAAAGTCAATTTTGTAAAGTTTCCAGAAATGTGGCCCCCTTTACCCTCAACTCTTTACTTTTAAAAGGCTGGATAAAGCTAGGGGGAAAAATCATATCATATTTTAGAGTAATATAAAACCACCAGAATATGAGCTCTTTGATAGCAAGCATTTCACCTCCTTGTTTACCACATTCACCATGTATAGATACTCAATAAACAATTTCAGTCTAAATTATCAAACAAACCTCTATGAAAAATAATGGAGATAAATGTAAGTTTTTGATATTTAATTTTATTGTAATAACTTCAGAGAGAAAAAGCAATCGAACTGCTGCAGCATATGTTAAAAAAAAAAAAAGAAGGTTTATATTTGAAAATAAACACCATTTTAGTCCATGTCACAATATAGTCATTAAAAAGCTATGCTGATCCTGGGCTCTATTAATATCAAGCAGAAATAGAAGAAAGAAAAGTGAACCACTCTATTCACTGCTAGTTTCAACCTTTATGCAAACTGCTCTCAGTTCTCAGGACCATGTCTGATGAGGGAAAGAAACACATCAAGTTACTGTTAATCCAACAGTAAAGGATAGGTAGAACAGGTCAGGTAAGACAAGGTTAGGGAATATAGACCATATCCTTGAGAAGATTATAAAATGACCTGTTAGTTTTAGGTAAACATTCAAAGAGCTAGACATCTGAAAAGCCCCACACTTACAGAAACAGGATCAATGGATATTATAGGAAAGCAGGTTTGGAATCAATAAAAGAACAAATGTAGGCGCCTGGGTGGCTCAGTGGGTTAAGCCTCTGCCTTTAGCTCCGGTCGTGATCTCAGGGTCCTGGGATTGAGCCCCAGATCAGGCTCTCTGCTCAGCAGCGAGCCTGCTTCCCCATCTCTCTGCCTGCCTCTCTGCCTACTTGTGACCTCTCTCTGTGTGTCAAATGAATAAACAAAATATTTTTTAAAATAATAATAATAAAAAATAAAAGAACAAATGTTTCTATTACCAAGGTAATAGTTCAAATCATAATGGTTTTGAGAGACTGAGTTCTTATCACTGAAGTTTTCATCCTGGCATCATTCATGTATTCATTCATTCAGCAAGTAATTATTTAGTGCCACCTGCATGCTTTATAGGACCTTTTCCTCTTTAATTCTCATCACTCATCCTCTCTATCAATAAACTCTGAGCACGGTGGCCTTTCTTTTGTCACCTGGAAGGTCCATTCTCATTCTTGTTCAGATTTCTTGCCTAGAATACTCTTTACTTTTCCCAATTCAGATTCATCTTTTAGGTCTAAGCTTAAGTATTATTTCCTTAGAGACTTTCCCTGATTCAAAACCTAATAAAATCTGTATCTCTCTCCTGTTTCTCTTCCTTCCCCCCCACACCCCACCACCACTATCAGCTTTTCTGTAGTATAATTTTCAAACCACAGAATTCTTCCATTATTACTGTGCCAGTCAGTGGGCTTCAGTAAATAAATATAGCAGTTTACAAACAATACTCCAATTTAAAACATTTTCATTATCCCCAAAAATGTTCTAGCATGTCCACTTGTAGGCCATCACCACTCCCAAGACCAGGCCACAATTGGTCTGTTTTCTGTATCTACTGTTCTATCTTATCTAAAAATGTTATATATATATTAAAACATTTCATATGTATTCCTATATTTAGGATTTCTTGAGGTTCATAAATGTTACCTGCATCAATAATTTGTTCCTTTCAATTGTCAAATAATATTCCATTGTAAGAATATGCCTCATTTTGTTTATTCATTGATTGGATATAGACATATGGTTTGTTTTCATTTTGGAGTTATAATGAACAATGCTGCTATCAACATTCTCACAGAAGTCTTTTTACTGTTATTTGTTTTCATTTCTACTAAGTAAATACCTAAAAGTATAAATGGCAAACATATGTCTAACATTTTGAAGACACAGTAAAACTGCTTTCCAGAGTAGCTCTGTTATATTGCATTCCCATAATGTATTCAGGGTTCTTGTTTTTCCATATCTTGACAACACTTGGTATTTTCTCTTTCTAATTTTAACCACTCTAGAGGGTGTGTGGGTATCTCATTGTGGCTTTAATTTATAATTTTCTAATGACTATCAATGTTAAACATATTTTCATGTGCTTATTTGCTATCCATATGTTGAAATGACTACTCAAAGGTTGGGTCCATATTTTACTTGTGTTGTTTGTCTTCCGAGTTGTAAGAGTTTTTCATATATTCTGGATACAAGTTCTTTATCAATATCTGTGATTTACTTACATTTTCTTGTGTTTTCTGTCTTGTCTTTTCTACTTTTTTACTAGTGTCTTTTTAAGAGCAAAACTTCAACTTTTAATTAATATAAAATCCAATTTATCATTTTTTTTCTTTAGGAATCATGCTTTTGATGCCATTAAATATAAAATTTCTTTGTATAACTCAAGATTATAAAGACTTTCTCTTGTGTTTTATACTTTTAGGGGTTACATAAGAATCTATTATGAGTTAAATTTGTTGTTGGTAAGGTAAAAATCTAAATTCCCTTTTTACCTTTTTTTTAATTTTTTAAAATTTCTCTGTATATGATATCCAATTGTTTCAGCACCATTTGTTGAAAAGACAATTACTTCCCAATAGAGATACCTTGCACTTTTGCCAAAATTAATTAATTATAATAATGATGAGTATGTCAAAACCATGGGCACTTATGTATTCCTTGTTGTAAATAACAATTACTGACAAAGGCAACTCATTTACAAGCACCAAAATACGCATTTCATTTGTTCACTAAACAAATAATGTGTATTTATAGTGCAGGTAATCCTGACAATACAAAGGCAAATTAGACATAGAATCTGCTACCAAAAAGTTTACCATCTAGATTACGAAGTGACAAGGGTTGCAAGAAGGTAAACATAAAGTGGGTGTTAAGGCAGGAAGAAGTTACCTCTAAGGATATCTGCATATACTTCTTGGAGACAGTGGTGGTAGAAGCAGAACTTGACAGATGAAAGGAACCTGATTCCATAGAAATAAATGGAAGAGCATCTGAAGATGAGGATAAAGCCTGGACACCGGCAAAGAGGCAAGGGAGGAGGAAAAGAAGGATAATTGAGCAATATGTAGGAAATAACCAAAAGAGACAAGAATGGCAGTATAGAAAAATAAATTTGCAAAGGTTAGTGCCAGACTTAAGAATTGGATTTTTATTTTCTAAGCAGTAGGAGTTACTTAAGGTTTATGAGCAGAATATCATAATTGATACTCATAGCCGTGCCAGTACCAGTAAAATGAAACTGTTAAAAAGCATTTACCATCATTTCTAAAATTATTTAATTTCACTTAGGAGATGGTATAATTCAGTTCCTGCTCTATAACTTTCTGTGCTTATTCTTATCCCAATACCAATTAAATTAGAATAAAATTCTTTAGATTTGGGCATTCTTTTTTCTTAAAGTTCAGGCATCTGTGCATTTAATATATATTTTTAAGGACCTTCTGTGTGCTGGGTTATGGATATATATTGGTTTTAGAGGAAGGGAGGAAGCGTGTTCTCAGCCTTAATGAAGCAAATTTACACACACACATACAGTATATACCCACATACATATTACTCATGTACATTTACATACTTCAGCTAAATTAATGAGGAATAACACCTTATATTTAAATATACCTTAACACTTTGAAGATTTATTTCACATGTACACTAACATCTAATCTTCATGAAAGGCATTTTAGGACGTATTTACAAGACTCACTTTACACATGAAAATATTTAAAAACACGATCAATTTCCTCAAGATCATAAGGCTGGAACAGTAGAAAGTCAGCACTCTAACCAAATTCTCCTGATTCTAAACCCAATAATCTTGCCATAGTGTTTAAATTATAGATTTTTTTTCTAAATTAACATGGAGGAATTTCAGTGTCAGTCCTAATCCATGGTATGACACACAACATTGAAAAATTTTTCTGTTCATTTTGGTACATTACTTAGCTATTTAATTCTCCCTACCCGGACACCCCAGCCCAACCCTGCCCTTTTCTACTCCATATACACTATGGATGAATGCTTAATAAATGATACTCTGGTTTAAATCTGACTGCTTAGCTCTCCATCACATATACAATACCTCATACTCTGAGCAAGAAGGCAAAGATTTGATCTCTTAACAAAGCAGTTATTTGTCAGAAACTTTGGAGAACTCAGCCCAAATCCTCTCAGGGTAAAAAGATATGAAAGAATAAAATGAAATCTGAGAAAACCTGGAGAAATCTGTAAATAGGTCAAAGATTTTTAATTGCTTCCAAACTGGTGAATTTGGCCCAGAAATATAACCTTAATCCAGGAAGACCCGTCTCAAAGGAGATTTATTCTAGAATCACATGAGGACCAAAATATTGAAGTTTAATGCTTTCTTAAAATAAATTATCATTTTTTAAAGTCACAATTTTCTGTTGCCATGACACTGCGATTCAGTCAGTCTTTGAGAATTAGGTTTTGGGTTTTTTTTTTTTTATGTAATCCATTTATATTTTATTAGAAACTTATTTGGGGGATTTCTATTAATATCAATGGTATTATAAGAGAAATTTATTTTGATATACAGTTAACTATTTCACAAAGAATGCATTAAGGGTTTTGCCAGGATCACAAAAGTCTATATGCAAGTTGTCATGTACTAAGTTTCTTCATTTTTGATTCATACTATTTTGGGGTTTCTTGGGAAAAAAATTACAGGCTACACCTAACAGACAACAAGGAAACAGAATCCTAAGAAACTATTAAGTGAAAATAGTCATAGAATATCTGACACATTACAAGGCTTATGAGTACAAATTCCTGAAGAAAATTATTTAAACAAAGCATTTTTGCATTTAACACTTTTATATCTAATAAGTGTGTTTCTTTTAATAATCAAACATATAATTATCAAAATAATAATTATAGCCTCAAAGTAGAAACTAGTTTAATCTCTGGGAGATTAGCATAGCATAATTTCTAGAAGAAATAAGCACATCAGTTTTTTAATGTTTTATTCTGAATTAATTCTATTTTCTTTAAATAATTCTATTTAAACAACAACAACAAAATATTCAGAGAGATCTTATACATCCTTTTAAATCCAACCTCCTTCAGTTTTAGTATCTTGAATAACAATAGTAAAATATCATAACTAGGATATTGACCTTAAATCCAACAGCTTTTTCAAATTTCATCAGTTTTGCCTGCATGTGTGTGTGTGCCTGTTTTTATGCAATATTAGCACATGTGTGGACTCATGGAACAATCACCACAATCAAGATACAGAACAGTTCCATTACCCCAAGGTTCACTTGTGGTGCTCCTTTAAATCCACCCTCACCCCCCACCCCTCTCCCCCTATGGCCACAGTCTGTTTTCCACCTCTGTAATTTTCTTATTTCAAGAACATTATGTAAGTGAAATCATACAGTATCTAACCTTCTATAATTTTACTCAGCTAATTCTCTGATGATTCATCCAGGTGGATATGTGTGTCCATAATTTGTTCTTTTTAATTGTCAAATAGTACTCCATGGTATGGATGCACCACACTTTGTTTAACCATTCTCCCATAGACAAACATTTGGCCATATATATAAAACTGCTAAAACATCCATGTACAGGTTTTTGTTTGAAAATAGATTCTCATTTCTCTGGAATATATGTGTAAGAGTTCAATTGTTTGGTCATATGGAAATTACATGTTTGTTTTTATGAGAAACTGCTAAAATATTTTCCATAGTGGATGTACTATATTATATTTCCACCACTAAACTGAATGATCCAGTTTTTCTACATCCTCTTCAGCCTTTGGGACTGTCACTCTTTTGTACTTTAACCATTCTCATAGGGGTATAGTAGTATCTCATTGTAGTTTTAATTCTCATTCCCTTAATGTTTAAGGGTGTCAACATTTTTTCATGTTATGATTTGCCCTCTGTATATCTTCTCCAGTGACATGTCCATTGTCCATTTTCTGATTGAACTGTACATATATATGTATATACACATATATATTTTTTAATATTTTATTCATTTATTTGACAGAGAGATACAGTGAGAGAGGGAACACAAGCAGGGGGAGTGGGAGAGGGAGAAGCAGGCTTCCCACTGAGCAGGGAGCCTGATGCAGGACTTGATCCCAGGACCCTAGGATCATGACCTGAGCCCATGGCAGATGCTTAATGACTGAGCCACCCAGGGGCCCCTAAGTTGTTTATATTTTTATTATTGGGTTTTCAGAGTTCTTTATATATTTTAGCTACAAGTTCTTTGTCAGATATGTGGTTAGCAAATACTTTCTCAAGCACATAAGTTTTATAAAAATGAAAATTAGGAGACATGATACATAATTAAATTATTTCCTCTGGGAAATATCATATTTAATCAGTACTTGTGAGTTTGAAGAGAAATACAGAAAATTATTGGGAACTCCATAGAATCTTAGGGTTAGAAACAATGATAAAGATAAGCACATCAGCACAACAATGATAAAGAGTATTTTTTTTGAAGATTTTATTTATTTATTTGACACAGAGAGAGAGAGAGAGATCACAAGCAGGTGGCAGGGGGGGGCGGGGAAGCAGGCCTCTGTTGAGCAGAGAGCCCGATGCAGAGCTCGATCCCAGGACCCTGAGACCATGACCTGAGCCAAAGGCAGAGGATTAACCCACTGAGCCACCCAGGTCCCCAGATAAAGAGTATCTTAAGGGTGGGAAATTCCTGCCACTTTATTTCCAAGTTTAATTTCTCTGTGACCCAGTGACTCAAAGCAACAAACACCTATGAAAACGTTTTTCTCCATCCCATTTCTGTGCTTAATATAACCTCAGGTGGTGGCTCTTCCTCACTGTTTACATATTTAATGATTATATTACTTCTGGGTTCATAGAATACTCTAAGCACAGACAGTAATACTTCCAAAATTCTTCCTGTGACACAATGTAAATATTACTGGTTCTAATGTATTCTGACTTTATTTGCTGTAATCATTAAAAATAATCCAACCTGCAATTTTCCATCAGCTAAAATTTTAAGATGGCATACTGGCTGATTCATAAATTAAATTTAAGTTCTATGTTAAAATCCTGTAACACTTAAAATACAATTCAAAATTAACCTTTCTTCAAATGTTATTGTGAAATGGCACTGACTTAAAGGAACAAAAAAAGCAAATATGAAATGCCTGTTGTCCAACTGAAAGAGAGCTTCCTCTTTACTTTTTGATGGAGAATTCATGCGTGAGGAGATTATTGAACATACTACTTAATGCCTTTCTGTCATTGTTTTTGACATTCAAATTAATACCTCCTTTACATAAAATGATAGGTTAAAGAAAAATTACGTATGACATAAAAAAGCAGTTTATATAGAATAAAGTTAGTATTTTGCTTATTTAACACTACTCAGGTGAGAAATGGCATTTCATAAACTTGTTTTAGATTTATATGCTTACATCTTATTTATATGAGTAATGCTATTAGGCAGATTTGGCACATAAATGCCTATGGATGATTTTAGAGTGTGTGTGGGTATATATAATATTTATTAGGATGGAAACAGCAGTATGTTTGTAAATCATTGGCATAGAATGTCTGAACACTGAGGCACGTTAACATAAATGTGAGTCAAAAGAAAATAGCAGAAGTCCAAGGCAACTTCAGAATACAATAGAAAACAATTTTTTTTTTTTTAAGTATTTGAAAATTGAATGGTTCTTGGAGCTGGGAACAGACACCTGTGCTACCTGGTGCCTAAAAAGCAGAGACTTTTCCAGAACTAAGAAAAAATAATGGTAGTGTGCCATCTAGAGGCAACAAGGACATTTTTAATAGTTTAATATATTTGAACAGAATTATCTCTAGACTGGAGACCCACAGGCATGAAAGATCTCCCCTGCGATTCCAACTTCTTGCAATTTAAAAAAGGGGTATTTTTTTTTTCTTCTGAGACAGATTTTTAAAAAGCCAATCTTTGGTTAGTTGTCAGGAAGTGAACCTATTCTAATACGTGGCAAGCACAGATAGAAAGTTGTTGCAGGCTAAAAGCCAAATTTTATGGTGTGTTTTTTGTATCAAACAAAATTCAATAAAAATAAAAACATGAAGAATCAGACATTCATGTGGAATTGAGTTTGTAGATGTTGCTATTCTTGTTTAAGCTGAACAAGTGTGGAGACAAAGTGAAAGCTGGAAAAGAGCCACTAGGATTGTCAAGCATTATTTTATATTTTCATTTAAAATAGGAAAGAGATTTTTTTCCCAAAGACATCTCTGAATAAGCACTCTCTAAATGCTTTTTTTTTTTTTTTAAAGATCTTATTTATTTATTTGACAGACAGAGATCACAAATAGGCAGAGAGACAGGCAGAGAGAGAGGAGGAAGCAGGCTCCCTGCCAAGCAGAGAGCCCAATGCGGGATTCAATCTCAGGACCCTGGGATCATGACTTGAACCAAAGGCAGAGGCTTTAAGCCACTTAGCCACTCAGGTGCCCTAAATGCTTTTAAGATATAATTTTATAAGTCAGAATGCTTCAAAAATATTAATTTCAGTTTCAGATTTCTAAAACAAACTAACAAAAAAAAAGTAACACCCATTTTTCACTATATTTGTTCCTGGGTTTTGTTTGAAATTGTTTCAATTATTCAAATCAAATAAAGGAAATAGCCTGACATAGAAAAATGGGATAAAATTTAATTCAAGGTGTCATAATCTAACAAGTATGCAAAGTTTATGTTTTTCCACATCTACTACTTCTCACCACTAACAGCATTCTTACCCTAGACCAGAATACATGACATGTGTTTGTATTTCACACAAACTTGACAATTATACAGTGACAAAACACATCTAGTGTGTCACCACTCTCAAAGAAATTCTAAGGGTAGTGTTTGTTTTTTTTTTTTGCTAAAAATTATCACTCTGGGCAATTAATTTAAATATATAACATAAAAGCTATAAAGCTTTTAGAAAAAAAAAAAAGAAAAACAAGGAGAAAATCTTTAGAACTTAAGACTAAACAAAGAGTTCTGAGATTTGGCACAAAAACACTGTCCATGAAAAGACACACTGGTGAATTAGACATCAAAATAAAAGTTTTATTCTGTGGATGAAAATACAAAAGATAAGCTACAAACTAGGAAATGTATTTGCAAATATCTCCCACTAGTCTGTAGAATATCTAAGGAGTTCTCAAAACTCCACAATTAAAGAATCTAATTAATCTAATTACAAAATAAATAATAGACATTTCCCCTAAGAGGATTTGCAGATAGCAAACAAACACATGAAAAATATTGAACATTATTAGAGTTTAGGGAAATTAAAATCAAAACTAAAGTGGGGTTACACTACACACCCATTAGAAGGCTGAAATAAAAAAGAATGACAACAATACATGCCTGTAAAGATGTAGAAAAACTATCTCTCATACTTTTCTGGTAGGAATGTCAAATGGTACAGCCATTCCGGATAATATTTTGATAGTTTCTCTGGTAGGATTATAAACATGCAATTAGCATAAAAACCAGCAATTGAGATCTTGGACTTTTATTGCAGAAAAATGAAAATTTATTCTTATGCAAAAACTTACTCTCATAGCAGTTTTATTTGTGATAGATGAAACTGGAAAATACCAATGTCTATCAATGGGTGAATAATTAAACAAATCATGTACACCCATACCATGGAATACTACTCAGCAATAAAAAGGCATGGACTATTGACAGATGCAACTGGGATAGATCTCAAGAGATTTATTTGAGTGAAAAAAATCCAACCCCAAAGGTTACACACTATTTGATTCCATATATACAACAGCCTTGAAATTACAAAGTTACAGAGGAAAGATTGCTGGTTATCATGAATTAGGGAATGAGCTGGAGGACTAGAGGTGGGTGAGGAGGAAGACAGTTATGGCAACCAAAGGACAACACAAGAAATTGTTATAGAGATGGAACTATTCTCTATTTTAACTATCGTACTAGTTATATTCACCTACACTGATAAAATTACATAGAACCAAAAGACACACACACAAATGAATACATGTAAAACTGATGAAATCTGAATCAGTTCTGAGGGTTCTACCAGCATTAATCTTCTAGCTGTGCTATTGCACTATAGTTATGCAACAGGGGTAACACTGAAGAAAATGGGATGAGACATGTGTGAGATCTCCCTGCATTATTTCTTATATTTGAATCTACAGTTATCTCAAAATTTAAAAGATTAATTATTGAAAAAAAAAACCTGAACCAATAATTAAAGTAGCAAATACACATTATTTAATAAAATAGCAAAATATTTAAAATATGAAGTTCACTCTTTTTTTTCGGATTTAGTTCTAGCTAGTTAACATACAGCGAAATACTGGTTTCACTGTGGTTTACACTGTGGAATTCACAGGTTCATCACTGACATACAACACCCAGTGCTTATCATAATACGTGTCCTCCTTAATGCCTATCACTTGTGTCACCTGTCCCCCAACTCACCTCTCTCCATCAACCCTCAGTTTGTAATCTATCCTTAAGAGTCTCTTATGATTTATTTCCCTCTCTTTCTTCATCCCCCATGTTTATCAGTGTTGTTTCTTAAATTTCACATATGAATAAAATCATATGGTATTTGTCTTTCTCTGACTCATCTCAAATATGAAGATAATTCATAATTTTCTTATGAAATGTGAAGGAGTTTTTGAGTGGAAAAAATGTAGCAATGTCACCTACAGTGAGCTATATGTATATAAAGCTCTAGTATCGTTGTTTATTAAACCTTTAAGAGATTTACTCATGGAAATTCTAAGGGACTAATTTCCTCTGCTTTTCTGTTTCTGTTGTTTGAAGAATAAGTAAATGGGACAAAATATTAATAACCTGTGCAGTAGAGAGGAAGAGACATTGTATGCAACAAAGACTCAACTAGCAAGCCTAAGATGAGATAGTTATATATACTTAGAAAGGTCTATTTGCAAGGTCAGACCTTGGCTGACACCTGATAACTTGGATTTCAAGTTTCACCACCATTCTGTAGCAGACCAGCATGTATACTGTGTCTGAACACCTGCTTTTCTTCTCGAACTTTAGAATTTGGGGACATACCGGGCAGAGGGTATCTATGTGAACAGCCACCCCCCAAAAAATCCTGGGCACTGAACCTCTAAGGGACTTCCTTGGAAGACAGCATTTCACATGTGTTGTCACCACTCATTGCTCGGAATTAAGTGTATTCTATGTGACTCTACTAAAAGCGGGTCTTTGGAAGCTTATGTCTGGTTTCCTCTGGACTTTGCCCCATGACCTTTCCTCTGCTGATTTTTCTTTGTAGCCTCTTACTGTAATAGATCTTACCATGAGTATGGCTATATGTTGAGTCCTGTGAGTCCTTCTAGTGAATCACTGAACCTATGGCGGTCTTGGAGAACTCTGACATTGGATAATTTTTTTTTTTTTTTAAACCTGGATAATCTGCCTAATCATAGTTGAGAGCTAGATAAAGTTTGTTAATAAACCAGATTTTCTTATGCTTAAAATAGTTCCATGTAGAAAAATAACTTGTTGGAACATATGTCAACATTCATGAGCTTTTTTTTTTTTTTTTAAGAGACCATATTACAGATAAGCAGTTTGGGAAGAATGCCACAATAGGACAAATCCATATAGAGAGGGTACACTCTGCCCTACGATCTATAGTTCTCAATCCAATATGGCACTCTTCCAGTTTCCAATTTACTAATCTGAGATGAAACGTGTTTGTGTGAATCTTTAAACACATTAAAAATGTGTTTGTGTAAATCTTACCAAGGCTGGCAAGGGATTAAATGAAAGCCTCTGTATGAACCTCAAAATAGCTGTGCCAACTTTTAACTTCACACACAGGGATGCTACTCTATTACTTAAGCACTTGGATAAACCCAATCTCTCATACATATCAAACATTTCTTTCAAGCACCTTCCTTTGACCATCTTTCTTCTTATCTCCAGGTAGCATGAACTTCGCAGTCAGAATCATTTTGTGAAAAAAGAGGAGCAAAATACATTTCAAAATATATGGAACTGCAGAAACAAATGAATTTTTTTTTCTTTATGGTTAGTCAATTACAATAAGTATAGGGTAAAAAGGAGAAAATACACAAATACTGGTGATCTGATATACAAGAAGGAAACCTTGACGCACACATTTACCTCATGCCTATCCCAAATTTTCAGGAAAATGACAAATATATTCAAGAATAAGTCCAAAACTGTGTTGGAAAAACAAGGGAGGGTGTTATCAGCCGATGAAAACCAGCAGTGGAGAAAACTGCATCTCAACAGAGGGAAAGAAAAGGGGGTATAGAGATGCTTTCTGATGATTTTGGAAAATACTTGGGTGAGAGGTGACCAAAATCCATGTGCATACTCTCATTTACTCCTGGTGCCCCATGGTAGGTAAGCTCAGAAGGCTGAATTCTCTAATCCAACTCTCACAACAATGAAACAAGCATTTTTTTTCTCTATTTAAATTTTATATATTCTTCCACTAGTTCAAAACCTGCAGAAAGAATCACCATGGTTAGCTATCACATGGAGACTCTCCTTTGTTTTACACAGTGTTACATTTATAAGAGATGTTTAGTAAATGGGAAATGATAGAAAGAACTTGAATTCTTTTGTCAATACTTCAAAAATAGTCATGATTTAAATTTCATATGGCCACATCTCAGTATACGTAGGTAGCCAGGCTGTGGCTTTTAAACATACTAATCAAGTGAAAAAAGAAATTACTTTTTAAAATGAAGTAATTTTCTTAATCTCAAAGTATGGTTAATATTAATGGTAAGATTACATTGTATTTTCCATATAATTCTAATGGAAGTGGTTTTACATATGATAAAATTTCAAACAGCCACAAACTCTTAGCAAAGAAAAATGTATTCCTTCCTTTCCCTCTCCCTTTCTTTCTTTCTTTCTTTTTCATCTTTTTGAGGAAGTCCTTCAACAAATATTTTAACACCTTCAAATGGCAGACCCTGTTCTAGGCACTGCAAAAATATCATGAAAAAAGACATAATATCTCTGCTTCAGGGGAGCTTACATTCTTGAGAAAGATATTTTAATTAGAGAGAGAGAGAGAAATTTGAAGAAAAAGAAACTTGTAACATGTGTTTGTGGAGTTCAGGATCAGTTACAATGGCTCTGTGATTATCAAACAGGTTTAGCAAATACAGTCATTCAGGTTCTGCACTGCACAATTCTAAAGAGTATCATTCAAATCCTAGATACTATAATTTTTTATTAACTGTTTTACACAAATGGAAGCAAACTGGTTAAATGAGGAGCAACTTTTTTCTATTTCATACAAATGCACCATCTAGAATAGTGAAGACACCTCAACACCCTCATCTTAAAGCTTCCACTTTGTGATACTAAACCAGCTCCACAATTCAGCCTACAGGAGAAAACAGGACATACTTCCTTGTGCTCATCTATCATTATCAGAACCTAAAGACATTACGAAATCTACCTGCAAAAAAGAACAGAATGTGCTTGTTCCCAGTTGCCATGTGTCTAACTAAAGGTTTTCGGTTCTTGTCAAAATGTGAGCTAGAATAGCTGCTACCGTCTCTCCAAAAAGAAGCCATGAAGAAACTCTTCATACTCATATACTTATACAAGATAAACTGTCGAGTTTTTAAAATCGCATGTGATACTGTGCACTGGGGAGATCTTTATTGCTCTGTGTTGCTTATAGGATCTTGCATAGTAATATGCAAAATACAAGCACTTAAAAAACATCTGATGAAAGATTGACCAAATCCACTTACTACCATACTGTGCTAGAAAGAAAGAAAAAATATCCCGCCTGATAATTCTCTGTACTCTTGAAAATTGACATCAAGTCACCTCTCAAATTTATCTTCTAAACCACCTAATCGGCATTCCCTTATCTTTCCTTATTGATTTAGGGGCAGAATCTTAATTACCTTCTAAGCATTACTATAGACTCTTTTCCACCTTGACTAAATAAACAAATTTGATAAACCCAAAAGGCAATTACTCCATATCATAGATTACCAGCTTCCACCACCTGTCTCCAAAGGACCATATTCTATAGGCATTTCTCAGCAATGAAGACATATGGATGGAGGTTGTATTATCACAGTTTTAAGGAACATATATGTTTGATGATGGTTTGCTGAATTCTTCCTAGAATTTTTTTACTATCATTTTTTAGTGTCTTAAAACAAGGTGTCCTTTTCTGACCAGAGGTTGTAGTGCTTTGTCTGAGCTCCCTGTATATAACAAGCTGATAGGCAAGTTTCAAAGCCCCTGAGAAACCTACAGCTTACACATTTCTATTTCCATTTATTCTTTTACTGCACTTGACTATGGAATTCCATCTTTCTGATAACTCTTCTCTCTGTACTTGGCTAATAGCTAATTTAGCAAAACCTAACTCTGTGAAGGGAATTAAGTGATCTGGAAAGCTACTTAGCCCCTTGAGTTCTGCAGTATTCAACCATGAGAGAGAGGTACATTTTTGTGGCGGGGAACAGAGGGGGGGAGGGGCTGTTCAGCAAGGTGACAGAATAGACCCCAGGATTCCTTCACATTTTTTTAGTTAAGCAAATTTGAAAGAAAATTTTGGTGATAAAACACACCTTTTAATTTGAAAAGCCCCTTTAGCCTGCACTCTTGCAGTCATTATTTATTCATTCATTCATTTTATGAATCTCCGTGGTATGCCAGGCATTCCCCCAGGCTCTGGCGATATTATGATAAACAGAAGGCCCTTGTCATCATGGATGTTAAATAAAATTTTCAATCATTCTTAATCTACTTATTCTTTATAATATGAAATACTACTTTAGTTTAAAAGATAGATCATATGCTTTGGTCTGTAAACTGTTGATTGAGCTTGATTTCCTGCAAACTACAAATCTGTAAAATATCAAGGATTTTTTTTTTTTTCTTCCCTCTGGCTGACTCATGGCCTTATCTAAAACAATGTATATAAAGCCAAAATATGAAACTTCCAACAGAAGTATAATCAAGATCTTAATTTATCACTTACTTTTTACACACACACACACACACACTTCACACACCTAACACAGTCTCATATCTTTAGAACTTTCCATTTTGTTAAACACATGTTAAAGGCATAGTTTGACTATAAATACGTAGTTTGAATTAATAACTTATGTTCAATGGAAACACTATATCAGATTATAATATAATAACTAGTAAATACTTAAAGGAATCATGTGAAATCTCAGGAGTGTGTGTGTTGAAACAGACAAGAAAAGTAATGTTGAATAAGGAGAGTTTAAGTTTCGTTCATAAGCAAAATTATCCAAAAACCAATAAAAATAGAAATAAGGATATGTATTAAACCATAAATACTTAAAAGGTCACTTACAACCTTTCTAATCCTGTCCTTTACATTGAAAAGAAAACTCACCTGCTGTTATAAACTCTCATTTACAAAGTTGCCTTTTGAATTGTTGTTACCTATTTCTCTCATTAACTATAAGAAACACTTATTCACATATTCAAACTAAATTTCTTTTAAAATTTTCCTACAACAAGTTTACATAAACACTTGACTTCAGCAAATAAAGTCAAATTGCAAAGTGTCATACTGTTCAACTCCAGAGCAGTCAAATAATATCAATTTAAGGTTATTGTTTTTAAATCTGCTTTCATTGCTTCCTGCTCACCTACGACATCAACAATTTATTCTAAATGGCTGCTTTCAGGCAATGGGTTTTCTTCTCATTTAGTCTTCATGAAAATAATTTAATATACCAAGACACTGGAAATTCAAAGACCTATGAAAAAATAACACTGTAACAGAGAAATATGTTTATAATAGACAATCTAAAGCCAGACTTCTTGGGTGGAATCCTACCTTCTCTATTTAAAAAGCAAGTTTCTTGGCCTCACCATGTTTCTGTTTCCTCATCTGCAAAAACAGAAATAATAGAGGTAAATACTTCATAGCGGTATTATAAGGATTGAATGAGATAATTTTTAAAAATTTTTTTATTAACATATAATGTATTATTTGTTTCAGGGGTACAAGTCTGTGATTCATGAGTCTTTTACAATTCACAGCACTCACCATAGCACATACCCTCCCCAATGTCCATCACCCAGCCACCACAGCCCTCCCACCTCCCTCCATTCCAGCAAACTTCAGTTTGTTTCCTGAGATTGAGTCTCTTATGGTTTGTCTCCCTCTCTGGTTTCATCTTGTTTCATTTTCCCTCCCTTCCCCTATGATCCTCTGTCTTGTTTCTGAATGAGATAATATTTTTAAAGCACTTAAAATAGTGCCTCACAGAGGGGCGCCTGGGTTGCTCAGTCAGTTAAACACCAGACTCTTGATTTCAGCTCAGGTCTCGATCTCTGGGTGGTGAGATGGGCACCACATCTGACTCCGTGCTTAGCATGGACTCTGAGAGTCTCTCTCTCCCTTTGCCCCTTCCCCCAACCAAAACAAAATAAGAAGAAAAATAAATAGTCTCTTGCATAAAGATGTTATATGTTTGTTAACAAAATAAATTGAGTTAAATTAATAAATAAATTTAAACTGTGTAGCATTACCTTCATTCCCCTTACTCCCACTCTAAGTACACATAGTCAGAGAAGTGTTTTACAAAACAAACAACAAAAAAATCAAGAAGTTCACTAACATCTATATTAGTGAGGATCAGTTACATGGTAAGCAGTGTTTCTCAAAGTATGCACCACAGATTGATGGTGATCAATAGAATTCTACAAGTAAGTGGTATACCTTCTATTTGTTGGTTCTATGTAAAAGTGTTATTGAAATTGTTTAAAGATGTTTTATTGACAAATTTTACTGACAATCATTTAACAGATTTAAAATGAAAGAATCATTACATATCCTAATATGTTCTTAAACTCTGTTTTAGGTGTACATCTCTTACTGTGGTCAGTTTATTATTCTCAGCCTAGACTGAGTCTCCATAATTGTGTTTGTCTTGATTAATACATTGTCGTATTATTTGCATCTTATTAAATGTGTTTTCAAATAGGCACTTTCTGCTATTATTGGGTGGCAATATATATTTTGCCTGCAAAAAATATGTCAGTATTTTAAAGCACTTCACTGAAGTACAGAAAGAGCTATGAAAGTAACCACTTAAATACTAGAGTACTGAATAATGACATAAATGTAAATAGTAAACAACATTCCAGTGAAAATATACAAAGGGAATCTCACTGGATAAGGGCAAATGAATCTATGTGATGATGTCTCACCAGCAATGGCGAAAAGATTTGTCTTTCCAACGAAGACTAGTGCAGAGCAATACTTTCCCTTACAAAGTTGGTTATTTGGTTGCTCATGACAAAAGAGTGACTCTAATTATGAAGGCAACGTTCAAAGTTGAACATCTTAGACCAAAACAGGCAGGAATCACAATTGCTGAGAGACTATAAAAGCACTACAAAGTTAGTGGAAAAGATTAAAGTCAGAAGGAAAACAAAGTAAGTTATTGGCAAAATTCCTTCCTAGAGTGACAGTACTGAATGGCAAGATAACATGATGACAAGAGTGTATAATTTGAAAAAGCAAGTATTATTCCCTGTGCATGTCAGAAGAGACTCCATTCTACAGTTGGATAAAGCCAGCAATGGGCAAGTTTAAATCATCTCTTCACATGTACATTAGGAATTTACAAGAAAAATTGTTAGCTTTTTTTTTTTCTGTTGCTGAAAAACACATGATACAGTAGAAAAGATATTTTTTGCATTAATTAACGATTTCTTTGTGCACCAAAATGTAGAGTAGAAAAAGAAAAAATATACTGTGATTGGTACTAACACAGGAGCAGCTCTGAACACAGCAATAAAGAGTGTAGCTACTCAAATTAAAATTTTTTTCCTTAATGCCAATTACCACACTCCATTAATCATAGAGAGCAGTTGGCATTGCCTCCCAATCTTGATTCAACATTGAAGGAAATTGTGAAAAATGTGAATGTAATTACATTGTGCCCCTGAGCATAATATTCTGAGGCTGCCCAATAAAAAAATAAAAATAAAAAAAGGCAATGATATGAGATCCTACTTTTTTTGTTAAAGTATGCTGGCCATTAAAAGAAAAGGTGTGTTTCCAGGTTGGAGAATGAAGAATAAAACAGTTCTTCACCACCCTGTTAATGCCAGGATATGTATGTCAGTGATGAAATCCTTTGAATAGCCTTAAAGTTGTCACTCCAGAGTAGGAAACCATTCCTAATCTTGAGGCTGGAATATGCTAAAAAGACTGCACCATAAAGAAAAATAATTACTTACTCAATAGAGAAAGTAACCAACGGCATGTTACTAGGCATATTTTTAAATAACTTCAAAATGCTTCACAGAACATGAGGAAATACTTTCCAGAGCCAAATCCATTAAAGTATGGGTAATGAAGCACTTTAATATTTCCTTCTAGGTTAAAAAGTATTCAGAGCTCCAGGTGTAATGTGATACACTCATTGTCTTGTCATTGAGCATAGAACTGAAAGTGTCCATCCAGGGTATCTAAAAAATTTGCTCCATCAATTTCTATCACAAATAAGTTTTTCTAATTTTGTAGCAATAACTATGTGTGGTAGATTGATTTATTAACCACAGTACTTCACCCTTCTCTGCATGCAGCCCCTGGTCATGGCCTCCTTGTTGGGCGAGAAGAATGGATAATATATTCTTTGCCCTTTACATTGGGCTTAACCATGGCACTTGTTTGGGTCAGTGAGATATCAGCAAACATGAAACAAGTGGGAGCATGATATGCACTTATCCAAGTTGATCATTCTTTCCTGTCTCTCTGCCATCGTCAAAAGGAGAACACATTGCATTAACATGCTGTTGCAAGGAGGATGAGGGACACATGCAGCTGAGTCAACCCGGCCGACACAGGAAGATAAAAGCACCTGAAGTAGACCCATATGCACCAACTGGTGAGCAAAAGGAAGATTCACTTTGGTATTCACTGAGATTTTCTGATTGCTAGGCACTGTTGTTGTAGAAACAGTTCACTAATAAAAATGTGCAATTAGAACATCTTTCAACCCAGGCTATGCCTCATCAAGCAGAGGTGCATATTTTGGTTGAAATATTAAAAATAACATAATTCCTCTGATTAAAAAAATATTTATTATCCACAAAATTTTTTAATCTGGCTTTATCTTACTGTTTCCTAAGTATGATAAAACTTTTCGGTTTACCTTGTGTTTCACATATGTGCAGAAGATCTCTTAAGTAGTACATGATTGCCCAAAGAATGTAAAACACTGAATTAACAAGTTATGTCAAGTATTAACTTTAAAAAGTGTAAAAATCAAGTGCCTTGAAGTGCTAAGTTAGCAGATTTTTTTTCCCAGACATACACACAGAGTATTACCTTAAATTGTTAGGAGAAATAAAATTCCAAGATTTGTCCTGTACATATATTATCCTTGTTTAATATAGTGTGTTAATTTTATTTGTATATAAATACCTATTTTTGGCTCCTGGGTGGCTCAGTGGGTTAAAGCTTCTGCTTTCAGCTCAAGTCATGATCGAGCCCCACATCGGGCTCTCTGCCCGTCAGGGAGCCTGCTTCCTCCTCTCTCTCTCTCTCTCTCTCTCTCTCTGCCTGCCTCTCTGCCTACTTGTGATCTCTGTCAAATAAATGGATAAAATCTTTAATAAATAAATAAATAAATAAATAAATACCTATTTTTACATAAAATGTGTCCTGAACAATTCAGAATGACTTTTTGGAAATCAAACAAACAATCAGATCCCATTCCTGTAACAGCCACTAGGGCAAAGCTTTTCTTATTTTTCCAGTATCTGCTCTCTAAAGCTAAGTATATAATTGAATTTATTCTCTCCACCACATGAGCCAAATTGGCTTTGATGGTTCAGATATTTTATTGAAGGCATTTGATGTGACCATATGGGATATCAAAAATCACTAGAGTAACAGTAGACATTTCAGACACTTTATATTTGCTGTATTTTCACATAATTCCTGATGTATTTAGAATCACGGCTCATTTTCAGAAGGCTTAATTGTTTTATAAAGATTTATGTAAAATCCAGAGACCATAAAATTGTTCTTCAGACTTTATTGGTATATATATATATATATATATATATATATATATATTTATTTATTATGACTTAATCTTAGTGAGGAAAAGAGATAGGAATAAGAACTGGTGCCTAAAAATCTTCAAAATCTTTATTGTATAAAAATCCCAAAATATATTTTATTGCTAAGACAAAAGTTAACATTTTAAATTGTATAAAGGCTAACACGTGTTCTAAAGAAAAATATCACTCGAAGTCTGACATATCTTTCATTAAAAGCTGGTAACTCATCCTCAGAATTCATCCAGCTATACCGACCCTGACTTAAACCTAGCAGATTCATTGCTACTGTTCTTGGAGGCTCTCGTGGTGACGTTTTTAATCTATACAAGAGGACAAAAAGCTCAGGACAATTCAAATTTAAAAAATTTTTATACCATAGGATCGAGCCCCACGTCAGGCTCTCTGCTCAGCAGGGAGCCTGCTTCCCTCTCTCTTCTCTCTGCCTGCCCTTCTGACTACTTGTGATCTGTGTCAAATAAAGAAATAAAATCTTAAAAAAAAAAAATTTTTATACCATAGTACATATTAGCAAGTTCAGAAGACATTTAAGATCGGTTCATGATTCTTTGTTCATCTAATATGCATAATATAAAAAATGTGTCTTACATTTATATATATTCCATATATAGTCCTATATGTCTTAAATATTTTTGTAATATATATGTATATATGTAATATATATGTGTTTATGTAATATATGTGTGTGTATGGAACATATATGTCTATATATGTATATTCCATATATAGTCTACCAGGCATATGGCATATGATATATATATTTGGTATAAGGCTGGTAGGTAAATAGGTACATTGATCAAGAGATTTTTTTTAATCCTATGCACAAGGCACTTTCCCAAGCACTTTACATTCCCCCAAATTTATGAACTAGTTTACTATCTCCACCATTACACAGACAAGGAAACTGATACCCTGACAGGCAAATTCTCCCACCCTCAGATATCTCATGAATAAATATTCAGACAGTTTGACTTAAGAAGCTATGCTCTTCTGTGCTATGCTACAACATCTAAAAAACAAGAACACAAATATTGAAAAATAATTATTTGATGTGTTAGGCACAGTTCTGAGTGTAGTAATGTGCTTTTATCTTCAGAGTGAGAATAATTATTATCCTGTTTCATAGATGAGAAAACCGAGGTAGAGAGCTTAAATAACTTACCCAAACTTACACAGCTAGAAAGATGATGTTTGGATAATAATTTGTGTTTTTCACTTCTGTTTTTCCTTTCTATGTTTCCTCCTATATTTTTGCCCTTCCCACTTTCTCAGAGAAAGCAGTCTTATATTTTATAGTTTATATTAAGTAGAATAACCCTGATGAGACTTGGGGACTTTTTAGTTTTGTTATGTTTTGTTTTATTTGTTTTGCTTTCAAAATTTAACCCCAATAAGAGGGTTATGCTATGTAGTTCCCGAGGTACAAAGGAGAAAGAGAAGATGAAGGCAAGGCAGCTTTCACAATTGGGGCAATGATAGAGAGGACTATGGGTTCCCTGAGAAGAGAAAAGCATCATTCCATTCCCACTCAGGGTCCTCAGGCTGTCTCAGATACTCTGAGGGAAAAGAAACAGCTGTGTGACCCACTAAAGGACCACAGGGAAGGCTGGACTGAAGCCTCAGGACATTCAGCTCTGAAAAATGTACCCACTCATTCTCCAACACGTCAGAGCCTCTCCCTTTCATGGAACAGCTTGGGCAATAAGTATTATCAACTCTGGTCGAAAGCATAGAGAGCCTTCCCCTGTAGTACTGCTCTAAGCTCAAACTCTAGTAACATGTCACGATTAGGGCGGAGAGAAAGAAAGACCCTATGATAACTAACCTTGCATTTCTTTGAAGTTGGATTGACTTTAGTTTCAGAAAAAGTGCATCATGCAATATGACTGGTCCCACAGGGCTTCTGAAGGAAGAGAACACACCCCTGCTGCATGTAAACTCTATGCACTTGAGAAACTGTCCTAATTAGTTCTATCACATGGGTCTAAGGAAAAGTGTCTTTTCTAACATAAACTTATTAACACACATTCTTATTTTGGCGTACATTTCAAAAAAGTTTGTATAAATCCACTTGTTAATTTGGGAGTACAATGATTTCTTTTTTTTTTTTTTTTAAGATTTTATTTATTTATTTGACAGAGAGAGAAATCACAAGTAGGCAAAGCAGCAGGCAGAGAGAGGGGGAAGCAGGCTCCCCACCGAGTAGAGAGCCTGATGCTGAACTCGATCCCAGGACCCTGAGATCATGACCTGAGCTGAAGGCAGAGGCTTAACCCACTGAGCCACCCAGGTGCCCCCAGGAGTACAATGATTTCTAATTTTCCAAAATGTTCACGTTTATTCTCCCTAATACCATATTAAGGGAAAGAGTTTGAATTGTAGTCAGTCTTTTCAGGAAACCATTTTGTCAAGATACAAATTCCTCCTTTTGAAGCAAAGACTCATGAACAATTGTACAGGAATTCTGGATGTTAGTCTGAATGTGTAATAGCATAATAGACTAGAGTTTTTCTTTTAACGGACTACAGAAAGGATAAAAATGTTGAAATTTCAGCTGTGCCATCCAGAGGAATAAACTCCTACAAAAACTGAGAAGATGCTCTTTTGTAACTTTGCCCCCTGACATACTCGAAATTGATCTCTCTATAATTATCTTCTCCTTTCTCCTAAGCAAAACATTATCAAAATGCCAAAATAGGAAGAAAAAAAAATCTGATACTCTTGCTTCGTGGTAGAGTTCTTTAAAATTATGTACAGTTTTTAAAATGATAGACAGATTATGCACACCACCAGAGCATAATATATGATAGGGATAAATGCTTCTTTGTTTGCTTGTTGAAGATTGTTCTCCATGACAAGACACAGCTGTCAAGGCTTCAGTACAACTCTGTGTTTTGTTTTTTTTTTTTGGCAGGAAAAACAATTACAATCTGAGGTTTGCTGACTGCTTTCCAAATATAGCTCCCTTTTCCACAAAGGTATGTGACAGACTGTAGGAACTCTAACCAAACTGAAAACCAAGAAGGCACCTCTCATTTCCAGAAAAGGTATGACAAGTCATCAAATTCTGCAGAAGGAAGCTTGCACTCTCAGTTAAAGAGATGCTTTGACACTCATAATAAGAGGTTTTTTAAAGGCCTAAAAGACACAATGGTTTCTATTATACTCATGGATTCATAAACGAATGTTTTATTATTTTTTCCTAAGCAAAGATACACATTTCTAAGCCAAGATGACAAATCTCAATTAAGGAATGAATTTTGAAGTACTTGTGGTACATTGTTGTCACTGATCTATCAAAGACTGAAAGTTATACTGTGGTGTGTGGCCAGCCTCCTCAGATATACTTATTTTGATAGTTTCTATCATGCAATGAAGTCCTTATGTGTTGGATTTACTTTCAAGATAAAAGTTTAATTATCATTCAGGTGAGGGTTCAGAATCATGAATGCGTGAGAGGGAGGCAGTTCAGTTCAGGTTCAGGGGTTTTGTTTTCGGTTTCTGCATCCCTGCAGTAACCGATTACAGTGACTTAGGCACTAAAAGTTAAGAAGTGACTTGTTGCAGCAGTTACGGAAAGCTAGCTGAAGTCCAGCTCCTCACCCCAACCAGCCACAGCAAGATCGCAGTGCGAAAGACAAAAATGGGATTCTGGATGTTGCGTAGGTTGTTTGCCTGATTGATTTTGGTTTAGTTTGGTTTTAAACTTCTTTGGTAAGGGTAAGATGAAATAAAAGAGAGGTTTTTAAATTCTACTGCAGATTCCTTCTCTATTATAAGCAAGTAGTTGAAGGTATTGTCCACTCAGAAATTTGAATAGTCTGAGCTGCTTCAATACCCTGTTGAAATGGAAGGGAGGGGTACCCTGCTGTACCCCAGTTGTATCACATTTGAAATGCAAATGTAATTGTATTTCTATGGCACCCATCCTGACGGTTTTTCCTTCTGCTTCAAAGCAAACCAATGAGAAGGTGGACTATGAAAAGGTTGGCCTTTGGTAGTTTAGGAGACCCCAACTTTTGGAAAAAGAATATTATCTTCCTGTTTCTAACTTACATCTTGTTTACTAACTTTCAAATTGGATTTGAGTTGGCTTATAAGAAAATATATATTTATTATGTCTGTTTAAAAAGTATATATATAAAACCCCAGAACATTAAATATAGGTAGAAATAAACATGAAACTATGTAATCTACTGCAGTGACAATGCCCTAACACCGCATTTATCTCTGAACTTTCCCTTAAGACAAAACAAACTAACCCTTAAGACAAAACTGGTAATGCGGTCAATTCTGTGTTTTATTTATTATTTATTGAAAAAAGCATTGCAGTCTTTTAATAAAGAGAAATTTTACTTTATTTGAACTCCTAAAGTCGATTTCATAAAGTCCCTACCTTTCAGGATTCCAGGAATGGCATCATATATTAGCAAACTTATAGAATCAATAGGCTATTAACTTACAAAAAGGTTTAATAATCTCTTATACCATTTGAATATATCAGATTTTGGCATAAAAAGACAAAAAGTGATCAAAAGTGTATTTATTATCTTCATAAAATATCATAGGTATCTGTATTCACCTACTCCACGGAATGGGGTATACCTATTCCAGAAGAAAAGTGAAAACCATGGCAAAGACGACCACATTTTTGCCATACTTAGACTTGAGCCACTTCATTGCCTTCAGGTAAAATAAAATCTCTCATAGTGCTGGAATGAACAGTGATTTCGGAAGTAATGAAATATTAAACTCTCAGTCTGTTCCAGTATGAGACCAAATTATCATAGATAATCATGGATACTTCACCTTACAAAAGGGGTAGTATGGGGAGATGTGAAAATGAAATAAAAGTTGTTTACCAAATGAAAACTTTTCAGCTACTAAAATGAATGATACAAAAATGGGTAAAAGAAAAAGTTCCAGGGCGCCTGGGTGGCTCAGTCGTTTTAAGCCTCTGCCTTAGGCTCAGGTCATGATCCCAGGTTCCTGGGACCCAGTCCCGCATCAGACTCCACGGGGAGCTTGCTTCCCCCTTCTCCTTCTGCCTGCAGCTCCAGCCTGCTTGTACTCTCTTTCTCTCTCTCTCTCTCTCAAATAATAAAATTTTTAGAAAGAAAGAAAAAGAGAGAGAGAAAAGCAAATATTCCACCTGGTTTAATATTTAGACTCCTCAGAAATCTCTTAGCTGACTTGTGAAAGGCAGCCTCAATACCCTTATGTATGCCACCAACAGACAGCCCTGGCCTCTTTTGCTTACATCTGATGAAATGAAAAAGTATAAGCTGTTGCCACTTTCCCCCTCACTTACTGGCCCTAAGATTCTGAACAAGTTATTTAACTTCTCAGTTTCCTCATCCATGCAATGAGAGTGAAAACTAGCCCACCAAAATTGCAATAAATATTAGATAAAGAAATCACAGAACACGCATTAGGTGCTCCACATATTTCCACATTCTTGCCCTTTATTATCCTATGTGGCTATTAAAAAAAAAGCCTGGAATATTCACTTTGAAGACCAATATTCTGAACTATCATTCATGACAGATCATAAATCATTCTGAGGCATTATTGCTGAACATAAACATTTTTAAAAACTTCCCTGTTCTCATTTGAAAATCCAGTGGCTAACGGAAGGATTACTAAACAGATGAAACCAGATAACTGACAAACAATTTGAAAAAACAAAATAAAGGAATGCTTCATTACATATCGCATACCAAAATAATTTTTATAAGAAGCACCCATAAAGAAAAAACCACGTAATGAAAAAATTCCTAAAAATTAATGAAATAGAAGAAATTCTAATTGATAGATTTTACTATATAAAATTGCCAACTTTTCTAGGTGAAAAAAATCACATAATTAAAACTAAATAAATTAAGAAAGATAAGCAGATATTACAGCTTCATATCTATCCTTAATATAAAAGCACTCACATACCAATAATAACAAAATTAAAACCCATATAAGACAATATGAAAGACATAAATGGAAGAAAAAGACTGAGGTATATTCCAGCACCATTTTCTCCTCTTATTTCTCCCAGTATTATTATGTACCTCTCCTACATCTTCACGGATTTGTACTTTAGGGGAAGCTGACTCTATTCCCAAATTCAAGATGGACTCTCATTATCCTGAGTGCACCAAAAGCTGATTTTGGCTCTTGGTGCCCGCTTTGTTTCAGGAGTAGTCATGTAGCTAATGTATCATGGTTACAGGAGAGATTCTCTTAGTCTATCTTGCTTGATGTGGGCAAGAAAGCATCTAGCTCTGACAAAGAAGAGAGTCAATCTCAAGATGAAACTGACACTAAAATGTAAGGACACAGAGAAAGAATGTGTTCTTACTGATATTAAGAAGATGACCAAGCTACTATAGAGTTCTTTCCACCTACAGACTTCCCTTTATAGGAGACAACAAATATTTTGAGATCATTAGTAAATGAAAACATCATATGAGACAACTGCGTGGCTCAGTTGATTAAGCGTCTGCCTTCAGCCCAGGTCATGATCCTGGGGTCCTGGGATTGAGCCCCACATGGTGCTCCCTGCTTAACCAGGAGAAGCAGAGTCCGCCTTTTCTCTCTCTGCCCCTTCCCTCTGCTCATACTGTCTCTTTCTCAAATAAAAATAAAATGTGGGGAAAAAAAACATTATATATTATAGAGATATGAGCCATGATTATATTTACATGTTAAGAATTTGGGGAAATAGGGGGAGGAGTCAAGATGGCGGAGAAGTAGAAGATAGCGGGAGATCAGCTAGGTAGCTTATCTAAAGATTGCAAACACCTACAAATCCAACGAGAGACAGAAGAGAAGAAGAAAAGCAATTCTGGAACAGAAAATCAACCACTTTCTGAAAGGTAGGACTGGCGGAGAAGTGAATCCAAAGCAACGAGAAGATAGACCGTGGGGGAACGGGCCGGCTCCCGGCAAGCGGCGGAGGAATGGAGCACAAAATCAGGACTTTTAAAAGTCTGTTCTGCTGAGGGACATCGCTCCAGAGGCTTAACCGGGGTGAAGCCCACGCGGGGTCAGCGTGGCCTCGGGTCCCGCAGGGTCACAGAAGGATCGGGGGTGTCTGAGTGTCGCAGAGCTTACAGGTATTAGATCAGGGAAGCCAGCTACAGAAACAGAGCCGAGGAGTGAGCTCTAAACTCGGGGTTACCTTGAACCAGTCGCAGGCTCAGTGAGCTCGGAGCACGGCCAGAGGCCAGGGTGACGGGAGTAATTGGGCGCTGTTCTCTGAGGGCGCACTGAAGAGTGGGGCCCCAGGCTCTCGGCTCCTCCGGGCCGGAGACTGGGAGGCCGCCATCTTCATTCCCATCCTCCGGAACTCTACGGAAAGCGCCCAGGGAACAAAAGCTCCCGAAAGCAAACCCGAGCGGATTACTCAGCCCGGCCCCTGGTAAGGGCGGTGCAACTCTGCCTGGGGCAAAGACACTTGAGAATCACTACAACAGGACCCTCCCCCAGAAGATCAACAAGAAACCCAGCCAGGACCAAGTTCACCTACCAAGGAGTGCAGTTTCAATACCAAGCAGAGCAGCAGAATCCCAGAGGAGGAGAAAGCAAAGCACGGAACTCATGGCTTTCTCCCCATGATTCTTTAGCCTTGCAGTTAATTTAATTTTTTTTCTCTTTCAATTTTTTTCTCTTCTTCTGCTAAATTTTTTTAAACTTTTACCCTTTTCTTTTTTAACGTTTTTTAACTAGTTTATCTAATATATATATATATTTTTTTCCTTTTCATATTTTTTCTTTATTCGTTTTCTTCTTTTAATTGTTTAATTTTTTTTTTTCCTTTCTGAACCTCTTTTTATCCCCTTTCTCCCCCCTCACGATTTGGATCTCTTCTGATTTGGTTAAAGCATATTTTCCTGAGGTTGTTGCTTGTATTTTACTTGCTCCTTCATATACTCTTATCTGGACAAAATGATAGGGCGAAAAAATTCACCACAAAAAAAAGAACAAGAGGCAGTACCAAAGGCTAGGGACCTAATCAATACAGACATTGGTAATATGACAGATCTAGAGTTCAGAATGACGATTCTCAAGGTTCTAGCTGGGCTTGAAAAAGGCAAGGAAGATATTAGAGAAGCCCTCTCAGGAGACATAAAAGCCCTTTCAGGAGAAATAAAAGAACTAAAATCTAACCAAGTTGAAATCAAAAAAGCTATTAATGAGGTGCAATCAAAAATGGAGGCTCTCAATGCTAGGATAAATGAGGCAGAAGAAAGAATTAGCGATATAGAAGACCAAATGACAGAGAATAAAGAAGCTGAGCAAAAGAGGGACAAACAGCTACTGGACCACGAGGGCAGAATTCGAGAAATAAGTGACACCATAAGACGAAACAACATTAGAATAATTGGGATTCCAGAAGAAGAAGAAAGAGAGAGGGGAGCAGAAGGTATATTGGAGAGAATTATTGGAGAGAATTTCCCCAATATGGCAAAGGGAACAAGCATCAAAATCCAGGAGGTTCAAAGAACCCCCCTCAAAATCAATAAGAATAGGTCCACACCCCGCCACCTAATAGTAAAATTTACAAGTCGTAGTGACAAAGAGAAAATCCTGAAAGCAGCCCAGGAAAAGAAGTCTGTAACATACAATGGTAAAAACATTAGATTGGCAGCAGACTTATCCACAGAGACCTGGCAGGCCAGAAAGAGCTGGCATGATATATTCAGAGCACTAAACGAGAAAAACATGCAGCCAAGAATACTATATCCAGCTAGGCTATCATTGAAAATAGAAGGAGAGATTAAAAGCTTCCAGGACAAACAAAAACTGAAAGAATTTGCAAACACCAAACCAGCTCTACAGGAAATATTGAAAGGGGTCCTCTAAGCAAAGAGAGACCCTAAAAGTAGTAGATCAGAAAGGAACGGAGACAATATACAATAACAGTCACCTTACAGGCAATACAATGGCACTAAATTCATATCTCTCAATAGTTACCCTGAATGTTAATGGGCTAAATGCCCCAATCAAAAGACACAGGGTATCAGAATGGATAAAAAAACAAAACCCATCTATATGTTGCCTACAAGAAACTCATTTTAAACCCGAAGACACCTCCAGATTTAAAGTGAGGGGGTGGAAAAGAATTTACCATGCTAATGGACATCAGAAGAAAGCAGGAGTGGCAATCCTTATATCAGATCAATTAGATTTTAAGCCAAAGACTATAATAAGAGATGAGGAAGGACACTACATCATACTCAAAGGATCTGTCCAACAAGAAGATCTAACAATTTTAAATATCTATGCCCCTAACGTGGGAGAAGCCAACTATATAAACCAATTAATAACAAAATCAAAGAAACACATCAACAATACAATAATAGTAGGGGACTTTAACACTACCCTCACTGAAATGGACAGATCATCTAAGCAAAAGATCAACAAGGAAATAAAGGCCTTAAATGACACATTGGACCAGATGGATATCACAGATATATTCAGAACATTTCATCCCAAAGCAACAGAATACACATTCTTCTCTAGTGCCCATGGAACATTCTCCAGAATAGATCACATCCTCGGTCCTAAATCAGGTCTCAACCGGTATCAAAAGATTGGGATCATTCCCTGCATATTTTCAGACCACAATGCTCTGAAGCTAGAACTCAATCACAAGAGGAAATTTGGAAAGAACCCGAATACATGGAGACTAAACAGCATCCTTCTAAAGAATGAATGGGTCAACCAGGAAATTAAAGAAGAATTGAAAAAATTCATGGAAACAAATGATAATGAAAACACAACGGTTCAAAATCTGTGGGACACAACAAAGGCAGTCCTGAGAGGAAAATATATAGCGGTACAAGCCTTCCTCAAGAAACAAGAAAGGTCTCAGGTACACAACCTAACCCTACACCTAAAGGAGCTGGAGAAAGAACAAGAAAGAAACCCTAAACCCAGCAGGAGAAGAGAAATCATAAAGATCAGAGCAGAAATCAATGAAATAGAAACCAAAAAAACAATAGAACAAATCAATGAAACTAGGAGCTGGTTCTTTGAATGAATTAATAAGATTGATAAACCCCTGGCCAGACTTATCAAAAAGAAAAGAGAAAGGACCCAAATAAATAAAATCATGAATCAAAGAGGAGAGATCACAACTAACACCAAAGAAATACAGACAATCATAAGAACATACTATGAACAAATCTACGCCAACAAATTTGACAATCTGGAAGAAATGGATGCATTCCTAGAGACATATAAACTACCACAACTGAACCAGCAAGAAATAGAAAGCCTGAACAGACCCATAACCAGTAAGGAGATTGAAACACTCATCAAAAATCTCCAAACAAACAAAATCCCAAGGCCAGACGGCTTCCCGGGGGAATTCTACCAAACATTTAAAGAAGAACTAATTCCTATTCTCCTGAAAGTGTTCCAAAAAATAGAAATGGAAGGATAACTTCCAAACTCATTTTATGAGGTCAGCATCACCTTGATCCCAAAACCGGACAAGGATCCCATCAAAAGAGAGAACTACAGACCAATATCCTTGATGAACACAGATGCGAAAATTCTCACCAAAATACTAGCCAATAGGATTCAACAGTACATTCAAAGGATTATTCACCACAACCAAGTGGGATTTATTCCAGGGCTGCAAGGTTGGTTCAACATCCGCAAATCAATCAATGTGATACAACACATTAATAAAAGAAAGAACAAGAACCATATGATACTCTCCATAGATGCTGAGAAAGCATTTGACAAAGTACAGCATCCCTTTTGGATCAAAACTCTTCAAAGTGTAGGGATAGAAGGCACATACCTCAATATTATCAAAGCCATCTATGAAAAACCCACCGCAAATATCATTCTCAATGGAGAAAAACTGAAAGCTTTTCCGCTAAGGTCAGGAACACGGCAGGGATGTCCGTTATCACCACTGCTATTCAACATAGTACTAGAAGTCCTAGCCTCAGCAATCAGACAACAAAAGGAAACTAAAGGCATCCAAATTGGCAAAGAAGAAGCCAAACTATCACTCTTCGCAGATGATATGATACTATATGTGGAAAACCCAAAAGACTCCACTCCAAAACTGCTAGAACTTGAACAGGAATTCAGTAAAGTGTCAGGATATAAAGTCAATGCACAGAAATCAGTTGCATTTCTCTACACCAACAACAAGACAGAAGAAAGAGAAATTAAGGAGTCAATCCCATTTACAATTGCACCCAAAACTATAAGATACCTAGGAATAAACCTAACCAAAGAGACTAAGAATCTATACACAGAGAACTATAAAGTACTCATGAAAGAAATTGAGGAAGACACAAAGAAATGGAAAAATGTTCCATGCTCCTGGATTGGAAGAATAAATATTGTGAAAATGTCTATGCTACCTAAAGCAATCTACACATTGAATGCAATTCCTATCAAAGTACCATCCATTTTTTTCAAAGAAATGGAACAAACAATCCTAAAATTTATATGGAACCAAAAAAGACCTCGAATAGCCAAAGGAATATTGAAGAAGAAAGCCAAAGTTGGTGGCATCACATTTCCGGACATCAAGCTCTATTACAAAGCTGTCATCATCAAGACAGTATGGTACTGGCACAAAAACAGACACATAGATCAATGGAACAGAATAGAGAGCCCAGAAATAGACCCTCAACTCTATGGTCAACTAATCTTCAACAAAGCAGCAAAGAATGTCCAATGGAAAAAAGACAGCCTCTTCAATAAATGGTGTTGGGAAAATTGGACAGCCACATGCAGAAAAATGAAATTGGATCATTTCCTTACACCACACACGAAAATAGACTCAAAATGGATGAAGGACCTCAATGTGAGAAAGGAATCCATCAACATCCTTGAGGAGAACACAGGCAGCAACCTCTTCGACCTCTGCCGCAGCAACATCTTCCGAGGAATATCGCCAAAGGCAAGGGAAGCAAGGGCAAAAATGAACTATTGGGATTTTATCAAGATCAAAAGCTTTTGCACAGCAAAGGAAACAGTTAACAAAACCAAAAGACAACTGACAGAATGGGAGAAGATATTTGCAAACGACATATCAGATAAAGGGCTAGTGTCCAGAATCTATAAAGAACTTAGCAAACTTAACACCCAAAGAACAAATAATCCAATCAAGAAATGGGCAGAAGACATGAACAGACATTTCTGCAAAGAAGACATCCAGGTGGCCAACAGACACATGAATAAGTGCTCCATATCACTCGGCATCAGGGAAATACAAATCAAAACCACAATGAGATATCACCTCACACCAGTCAGAATGGCTAAAATTAACAAGTCAGGAAATGACAGATGCTGGCGAGGATGTGGAGAAAGGGGAACCCTCCTACACTGTTGGTGGGAATGCAAGCTGGTGCAACCACTCTGGAAAACAGCATGGAGGTTCCTCAAAATGTTGAAATGAACTACCCTATGACCCAGCAATTGCACTACTGGGTATTTACCCTGAAGATACAAACGTAGTGATCCGAAGGGGCACGTGCACCCGAATGTTTATAGCAGCAATGTCTACAATAGCCAAACTATGGAAAGAACCTAGATGTCCATCAACAGACGAATGGATAAAGAAGATGTGGTATATATACACAATGGAATACTATGCAGCCATCAAAAGAAATGAATTCTTGCCATTTGCGACGACATGGATGGAACTAGAGGGTATCATGCTTAGCGAAGTAAGTCAATCGGAGAAAAACAATTATCATATGATCTCCCTCATATGAGGGAGAGGAGATTCAACATGGGGGGATAAGGGGGTAGGAGAAGAGTAAATGAAACAAGTTGGGATTGGGAGGGAGACAAACCATAAGTGACTCTTAATCTCACAAAACAAACTGAGGGTTGATGGGGGGAGGGGGTTGGGGGGTGGGGTTATGAACATTGGGGAGGGTATGTGCTATGGTGAGTGCTGTGAAGTGTGTAAACCTGGCGATTCACAGACCTGTACCCCTGGGGATAAAAATATATGTTTAAAAATAAAATAAAATAAAATTTATTAAAGAATTTGGGGAAATAGTCAAAAATTTGCTCATAAGAGAATTTACAGTTTCATATACTTTTATACTAAATCAAAGATAAGAACAAATTAATGAACATTTAACTTGAGAAGCTTGAAAATTTCATTTAAAAACCAAGATAATGTTGGAATGTTTCACGGCAAATTTTAATAGTGGTTAACTCTCATGAGGAAGTAACGGAAGTAACTATTAGCAGTGAAAATAAATTAGCCTTGTCTATAATGTTTAATATATTTTAATAAGAAGTACTTTTCGTTTATTTTAGTATAACAAAAGTATAGTTTTAAATGGGGTTACCAAGGGGATGTTTATGTCTCCTCAAAATTCATGTGCTGAAACCGAACCACCAGTGTGATGATATTTGGAGGTAGTGTCTTTGGGAGGTGATGAGGTCCTGAGGATGGAGCCCTCATGAATGGGATTACTGATCATACAAAAGAGACCTCAAGAGAAGTCATTCATCCCTTCTACCAGATAGGAAAATAGCACTAAGACAGCTGTCTATAGCCAGGAAGCAGGCAGACACCAGTCTGTTGGCACCTTGATCTTGGATTTCCCAGGCTCTAATATTATTAGGAATAAATTTCTATTGTTTATAAACAATGAAGAAATTAGCACACTTTCTAATTAAATATAGAATTTCTGGAACCTCAAACATGGCTAAATCTCCTCGTTCAATCAAACTTGATAAAAATCCCATGCCAGCTGCTCACTGGACTTGCTAGATGCCATTGCTCTATGCCCTATTTTGCATTAGCCCACAATTCTTAAGCACCACAGCTACAGAAGATGTGGGTCTTGGTGATTATATTTCTGTCCAGACGTTCTCCCTCTGTTTTTCCTAGATCTAGGTAGAGTCCAAAATTAAGGTTATAACAAAAGAAAACAGTTCTTTCTTTTGAGATGGTGTGCAGGATACATGAAAACAGATCATGCATTTCCTGGAGGACTTCAAGCCATTATCATAAGCGTTCAAATCAATAGAGAAGAGAAATAAGACTTTCTGAGTTATAGTAAGGCCTATATTCCAGTTTAAAATGGTATAATTGCACTTTCAGTATCTTCTGGGGATATATTTTCAGGCAGTTGTTTGTTGGTAAATGTTTAACAAGCTCTTCCCCCAAAAAAGAAAAAAAAAGTCTGCATACGTACATGGTACATAAGTTTATTATAAATTTTACTGATATAGATGTATCACACAATTCACAAATATAATATACTAATATGTAAATCCTATGTAAACAATTGATTCTCAGAGAATATTTTCATTGATTTTTACCAAACTCTTATATTAGTAGCCAAATTTCTGTTGCAAGTGATGAATGAGTATAATTCCAACATTATGTTGGTTGATATTTTTATTTACATGAATAACTAGAATGGAAGTAAAACAAAGACATATGTTGGAGCTTTACTCACTTAATGATAATGCCAGCAAATTCTTTGCTAAATTAGATAAATAATAGTTTTCAAATACTGAAACAATATTTCCCATTTTTTTTTACTATTTGCATCTTAACGACTAGACATGCTTTTGAATTTCATGTTTATTATAAACGTTTTCTCCATTGTATTTTTAGTTGTACATAATCAACAAAATAATGTATCAAGTTCTGATTTGTAGCTAATGTCCATAATGTAAATACTCTTGCTGTGACTGATTTCAAGCTATAGAAGTGGTATCACTGATAACGGATTTGGGAAGAGATGATCAGATGACATCATTTTTAAATATTTACACCATATAGATACAATAGATGCATCTCAAGAACTGAGATAATAGTATAATGTAATAAAATAACTAGAAAGAGATGAGTTTTGAGAATTTCTTATTTTGTTTTTAATATAACTTATTTGGCTATGGTTTATAATATTAAAAATTTAATGATAGTTGTGTTATTAACAATTAACTCATAAAATTCCTGATAATTTAACAATCCTCTTTGTGAACTGGTACAAGCCAGTTTCAACACACTATACATTGCCGGTATCACTGTATAACTCTAATTTTTAATTTTTTAAGTAGCTCTATGCCCAACATGGGGCTTGAACTCACCATCCCAAGGTAAGAATCACATGTTCTACTGGTGCCCCTCATGCAAAGTCTGAAATAGGAGTTAAGTTCCCATAACCATAAAGAAATTAGAGAAATATTTTTGAAAACATATCCATTAATTCATGGTAAATTATCATATTAAGGAAGCCACGGATCAACACTGACATCATTCTTCATTTCTAAAGGTACAATAATACAATCTTTACTCCAACAGATGCCACATATAGGCATTTCTAGGGACACTTGGGTGGCTCAGTTGATTAAGCCTCCAACTCTTAATTTTGGGTCAGGTCATGACCTCAGAGCCCTGAACCTGGCTCCAAGCTCAGTGGGGAGTCTGTTTGAGATTCTCTCCCTCTTCCTCTGCCCCTCCCCCACTCGCACACATCTCTCTCTTTCAAATAAATAAATAAATATTTTCAAAAGGCATTATTAATTACATTATATTTCCTTTATGAGACTATTTAAATAAAAGCGTATGGGTATTATGAAATAAAGAGCTATCTCATAATTCTCACGATCTCCCTTCTGCACCAACTAGTCCTCCTGTATCATCAACCTTAGCTGGTGGTGCCAGCTACATGTCTCATTACCCAAGATGAACAACTGGATTTTGGACATAATTGTACAGTCTTCTCTCACTTTCATGTTATCCCCTCTCCCCTCCTATCAGATACCTCTTGAATATTTCAGATCTTCTGGACCTCACCCCATACCTTGGGCCTTTTTTTTTTCCCCCCTGAAGATTTTATTTCTTTATTTGAGAGAGAGAGAGAGAGCATGAGGGTGGGTGCAGAGGAAGAAGCAGACTCCCCACTGAGCAGGGAGCCTGACACGGGACTTGATCCCAAGACCCTGAGATCATGACCTAAGCCAAAGTCAGATGCTTATATGACTGAGCCACCCAGGAACCCCCATATCCCGGGCCTTTGAAGAAACCCTTTGAACTGAGTTCTGCATGGGCTCCAAAGAATTTCTCTAAGGTGCAAACTTACAGTACCTCACCTCATGCAGCCACAGTGTCTTTCACAACACCTTTTTTCCTCTTTATATAAGGCCTCTAGTCTTTTTCCATTGCTGTGAGAGTTTTTCTAAAGCACAAATCTATCCTGCTTAAAAATCACCTGATGACATTTCATCCCCATTACAGTAGCCAGTCCAAGCTCTTTGTCAGGACATTCAAGACCTCTCATGAAGCCACCCTGTCACTAACTTCAATTTTGTTTCCCACAGCTCCCCTCCTTACTCTCCATTAGTAACAAATTTGAATCTTCTAAATGGTAGTTTCATCTATATTCTGTTTAAAACTTTACATTTGCATTTATATGTGAGGTATGAAATGGTGTAGAGTAAGCAAAACGTTAACAATTTTCTTTTTTGGCTTAATTTAGGGATATCTGTGCCATGTGTTTTGATGTCTACCCTCCCTTCCACTCTCAGTCAGTTCTGTATCCTAAATTTCTCTTGAATCTTTCCATCCCTACTGACACTATGCTAGTCAGGAAATGCTATAGCATGTTCCTAAACTAATTAAAGAATTCATAACTACTATTCCTAAATTCATTCCTTCTCTTTCCAATTCTTTCTCCACATTGCAACCAGATATTTTTTTAAATCCGTGAATCCCTTCTCAAATCTCTTAAAATAAAATTATTTTTTAAAAAAGCAACTTTAAATGACTAAATAGCTCTATTCTCTTCTACTTATCTTATATGTCTTAACTAAACAACATTTCTTCAAGAAAGCGTTCCCTAATGTCACAGACTAAATCAATTTGCCCTGTTTTGAACACTTACAGTATCTTAAGCTATATAAAAATACAACAAATTCATGTGAAATTATCCATTTAAGGCCCACGAATGTCTCTACTATTCTGTGTGAAAACATGAGTCATGTCTGTTTTGCTTACCAACCACATAGAAGATACTCAAAAATTATTTGTAATTAATTTTACAATCAACTTGGCATCAATTCAGCTTTGCGAAGGGAAGCCTTATTCTTAAGGTGACTGATAACATAAAAAGCAATTAGTATAAAATCAACTGGTCTTACCCCTCAGTTGTTTACTCTTGCACACTAAGTGGTGCAAAATAATTTCTGTGTTAATGCTACACTATTGACTCAGCATACTAGTTTCCTATTACAGTAGCAATAGGAAACTAAAATTACACAAACTCAGTGACTTACAATAACAAAATTTATCCTCTTTCAGTTCTGGGAGTCAGAAATCTAAAACAACTACTATGGAGCAAAAGTTAAGGTATCCCACAAGCCTGGTTCCTTCTGAAGGAAGGAGGAGTGTCTGTTCCCTTTCCTTGTCCAGCTTCTAGAGGAGCATCTGTTCCCTTTCTTTGTCCAGCTTCTAGAAGTGGCCTCCATTCCTTGGCTTGTGGCCCCTTCCTGCCATCATTACAATCTCTTGCTTCCCTTGCCATATCTTCTACCACTGACACTGATCTGCTTCCCTCTTACAAGGAGGCTTATGACCAAATCGGGGCCATCCAAACAATCCAGGATAATCGCCCCAACTCAAGAGTCTTAATTTTATGTACAAAGTCCCTTTTACCATGTAAGGTAGCATAGTCATAGGATCAGGCAGTGGAAAATCTTTGGTGGGTGGCAGGGTTAGGGACACTATTCAGCCTACTACACTCAACTATGAGATTTTGTCTTAACAATTCATATACACAAAAATCTCTTAAATTTTCGGTCTCTTTGAGGGAAAGAAAAATGTTATTTATTCTCAATCAGGTCCCTTCTGTAATAGAGTTTCAAATGACTGCAAAAATGAGTTTGGCTGCTTGAAGGGTTTTTTTATTATAATAATTTACAAATCTCATTAAGCTTTGTTATTGTTTTCTCAATTCAGAATGCACAGCTGTCACTAGAATGACATGCATGAGTTAGAAGGTGTAAAAAACCACTTGTGGGAAGACTTCCTGATTCTTTTTTTTTCCTTTTTTTTTTTATATTTATGTTGGGACTTTTTTTCCTTGACTGAATCTTACACAATGATTAGGTGTCATAAATGGTTGTCTAGCTAATGGAAACAAACAAATAAATTTGAAATATAAAGTTAGGTTTGATTTCTCTAAATCACAAGGGAATTCTCCTAGACCACCCTGGAATAATTATTCTGTATCAAAACACACACACCTACACACACGAACTACATTTTAATCTTCAGATTTAAGTATTTTAAAAATACTAGGATCTTAAGAAAAAAAATACTAGGACCTTATTTTTCCCCTAATTGCACTACAAATTGGCCCTTTGCAAATGAGTCATTTTGTCACTTTACGGCCCTTGTAAAATTAAATCTAGCTGTAAGAGTCACCATCAGTGCAACCATCTTTAACAAGTAAAGCATCCAACTAAAATTATGACAATTTTATATGCGATAATGATTATCAACAGTTTCTCTGGATTTACAAGTGATCACAAATTCCACCACAGCTCTGAGTACAAGATACTTAGTACTGGTCCTTCCTCAAGACATGATAGTGAAAAATATGCTTGAAAATTATGAAGGGCAACTACAAATCACAAGACTGGCTTTTCTGTATCACTGAACATCTATCTCCTTGTTTTATAGAAACATTAGTATAATCTGAAAGATAATGACAAAGAGCCATTCTGTAGTTTACTCTAACTCCCACATGAACCTAAACTGCTTTTGTTGTTATTATTTACAAAAGTATGTAATAGTTTTTGTAAACTTACTTCAGGTAGTTAAAATGTAAATGTACATACTAATTGACGACAGGGAGGTTCCCCTGAAATTGTGTTGTGTGTCAACAAAAGTCCTATATTTGAATTTTTTTAAAAAATAGTATCAGTAATACCCAAAAGGCACTGACTGAATTCATTTCATTATGAACACATTATGTAATTAATTTCTAATAAAACCAATTATGTCTTTTTATTCATTATACGATGCATAGATAAGTTGAATGTTTGTATAAGTAATACCTATATTAACTTGTTAAATAGAAAATATATCTTACCATTTCAGTCTGAGTCTTGAGATATAAAAATAAATCACTAAATGGCAGAAGTACTAATACTTCATTCAATTATTTTTTTTTAGTGTTCCAAGTTTCATTGTTTATGCACCACACCCAGTGCTCCATGCAATACATGCCCTCCTTAATTCAATTCTTAATCTAAGATACTTTCTTTGTATTTGTAATATAGCTACAAACAATCAGGTATGGAAGTATTATAATAAAGTTTTACAAAATGTGATATAATTTTCTAGTCACTAACAGTGTTATTTAATTTAATTTAGTTTTTTTTTTATCTAGGCTCTATTTGCATTGTAGGGCTATCTTTCTCAGGAAAAAACATCATGATTCCTTAAGTATAGTTTTCCTCTTGTGCATGGGACAGCCAGCCAATCACCACTCCAACTCCATAAACACATGGCTTGGCAAAGAACCCACGCCAGGGCAATCAGATTCCATCGGATAGCACCAGTAAACTGGAATCAAAGAAAGAGAGTTCATTTTTCTCTGATGGCGGAGGTAGAAAAATATAAGCCACTTTTCTTCTAGTAGCCTGGATTTCTTACTCATGGAGAAAATGGACTTGGAAGAATTAATACTATTTGCAAATGAAACATTAATAAAAGATGCAGAATAATGTTATGGCAATAGTTGAACCCTGGGTTGCAATCATTCCAGATTGCACATCTGTATCTATCCCTGTGCATCCCCTGTCTTGGATAGTGGGCTCAACAAATTCCCTTCTTTGCTTAAACCAAAACAAAAGTCAGGAAACCATGGGGGTGGAAGAGAAGCAGAGAATGAGTTTTCACAGAAGTGCTCTGTGATTAAAAGATTGGTGAGATTTTGATAGTGAAGATGGAAGTGATAGCAGACAAGAAAGAGCAGAGGGAGACACAACAGGAATTAATCTGACATGTAACGGCAATGGGTTTCCCTACTCTAATCCCACCTGGTGTTCAAAGCCTTCCTTCAACCAGACTACCATTGAGCTGTATGTCACAATGTTTACTTGCTGTTTTGCAGTGTGGCCTGAACACTGGGAAAAGGAAAGTCAATATGGGGAGTTTGGATGGAGCTCATCAAAATTTGTGGGCATGAAATACATCACCTCTGGTAGATAATCTATAGGCAACATACAAGCTTTCATTAAGAAGCAAGGGCAATAGGGAGCAACGGACAGATCAGTTAAGGGGACTGCTATATAGCAGTAGCATGCAGTGCTCACCCAAGTGAAAATAGACACACATTTGTTTGCTTCCCTGGTGCTGGTGAACTATAATATTCCTCAGTTTCTCTAAGCAGGTCCCTAAATTCAGGTGCCTCATAACAGACATCATTGAGTTCCTCCAGCATCACGCCCTATGACACTTTTAGTCCTGCTCCCTGGCCATGTGACTTTCATCTTGACCCTATACTCTGTTAAATTTAATGCAATGGCCTAAATTCAGCATCCTGTTTCCTTTAGGACCTCTCTTTGATTCTTAAGAGATCTTCCTCTTTTGATAGAATTCATATCTTGCAGATCAAAATTTGCTTTTTCAGACCTATTATTTCTGGAATCAGTTTCAAAACCTACTTTAAAAATAAAAAACAATGGGGCGCCTGGTTGGCTCAGAGGGCTAAGCCTCTGCTTTTGGCTCAGGTCATGACCCCAGGGTCCTGGGATAGAGCCCCACATTGGGCTCTCTGCTCAACAGGGAGCCTGCTTCCTCCTCTCTCTCTCTGTCTGCCTCTCTGCCTACTTGTGATCTCTGTCTGTCAAATAAATAAATAAAATCTTTAAAAAAAAAAAAAAAAGATTGTTTCTTTTATATCTTTGCTTTAAATCCCAAAGCCTAGTAACTTAGTCCATCTTACTCAAATAAATTCAGTTTGGGAATACATTTTTAGCCTAAGTCAATTACTGGAAAATGAACAAATGACCAATTCAAAACTCCTGTTCTTGAGTTTCTTCCTTCCACCACCACTACCCCTCACCCCCCACCCCCAGTCTAACCCTAAACTTCCAGAGGGCTGCTCACCCTCATGTACTTCCTGACACTACCAGCAACAGAATAAAAAGATCTTCTCTGTGATCTCCTACATGCTGGTGTTGGAGATGTTGTGTGTCTGCTTTGTGATGACCACTTGGCTGCCAGAGACCACTAGTATACTCATCCTGTCTACTTGCTGGTCCTGGCAGCCTGGTGTTGGCTTTCCAGTCTGACCACGGATTCCACTGGAGGCGGAGCTTCTTCCATCCCTTCAGTCTAATTAATGGTCTCCATGTGACTCACTGAGGCTGATTTTAATTTTCCACCTCATCAATCCTCTCCGATGACAAGCAGCCCTGCCTCATCTGTTTCCCAGGCTTGCTCTGGACTCCCAGGAGACTTCATCTATCCTTGTTTCTCTTGCTGGTGTTGGACTCAGGCTAATCCTATGCAGATATTCCCAACTATACCACACTAGAGTTCTATAAAGACCAGTACAGAAAGCCAAGACAGTGAGCATCTGCCTGTGGGACATCTCTAGACCAGGAAATGGCACCAGGCCCTTGCACTCAAATTGCCCTTACGCTTCCTGACAGATTACTGGGAGCACTCCTTTGGAAACGGAAGAGTTGAAAGCTGCCCCTCATCCAGTGGAGATAAGGAATTACGTGTTAATGCTATTTTTCTGTAATCTTTGCGCTCCAGAAAGAACATTTTCTTCCAACCAAATTTATATCCCTGCTCTAACTTAGGGAGAGGAAGGTGGGCGGGGGTGGGGGGGTAGGGGGGGATGGGGACTTACTGTCTTCTTTATTTGCTCAGTTTTATCTTATGGCTCAAAAGAGATCACTGAGCCCTGCTATCATTTTTCACATTTCTTTCTGCTTAGCAACATGGGGTGGAAGAAGCTCACAAGAAAATGAACCCCAAAACACGTACATAAATCACATGCTGATATTTTATTAATATCTTTGAATTTTCTCAGACTACTTGGAGTGGTAAACTACCACAAAGAGAAGCAAACTTCGAAAACCCAGAATGCCCCCAAGGTATTCACTTCTCAGACTTCCCCTCTTTACCCTTCACATATTCCCAAGGTGATCTTGCCCAGAACCAGGCTTCACACCCCAAATATATGTTGGTTATTCTTGAATGCCCACACTCTCCTCTGAAATCCAGACTTGCGTATTTAATGCCCTATTCACTATCTTTCAGTTTTCAATTAATTCAACAAATGTTTATTGACACCGACTATTTGCAAGTCACTGTTCCCACACTCCTAGGAAGAGATTCATTGTTTTATCGTCATAGTAAAAAGTAACAAGCAGAACTGAATTAAATTGTTTTCTCAGTCAATGATAATTCACCTCAGTGAACCTGCTTCGGAAAGCCAGCCAATCAGTGGCATCCTGCTACTTTTTAGAGACAACCCATCAACCAACAACAGCCTCCCTTCAGTGACTATGCCTCTGAAATTCAGCCCATCAACAACCTGCCCTGTGCAAAGACCAAGCTTCTTCCGCTGAATTAACTCATTCCTGATATGGAATGTTCACCAATACTCAAATGCTGCCATGCTTCCCAACAATCTATATAGGATCAGCAGCCTTCTTCATTTGCCTCACATAGTTTCCCTTTCTTAAGTAAGTAATAAATTCAGCTGTTTCGTTTAGAATTGAACAATGAGCTCATGCTTCAGGAGATGAATAGATGACTAAATGATGACACACCTGGGTAGGCTGGCTACATAACAACCAGATCGATATAACAACCAGAAAGACAGGAGAGAGTGCTGCTGGTTCTGTCTCTCCTGATACCCACATCAAACCACAAAAAGAGTTCGAGTTAATCTCAGAATGCCTGATGACAAAAACCAAGTTTATTGTAAAAGTCTTCTTATATGGTTGCCTCCAGTGCATGCTGAGTATGTTTGTCTGCTAGGGCAGCAAAATACGCCAACTGAGTGACTGAGGAGCAGTACTTTATTTTCTCACAGTACTGGAGGCTGGAAGTCCAAGATCAGGGTATTAATACGTTTGGTTCCTTCTGAGGCCTCTCTCCTTGGCTTGCTGAGAGCCTTCTCAGCGTGTCCTCGCATGGTCACCTCTCTGTGTCTGGTGACAGTGGCTGGTGTCTCTCTATGTGTCCAAAATTCCTCTTTTTGTAAGGACACCAGTCAGATTGGACCAGAGTTCACTCTAAAGACCTCATCTTAACTTAATCACTTCTTTAAAGACTTTATCTCCAAATATACAGCCCAGGTCACTCAGTAATACTAAAGGAATTATTCCTCCAGATGCTGGAAGTGCTGCCAAGATACACCCTTCAGCCATCAGCCCTTTTCAGGAATTGCCTTGCCTGAAAAGTCTCCTTCCCCAAGATCACATCCTCTTCCCAGAGTTGGCTCATATCCAAAAAATGATCAATAGCACACCTTAAATATCCAGCCCCTCACTTCAGCCTAGAATGATTCTGATGGCCCATTCCAGCTTCAAAGCAACCCATGGAGTCTGAGTCTGAGTCTTCCTGAGTCTCCTGGCACAGCTGCATCACATATCAAACCCTCCCTCTGCCCAACACTGCTTCTTTCCCTGCCACAGATTTGATTCCAAGAGTACTAAGAAGTAGTATCTCTGTCTCTGAATCTGCATCCTAGGGGACCCACCCGGGGACAGTTCTGAAACAAAATCCTGATTACATTGGAAAAAATTAGTAAAGGCAAATCTGGTTAGCTTGTTATATTATTTATAAGTTTACAGAAAATGATATTCTAGGGTTATAGAGATGGGGTGGAGTGTTTGAGATTCCTTTAAATAATAGTACGTTCATAAATTGTTTATCATAGGTCAGAAATTTGAGTCCCTTATGGACTGTTTGCATAAAGTTATTACATTTAGATATTCTTAAAAGATTATGTTTATTTAAGTTATCACTGAAGTACAGAGTTTTTCACTTTTGGTAAATGGTCCCTCGGGTGTACATAAGAGGCACATAGTGCTTAATAGAATAAGAATTAAACAAGGAAATTGCCCACAGATGCAAGAATTCTGGTCTGGTCATTTTTGCCTGTTTATTCAGAGAAATGGATATGGATGCTAACAGATGCCTGTGATATGAAAAATAGTATGTAGCATTCTTGTTGTTACCCCTGCACACTCATTGAGACCAAGCTTCTAAAGTACGAAAACCGAAAGCTTTCACTCTGGGCCAAAAGGAAGATCCAGCACTGCCGGGTTTATACTGTAAGAGGGCTGAGCTGTGACCAACTCCCAAGGTGAATGGCTCACCTTTTCTTCTAGAATACAACAGAGCCTGTAAGAGAACAACCTCCCGCTGCCATCCTACCCTCAGATTATGAGCATCTACTATTTGTATATGTACCATAATAGGATATTTTGCCTCCAAGGTTTTGTTATTGTGGATTACCCAAATTGTAATCTGACTTCCAATATCACTTTGAAGAAAGTTATAGAATCATATAGTTCCTGTAGTGAGCAATGCCCATGCTGTTAACAGATCCATTTATGCCTACTGCCATCACAACACACTCAAACACACACATACACACTCACACACAGACATTAGTGGGGGAAAAAAAAAGGCCATGTATAAACTTCTCCTCAGTGAACTAGCTATAAGATTTTTCAGTTGCTTCATCTTAAATTAAATATTTTAATGAATGTGGCTTTCTTCTTTAAGTCCCATTACCATTATTAAACAATGGACCCACAGAGGAGGAAAAAAAGCCTTCGAAGACCTACAATATGGCAGAACTTGGACTTTATCATTAACAAGTCCGCTGTTCAGACCTCCAGAAATAATCATCCAAACTATCAGGCACAAAGACTATATGAAGTACAGTACCCCTCTCATTAAGCTCACATATCTAAAATCAATACACTGTATCAGTGCTTCTCAAACCAGCTCAAAGTAAAAGATCAGTTTTATTCGTTTTGATTTCCAATTCATTTTTTCTGCTAGTGAACTGATATTGTTGCTCTAGATCATGTTCACAGAGATGAGTCTGCTAGGAACCCAGGGTGTTTTGACAAAGTCACATACTATAAACTGTTTGTATTCACGGACTCTCAACATCTCCACTTACCGTCCTAAAGACTGGTAACCCGCAGTTTGTGGAACAGCACGTCTGTGCACTATACTTTGAATAGCACAGCTGTGTAATCCGTATGGCGCTGAGAGGAAGATGTAAACCTCCCAGCATACCATCTCCATCTCATTGCACAACAAAATGGAAACAAGTAGAAGCAAACTATCTTACGTGAGCTTAAATGCTTAAAGCCTATCTCCCTGATGTGGACAAAGACTAGCATGGTAATCTACCCTTCGCTCTCAATTTTTTTAATAATACATCTGCAGTGGAAAGGGACATACATCTTTAACAATAAAGAAATTCGCTTTATAAAAGCCACCTTTTTTTTGAAATTCTGAAATAGTTGTTGATAGATCAGTGTTAGTTCAATAAATACTTCTCTGACCTACTACATCTTCTAGATTCTACACTAGATGTTGGACTAGCTGAGCCTGTTGTTGAGGTGTTCCCTATTTCAAATCCCCTCCAGGAAAATATCTGATGAGAGATCTTATCACTGAGAAAAAAGTTCCAAGGTCCCTAAGTGGGTCTGTGAGTAGCTTTCCTGTAGTGATACTCCCAGTATGAAGCACACCAACTTAAACTCTATTGTGGAAACTGAAATAATCAGTTCCCACTGGCTGCTGTGAGCAAAGGCTTTATTGCTGGTGTCCTGCAGGACCGCATCAATCATCACATTAAACCTGCAGGTGAGGCCCTTCCTTTGGCTCTGCCTTTGCAATGCATGGGTTTAGACAAACAACTTGAGACTTCACCCTGTCACACCTCACCTCATATGAATTCCTGGCTTTTTTGCAATATGAATCATTTCATTAACTAAAGAAAGAAATGAATTTTTCTGGTTGACTAGTTCTTTTGCTTAAAGTTAATAGATAGCTCTTTCAGTTTGTTGGCTTGCTGGTCAGTAACCAGTCCTATACATTTCATACAGATCAATTTTGACCCTCAAACCTTTTTTCAGTGACCAGTCGTAATTATAAATCTTTCCTCAACAACAGAAGAAAATAGATTATAATCAATCATTTGTCTCCATGGCACAGTCTACAGGCTGACTATTCTTAAAGAGAATAAAAAGATATTATGACATAGCCAAAAGTCCAATTACATATACAGAGAAATGTTAAAAGGGAATCATGCAGGTGATATATGATGAATATACTTAAAGGAAAGCCATGTGTGTAGTCTATGCTTGGCTAAAATGAAAGCTTTCAGTACTGGGGTCTCAGGATGGAAGGCATAAGTAGTTTAATTTTTGGCTTTAACATTTTTAAAAAGATTTTATTTATTTATTTATTTATTTATTTGAGAGAGACAGAGAGAGAGAGAGAAAGACCATGAGTGGCTGGGGGAAAAGGGAGTGGGAGAAGCAGACTTCCTTCTGAGCAGAGAGCCCCACGTAGGGCTCAATCTCAGGACCCCAAGATCATGACCTGAGCCAAAGACAAATGCTTAACCAACAGAACTACCCAGGCATCTCTGGCTTTAAATTTTTTTTTTTAAATAACTTAAAATTGGGGCACCTGGGAAGCTCAGTGGGTTGGGCCTCTGCCTTTGGCTCAGGTCATGATCTCAGGGTCCTGGGATCAAGCCCCACATCGGGCTGTCTGCTCAACAGGGAACCTGCTTCCCCGCCCCCGCCTGCCTCTCTGACTACTTGTGATTTCTCTCTCTGTCAAATAAATAAATTCTTTTAAAAAAAATAAAATAAATAAAGTAAAATAACTTAAAATTGCATAAAGTAAGAGCACCAATAAAACAATGACCAAATCCCCAAATTTTAAAGCATATTTGAGTGGCCAAGTATAAAGTCACATCCACACTTAGAATATTATATAGACAAAGACACAGACATAAACATAGACCTACAGATACAGATATAAATATATTGATATATAATGTTTAATGTGATGAAAATCCCATGAAAATATTTTTGAAACAATATTATAAGGACAAAGTATAAAAATATCTAGCTACAGAACAATAGCAAGCATGCAAAAAAAAAAGTATGAAATATACCTTCTTGTTAACAGCCACTGGTAATCTCTGGGAGTAAAAATAATCATGGATTAATACTATTTTTCTTTTTCCTTCCCTGAGAGTATATCTTGAGGATATCACTTTAATAATTCATGGAAAGGAGGGAATGAGCTTCATTTTAAAATTTTAAGAAATTATAAATAAATCCAAGGAAAGTTGAAAAGGTCATGATTACATTTTTAATTCGTTAGGAAATAGAAACTAAGTGGATTATAATTTTAAAAAAGAAGAAAGAAAATTAGGGGCGCCTGGATAGCTCAGTGGGTTAAGACTCTGCCTTCGGCTCAGGTCACGATTTCAGGGTCCTGGAATCGAGCCCCGCATCGGGCTCTCTACTCAGCGGGGAGCCTGCTTCCCCCTCTCGCTCTGCCTGCCTCTCTGCCTACTTGTGATATCTCTCTCTCTCTCTCTCTCTCTCTCTGTCAAATAAATAAATAAATAAATCTTTAAAAAAAAAAGAGAGAAAAAAGAAAATTAACTGGGCAGTGCTATGCTTCACAATTTAACAGGGTCAAGTGGAGGAATCCAACTGCCTTTGAACAAAAGTCCCAGCATCTCTAATCTCTCCCCTCCTATAGTTCTCCCAAGTCTCAGGGGACTGCCAAGTTTTCCTTTAAGTAACTCTCAGTAAAAAATGTGTTAATAATTTTTATTTCTAATCTCTTATACTAATCAGCAAATTTGCCTTAACTGCCTTCAAATTGGATTAGCTGGATTTCACAGGACCGGGTCTAAGGAACACAAAATCCCCACTTCTCTGAGATTTCCCAAAAGTCTTCACACTGCTTTTCCTTTTCATATTTTAACTAAAGAAAGATACACTAATAAATCTGAATTTAAACTTTTCCTCTATCATTCAGATCTATCCTATCTGCTTTAAAGCATATTCCTGAATGTAGTTTTGTAATCCTGATCCTTAAAGAATGCTTAATATATGCTTAGCAATTTTTCCATAGTCTCTGAAACCTTATCCTTAGATTTAGATTAACTAACATAAAGACAATTTATGTAAATTTCATTTATATTTAAGTCAAAGGAGATTATGAATCATATTAATAAAACGCATCTTATAATAATTCTCTGATATTGGCATAAATAATACCTTAACTAATGTCTGATGTATTAATAAAATCTATATTAACAAATACTATCTACATGTACCAGATGTTCCATGAAAGGTTATCTCAGTCTCCTGCCAGAATCCTTAATGATATTCAATATCAATTATTATGGCATAATTGCGATTATAGGAAATGAAAGAAAGAGTGGTACTGTCCTAGAGACACTGAGCACATACCAGGCTTCATTTAGAGGAGTGGCGACATGTGTGTTTGCTGGTGCTTATCTCCAAAGCAGAATCAGACTTTTGAGCAGGAGATAATCCAAACACCTGATTCCCATTTAAGCACTAAAAACCGTTTGCACACAGCGTGGTCAGTTATCATCATAATATCCTTGTCGAGCTGTCAGATGATTGCACTTTGACAAGGAAAGCATTAGGCTTAAGTAGCAGCGTATTTGAGAAATCAAAATCCAAAGTAATTCCAAGTAAAAATTTCTACCTATTATTTACATTAAAAAAAAAGAAAAGAAGAAGACATAGAAGAAACATTATTATTCAGAATTACTGATTTCTGGGAGAAGAAAAGAGGAAGCAGTTTTATGACAGGGAAGTGTTATAACAGTTTAAGGCCAGATTTCAAGCGGTTTGTTGATTTAAACAAGTGCCAATATCAAATGTGTTATTTCAATGAGTTCTAATAACCTTAACAAAATATGATTTTTATTAGCATATACAGATATATGTAACTTTTGCTACTTCATAATAGATAATGTTTAAAACTCCTGTAAGTACTTAGGATAAAAATTTTACTGATTTTAATTTGGTAAGTTAACCAATTATATAATAAACACAATTGGTAGTAGTAACATGTACTAAGCTATACATACGTTTTAAAGCCAACTATTTCCATGTACACAAAATAACCAATGTAATTTATCATAAAATGCAAAGAATAGAATCATGTAGTCAAATGATCCCAAATTTTTCTCAAAAACAATCTGTCTTCTGGGGTGCCTGGGTGGCTCAGTGGGTTAAGCCTCTGCCTTCAGCTCAGGTCATGATCTCAGGCTCCTGGGATCAAGCCCCGCATCGGACTCTCTGCTCAGCAGGGAGCCTGCTTCCCTCTCTCTCTGCCTGCCTCTCTGCCTACTTGTGATCTCTCTCTCTGTCAAATAAATAAATAAAAATCTTTAAAAAAAAAAATCTGTCTTCTGAGAACATTTCATAGGCCTCTATTAGTCATGTTTCACTCGATTGGTAATTATTTGTTGTGTATATGTGACACTAGAGAAGTGCTTGGATGAGTCGTGTGTCCCTTGTCTTATACTTCTGTCTTTTTCTGTCCAGCCTGCCTGGTGATGACAGGTACATGCAGAACTCAGTTGCCTCTGTCACCCTTGCTACAGCCAGCCTAGATCAACTCTTGAACATGCACAAGATCCCACAGATCCTGTCCCTGCCTGATGCAGACGCACGAGAAATAAATGCTTCTTGCTATACATCTCCAACCACTTACTGAGCAATCACTAAAACACAAAACTACTAAAGAAAACAGGTGAAAAATAGAGAGAACTGATGATCCACAGACATAATATTAAACATTAAGGAGGGCTTATATTCCAACAAGAGATAATGGATGAGAACAAAAGCTAACTTTTTCTGTGTCCCAAGCAGGAATCTGGCATTATCTTCTAAAGAAGAAATATACTTTAAATAACCCAATATCGCAATAATTACTTTCCTATATCTTACCATCTTGTCATGTTAGACTACTACCTCTAAATTTTACTATTTTTTACATTAGTTAAATTATAGGCCCCTCTGAGGAAGGGAGAGAGGGAAATGATGATAGACAGATAGATGATAGATGATGATAGATAAATAGATAAGGGGATCATAAAAAATATATCTTACTATAACTAGATTATAAAAATCTCTATAATTCCCAGGTTTATGGTGAAGGCCTAGGAAAACCAAACAGTCTTGTCATAGCCTATTTTTGAGGTTATAAACCATGGGCCTTAAACGGGAAAAGAGGGGCACCAGAGTGGCTCAGATCATTAAGTGTTGGACTCTTGATTTCAGCTCAGGTCATGATTTCAATGTCCTGGGATCAAGCCCTGAGTCAGACTCCCCACTGAGTGAGAAGCTGAATTTATCCCCCTCTCTCTCTGCCCTTCCCCCTGCTCATGCTCTCTTTCTGTCTCTCAATACATAAATAAACCTTTGAAAAAAAAGAGAGAGAGGCAGAAAAAGCAAGGCTCCTGAATAAAACAAATGTCAAAATCCTCTTCTAGTTCTTTTGTTCCTAGGGTTGTCACAGTGATAGAAGAAAGAACGAACAGTTGGCAGGCAGAGGGATGGTGGAGATTTATAAACATTTGAATTTATTAAAAAAAAAAAAAACTTCTTAAGTTTCTTCTCTGAAAGAGGTGTGGGATGAGACACTGACCATCTCCCACGGTATGGTAGGAAGCCTATGGTCCTTAAAACCTCTAAGATTCTGTGGGTCAAACATTTTCAGGTCCTTTAGTTAAGTATAGGGTCTTAAGGAAACAAGGCTACTGAAGGAATAAAGCATGGTAACAGGTAACACAATTTAATGGAATATCATGTGTCACAAATATATTAGTGTCTCTTTATTTGACTTGAAGTCAAAAAGACAATTTACAAAAACATGCAGCACAAATCAATCTTAACTGCAAGATGGCTTCTGTAAATTTTTTGGAAAAAAAAAAATGAGGGGTACCTGGCTGGCTCAGTTCATAGAGCATGCAACTCTTGATCTCAGGGTTGTAAATTCAAGCCCCACATTGGGTATAGAGATTACTTTAGAAAGTAAAATAATAGAATCTTTAAAAGAGAGGAAGGAAAAAAGGAAGGAAGGAAGGAAGGAAGGAAGGAAGGAAGGAAGGAAGGAAGGAGTGTGGGTGATTAGTCTCTAGCTAAACAAATCCAGAATAAGAAATTGGCCTGAAGTTTAACCAAAAATTTTGTTTCTGGGTTAAAGAGTATTTATACTTTCCATTTAAATACAGGCATTATTCTTTTTCTGTAATATTTTATTTCCTTATTTCAGAGAGAGAGAGAAAATGAGTGGCATTCAGAAGGCAGAGGGAGAAACAGACTCCCCAGTGAGCAGGAAGTCCAACGCTGGGCTCAGTCCCAAGACCCTGAGATCATGACCTGAGCTGAAGGCAGAAGCTTAACCGACTGAGACACCCAGGCTCCTCAAATCCAGGAATTATCCTTAAGGAAGAGAGAGGTATTATTTTACTGGAATTCTATACATTCTCGATATAAAGCAATTGATCTAGTATGATTGGATTATATCCAATAAGTTATATAGACCAAATCTGTCTCTTTATTTTTTTAAAGATTTTATTTATTTATTTGACAGACAGAAATCACAAGTAGGCAGAGAGGCAGGCAGAGAGAGAGAGAGGGAAGCAGGCTCCCCCCTGAGCAGAGAGCCGGATGCGGGCCTCGATCCCAGGACGCTGGGATCATGACCCGAGCCAAAGGCAGAGGCTTTAACCCACTGAATCACCTAGGTGCCCCTGTCTCTTTATTTTAATATCTCTTTATTTTATTTGGTTTGATCACAATTATGTCCAAATCAGTTGAGCAAAAGACCATTCTTTTGGGGGTCACTGAGTTTCTAGAGATTTTAGTGACTTAGCAAGATCATTAATAGATTTAAAATTTTTAAGACACAACAAATCTATGCAGTAGATTTTAGAAACTAGAGTTTAGAAACCATTTCAGTTAAATACTTTTGATGACTAAGGTATGTACATACGTTTTTATATGAACCTGTGCACTAGCAGAAGTACAAGTCTTATTTGTATTTACTTCTTTAGAGATCCTGTTGTCCCTCAGAATAATTAACAGAAATCTTTGTATGAATATCCTTTAGGGCCCTCAAATCCAGCATATTCCAAACAAACCACTTTCTGCCACAACTTGCTTCACATCTCTTTTTGTCAACTCAGATGTATCACCATCTTTCCAGGCACAGAAGCCTCTTTCTCTCTACTCTATCACATTATTGGAAAGCCACAAAGTCCTGGGAACTCTCTCTGTTTCATACCTCTACTATTTATCCCCACCTCTACGGCGTGAAGTAAGTATCTCATAATTTCTTACGTAAGTCTGCAATAACAGATTCCACATTTCCAGCCACCCTTCCCAATCTAACACCCACTTTAAATCACAAACATGGTCATGCATGCTTATCACATTTTGAAAATCCCTCAAGAGCTCTCCATGACTTGCCCTTGCACTGAAACTTTTTATGATCTTCCAGTCCATAAATACATGTATAACATCTATCACTTACCTCTCCCTCCTCTCTCTCCTTGAAAATTATTTACCAACTTTACTCCATAATTCTAGTCCTTAAATCCTGGTCTGTCCACATGTTCCATTGCCTCAAACTATCTTTCTTATTTTTGTATCTTAACTTTTTCCACCTGCTTTCTGGCTTATCAGAACTAGCTAAAATATTACTTCCTCTATGGAAACTTCATTATACCTTTTTAAAAAATATTTGTAGGGGGGAAGGGTAAAGGCAGAAAGAGAATCTCAAGTAGACTCTGCACTGAATGTGGAGTCTGAGGCAGGACTCCATCCCATGACCCAGAGATCATGACCTGAGCCAAAATCAAAAAGTCAGATGCTTAACCGACTGAGCCACTCAGGTGCCCCATTATGCATTTTTATGTAGAGATACTCTCTTCCATGCTTCCCACAGCATCTTCTAGAATAGTGGTCACACAAAACAGTATCTTTGAATGAATGAGTGCTCTGAATAGACAAACACTGCACACACAGCTTTCTTCAGTATGAAAATAAAATAACACCACTATTAAAACTATCATTTGTTTTCATGAGGATGTTAAAGCAAAAATTTTAAAAATACAGCAAGAACAGCAAAACATCCATGACTAGGAACATGTACTACTTCTCAGGCAATGAGCTAAGTGCTTTACATGGATTATTTAATTCTCATAATACTCTGTCAGGTTATACTATTAATAGTCTCACTTTATAGATGAGAAAATGAATATTCAGAGAGGTAAATCTGATAATCCAGATATGCAATACTGGGGCAATTTCCCCAGTAAAAACAGTTTTTAGTGTTCCATTTGACACAAAGGACAAAGATGTTGGTATATGGATAAGTCAGATGCATTAATCTTTATAAGCAAAAGTCAAATTTATAATATTTTAGAATTTTAGACAGTACTGCAAACCAGTAAGCACTTCTCTTATCTTTAGCATTCAAGTTCCAACTATGTTTTTCATGAAGGATAGAACACTTTGGCTCAAGAAATAGATAAGCTACATTACAGAATTCAAAATATTTTTATCAGTTAAGAGGAACTGTGTAAAAGGAACTGGGCTTTTTAAAATGTAAATGGTTCTTCAATAATTGTATAAATATTTTTACAAAATATTAAAAGCAAGTGGTGAGTTATGATATAAGGGTCCCTATTATGATCTGGAAAAACTCTTGGTTAAATAAAATTTTGAGTGCGTGGCTTTTTACAGGTGTGAAATTTAATCAGAAGTTATCTAAGATTCTGAAAACCAAGTTTACCTCAAGATACACATGTTGTGGGGCTCCTGGGTGGCTCAGTGGGTTAAAGCCTCTGCCTTCGGCTCAGGTCATGGTCCCAGAGTCCTGGGATCGAGCCCCGCATCGGGCTCTCTGCTCAGCGGGGAGCCTGCTTCCTCCTCTCTCTCTCCGCCTGCCTCTCTGCCTACTTGTGATCTCTGTCAAATGAATAAATAAAATAAAATAAAATAAAATAAAATAAAATAAAAGATACACATGTTGTGTTTTCTTACACACAGGCACACAGACATCTACACACACACACACACACACACAAATCCTTAAATTCTCTAACCTTAAATATCACAGTGAAGCTCTCAGCAGGTTGTTTCATGTATTTGACCTTTGGTGTCTCAAGGAGAACAAGATATATGAGGTCTAAGAATTTGTTTCACTCATGCACCTTTATCATCAAAACTAGGGATGAGTCCTGTTAGAAACTTTGAATCAGCCTGCTGTTTAGTGAAAAATGAATTATGAATAAATTTGTCAATGGCTCAGAATGAGATAACCAATCTTGAAACCTCATGCAACTAACTCTATATTTGTCCTAATCTCAGTTAATATTTTTAAGAAGGAATTTGACTACAATATTACACTTTCTGCTGTATTCAATAACCCATATTTTATTAGGACAAATGCATTTTTTGTCTATTTGCTTAGTTGTCTCTTCCTATTTTACTGTGAATAAGGCTAATCAGGAGACTAAAAACCTCAGTTTTACCCAGTTTTTCTGAAGCCCTTCTAACTGTTCTGGCTTTAAAGTACTCCAAGTGTATTCTACTCAAGGTCAGGACATAGCAGAATGATATACTTTAGCTGTTCAATTAAAAAGAGAGAAAGAAAGAAAGAAAGAAACTGCATATCACGTTTCTATTGTCAGATGCTTTCAATGTGATGAAAACATACTGCACACCAGTGAGTTTCAAAAGGTCACCGAGTAGAGAGCTTTCTTCTTCCTCCTTGCCTGTTTAATATGGTATTGCAAGCTCACAACTTTAAGGCTCCAGCAAGGACATTCGATTCGTGTACTCCTCCATTTGTTCTGCCTTTATCATTCATTCATTCAGAAAAGTCTAACCCAGGGTGAGATCATCAGCAAGTGAGCTCTGTAGGGAGAAGCAAAGTGACTATCCGAAATAATTGTTTTAAACAGTCAGTACCCATGCTTAAGTGCCAGAGTTTTAACAAGAGCTTTCGCTCCACAAAAGATCAGCTTAACTTCATCATTATTTTTTCCTCTCTCTGTGCTCTCAGGTCCCAGCTTAGTAAAAAAATAAGAAGTAACAGGGCATGTCATGGGAAAGCCAGCTCTCATTTTTATTTTGCATATGAAAGCTCCAAGAATGTTGGATAAGTATGTGAGGCTGGAGGTGGACAGAACAGCTCATGTCACATTTTTGAAGTGTTCCAATGCTAAACCATCCTCAAACATCCTTTGTTCTGATTTGGCTCAGAAGGTCCTTGTTCCCTCTTTCTGTACTCAGTTGCGTTTTATTCAAGCTATTCTGTGAACCATTCCTCCAGCTTTTCTCAATAGCAGCTGGAAATGAAAGGAAGCAATTGACTTTTCCACAAGTCACACTTCCATCTGTTAAGGGTGTTCCTCCCACCTCTTCGTCTCTGGTTAGGAAGTCAGTTTCTTGCTTCCTGGTCTCTTCCCCAAGCTCAAGTGGAAGCCTTACCTAAACTGTGAGGCTTAATAATCTCAGTTTTAGAGGATGCTAGGATAGAACAGAAAGAGAAGAAGAAAGTGAACTGGTCCTCCACACAGGAGGACAATGGACAGAGTCCAAGTCTGAAAAATCCTTTCCCAGTTGGCTGGACCATTCAGATCCAGCAAAAATAGTTTATAATCAGCATAAGGAAAAATTGCCATTGTCATGTTCCAAGCCATGCATGACAGAACGACCCTTTTGTTATAAACTCTCTGTTGGCCACACTGTAAGTGGGAAATCAACTGAAAATTTCTTCCCTTGCTGCAGATAGTCTCAGCAAAAAGAGAGGCATCTGCCACTGTCAGCTCTCTTGCAAAGGCCACAGGACTCCCCTGCCCCCTGCCCTAGGGCAGAAAATACCATCATGGAACACCCAAATGCCTCCCCAGGGGCTCTGGCTTCTTTTTTATCACCTTTTTTTTCTAACTACCCTATTCTTTTTCCTTCCTTTCCTCCTTCCTTCCCTTCCTTTCTTTCCTTCCTTCCTTACTTTCCCTCTCTCCTTCCTTCCTCTTTCTTTCTTTCCTTCTTTCCTTCTTTCTCTTTTTTTTCATTTTCTGAAAAACCAAGGGTAGGAAAAACAACACCGTAAGTGAGACTTCACTTCAGTACAATACTTCAATGCAATAAGACAAGTCACCATTCATTTGCCTCATTTCATTCATTATAGCTATGAATGTCAGTGCACCTCAGCTTTTTAATTTTCGAAACAAAGAATTCAACCTGTAAAATGCCTAAAGCATGGCAATGACCTCCAAATGGATAAAAAGAAGTTAAATATACCATAGCAGCCATTCTATGAGCATCATATGCATTTCGATTTTTCAACAAAACTCGTTAATATAGCCTTAGAGAAGGCATTCCAAATTAGTAACGTAATTAATATTGGCAGACTGTTTCTAATGAAATGTCTGCTCTGTCACTTTCAAGTAATAATGTGACTAGAACTAAACTAATAGAAAATTGCCGAATGAAATTCCAGGCTTTATTGAATAGATATGATTTCCCACCAGCAAATCAGTTGTCTAGAATGTAAATATTTACTTCTAATGTGCTTAAGGAAACTTAAAAAGTTTACTGACACTACATATTCAACAAATACACAGAGACAGTATAAAGTTAAATTCCAGGATGTCCTCCATTTAATAATTTTTAAAAATCTGACATAGAGTCAGTATCAACAAATCCTCTCAGCCAGTATTTATTATAAGGAACTGAGTGAAAAGCCAGAGATACATAGAGTTATATGATGTAGGCTTTGCCATGGAAGAGTTTATAATGTAATCTAGGATTTCCACAAAATCATACTGCATTAGTCAGGGCTCTACAGAGAAACAGAACTAATACAAGTATGAAATACTTAATATACGTAGTGAAACTGCCTTCTACCACTACCTATTGTGTATTTCCTCTGAATTCCCATTCAATAAGCTCATTATGGTGTCTCCTGTGGAAACATTTCTCCCTCTAGAATTAAAACCTTGAGGACAGGGGCAACTGGTGGCTCAGTGGGTTAAGCCTCTGCCTTCGGCTCAGGTCATGATCTCAGGGTCCTGGGATGGAGCCCCACATCGAGCTCTCTGCTCAGCGGGGAGCCTGCTTCTCCCTCTGTCTCTGCCTGCCTCTCTGCCTACTTGTGATCTCTCTCTCTGTCAAATAAATAAATAAAATTTTTTAAACAATAAATAAATAAACAAAACCTTGAGGACAATGGAACATAAATTCAAGGGAACAGAAACCAAAAATTTTGCTAATGGTTTGCTGGGGCGTAATAGTGAATGGTGCCACTCCCATTTCTACTCCTAGATTCCTGGACCCCATGAATCCTGATTACAAGAGAGAGAGCATGATGTATTTCCATCCTGATTCAGAGCATGCACAGCCTTCTGGACAACCTTGTACAGCTCTTCAAGCTATTTCCACTTAGTAGCCACTGTAACGATGTATTCAAAAGGCCATTCCATAGTTCTATCAAGCCAGCTGTTTTGGGATGATAGAAAACGTGCCAAGATAAAAGGAATTCCATGAAAACAGGCCCATTCCTGCACTTTATTTGCCATGAAGAAAATTCTAAGATCAAAAGCAATGTTGCATGAAATACCATGATGATGGTTAAGGCATTCTGTAATACTACACAGATGGTAGATTTGGCAGAAGCATTGCATTCAGGGAAGGCAAATCCACATCTAGAGTAAGTGTCTATTCCAGTAAGAACAAAACACTGCCCTTTCCATGATAGAAGAGGTCCAGTATGTTCAATCCACCACCAAAGAGCTGGCTGATCACCCTGAGGAATTGTGCCATATCAGAGACTCAGTGTAGGTCTCTGCTGCTGATAGATTGGACATTCAGCAGTGGCCATAGCCACACAGGTCTTGGTGAGTGGAAGTCCATAGTTCTGATTTCATGCATAACTGTCATGCCTGATGTCATGGTCACTTTGTTCATGAGACTATTGGGTGATAATAGGGGTGAATGGGGAAAGAGGTTCACCTGTATCAATGGAATAGGTCACTACAAAATTGATTATTAAACTTTCCCTCTACTAAAGTCACACTTTGGTAAGCAGTCACATGGAATACAAATATCTTTGTATTTTTTGCCCATTCAGAGAGATCAGGGTCCCTGTTGAGCAGGGAGTCCATTGATGGATGAACGAATAAAGAAGTCTTGGTTTGGGGCACCTGGGTGGCTCAGTGGGTTAAGCCTCTGCCTTCGGCTCAGGTCATGATCCCAGGGTCCTGGGATCGAGGCCCACATCAGGCTTTCTGCTCAGTGGGGAACCTGCTTCCTCCTCTCTCTCTGCCTGTCTCTCTGCCTACTTGTGATCTGTCTGTCAAATAAATAAATAAATAAATCTTTTTTAAAAAAGAGAAGTCTTGGTTCATATATAGAATGGAATACCATTTGCCCACTAAAAAAAGAAGGAATTCCTGCCATTTGCAATAACATGGATGAATTTGAAGGCATTATGCTAAGTGAAATAAGTCAGACAGAGAAAAAGAAATACTATATAATCTCACTTATATATAGAATAAAAAAAAAAACTGACTTCGTACAAACAGAGATAGATGTTTGAGTGACAGGGAGAGAGGTGTGTGAAATTGGTGAAGGTGGTCAAAGACTACAAACTTCCAATTATAAGATGAACAAGTTCTGGGGATGTAATACACAACATGGTAACTATGATTAACAATACTCTTTTGGGAAGCCTGGGTGACTCAGTCAGTTAAGTGTCTGCCTTCGGCTTGGGTCATGATCCGGCTGGGATCAAGTCCCACATCAGGCTCCCTACTCACCAGCGAGTCTTATTCTCCCTCTCTCTCTGCCCCTCCCCCCATTCATGTTCTCGTGCTCGCTCTTTCTCTGTCTTGTCCCCCTAAATAAATAAATAGTTTTTTAAAAAATATGGTTTTGTATATTTGAAAATTATTGAGAGAGTAAATTTTAAAAGTTCTCATAACCAAAAAATAAAATACTGTATCTATGTAAGGTAATGCACTGACTAATCTTATTGTGGTAATCATTTCAAATATACACATATGTCAGTTCAACACATGTATGCCTACATAATGTTCTATGTCAATCATATCTCAATAAAGTTGGGGGGGTGGAAAGGAAAGGAAGAAATTACCTAGATGATCAAAAATGAAGAAACAGCCAAGTAAATTATAGTATATATCCATATATATAGATATCTATATATGGTACAACATTATTCAGTCATTAAAAATGATACTATAGAAAAATATTTATTGAAGTACATGTTTCTAAGTATTGTTATGCAAAAAAAGCAGAATATAAAAACTACATGAATAGAAGTGCCCCATTTTGATGTCAATGTTTATCATATGTGTGTACGCATATATATGTAAATACTTAAATACTCTGTCCCATTAAAAACACATGAAATGAAGTGGTTGACCCTGAAAGATAAACTTAAGGTAACATAAATAGTAAATAATGGACCCTAAATTCAAACTCACACTTCTCAGATTTCAAAACAACACTAACTGTGAATATGAAAATATATGATACTAAGATTCTATGCAAATGGCATGCTTACAGTCATGGAAAAGGTTATCAGCAGAATCAGACGAAAGACAGAAGAAGAAAATAAGAATTTCAGGCCAAAGGTGGTTGTGTGGCTCAGTCAGTGTGGCATCTGACTAGTTTTCGGCTCAGATCATGATCTCAGGGTCATGAGATCATTCCCCATGCTGGGCTCCATGCTCATCATGGAGTCAGCTTGAGAGTCTCTGTTTCTCCCTCACTTTCTGTCCCTCCACCCGTTTGTGCTCCCTCTCTCTCTCCCCTCCTCGCTCTCTCAAATAAATAAATAAATCTTAAAAAAAAAAAAGAAAGAAAGAAAGAAAAAAGAATTTCATGCCAATGTTCATTCCAAATGCTTGTCAAAAATATCTAACAGAGGGTTGCCTAGGTGGCTCAGTGGGCTAAAGCCTCTGCCTTCAGCTCAGGTCATGGTCTCAGGGTCCTGGGATCAAGCCCCACATCGGGCTTTCTGCTGGGCAGGGACCCTGCTTCTCCCTCTCTCTCTGCCTGCCTTTCTGCCTGCTTGTGACCTCTCACTCTGTCAAATAAATAAATAAATAAATCTTTAAAAATATTTGGGGGGAGGTAGTTTCTTCTAAGAGACCAAAATATACCCAAAATCAAGTGGGTGACTCTGTTCTATGCACCAGTCTAATATATATATTTTTATCCCCTTTCTTCTCCCCCCAGTTTGGGATCTCCTCTGATTTGGTTAGTGTACATTTTTGGGGGTCTTTGCCACCCTTTTAGTATTTTATCATTTTAGTATTTTATTCTCTCATTCATATATTCATATATTATTATCTAGATAAAATGACAAGACAGAAAAACTCACCACAAAAAAAAAAAAAAAGAGCAAGAGTCTGTACCAATGGCTAGGGACCTAATCAATACAGACATTGACAATATGTCAGATCTAAAGTTCAGAATGATGATTCTCAAGGTGCTAGCTGGGCTCAAAAAAGGCATGGAATATGTTAGAGATACCATGTCTGCAGAAATAAAATCCCTTTCTGGAGAAATAAAAGAACTAAAATATAACCAAGCTGAAATCAAAAACGGAATTAATGAGGCTCAGTCAAGAATGGAAGCTCTTACTGCTAGGATAAATGAGGCAGAAAAGAGAATTAGTGATATAGAAGACCAAATGACAGGGAGTAAAGAAGTTGAGCAAAAGAGAGACAAACAACTACTGGACCATGAGGGGAGAAGTCAAGAGAAAAGTGATACCATAAGATGAAACAATATTAGAATAATTGGGATTCCAGAGGAAGAAGAAAGGGGGGGGGCAGAAGGTATATTGGAGTGAATTATAGTATAGAATTTCCCTAATATGGCAAAGGGAACAAGCATCAAAATCCAGGAGGCACAGAGAACTCACCTCAAAATCAATAAAAATAGGTCCACACCCTGTCATTTAATAGTAAAACTTACTAGTCTTAGTGACAAAGAGAAAATCCTGAAAGCAGCTCAGGACAAGAAGTCTGTAACATACTATGGTAAAAATATTAGATTGGCATCAGATTTATCCACAGAGACCTGGCAGGCCAGAAAGAACTGGCATGATATATAAGAGCGTTAAATGAGAAAAATATGCAGCCAAGAATACTATATCCAGCTAGGGTATCACTGAAAATAGAAGAAGAGATTTAAAAAAAAAAAAACCTTCCAGGACAAAGAAAAATTAAAAGAACTTGCAAACACCAAACCAGCCCTATAGGAAATATTGAAAGTGATCCTCTAAGCAAAGAAAGAGTCTAAAAGTAGTAGAGCAGAAAGGAACATAGGCAATATACAGTAACAGTCACCTTACAGGCAATACAATGGCACTAAATTCATATCTTTCAATAGTTACCCTGAATGTAAATGGGCTATTACCCCAATCAAAAGACAAAGGGTATCAGAATGGATAAAAAAAAAAAAAATCAATATGCTGTCTGCAAAGAAACTCATTTTTAGAACCACAGACACCTCCAGATTTAAAATGAGAGGGTAGATTTTTTTTGATTTATGATGCTAATGGACATGAAAAGAAAGCTAGGGTGGCAATCCTTATATGAGATAAATTAGATTTTCAGCCAAAGACTATAATAAGAGATGAGGAAGGACACTATACCATACTCAAAGGGTCTGTCCAAGAAGAAGATCTAACAATTTTTAAAAATCTATGTCCCTAACATGGAAGTAGCCAACTATATAAACCAATTAATAACAAAATCAAAGAAACACATAAACAATAATACAACAATAGTAGGGGATTTTAACACCCCCTTAACTGAAATGGACAGATCATCCAAACAAAAGATTAACAAGGAAATAAAGGCCTTAAATGACACACTGGGCCAGATGGACAACACAGATATATTCAGAACATTCCATCCCAAAGCAACAGAATACACATTCTTCTCTAGTGCACATGGAACATTCTCCAGAATAGATCACATCCTGGGTCATAAATCAGGTCTTAATAGGTACCAAAAGATTGGGATCATTCCCTGCGTATTTTCAGACCACAATGCTCTGAAGCTAGAACTCAATCACAAGAGGAAATTTGGAAAGAACTCAAGTACATGGAGGCTAGAAATCATCCTACTAAAGAATGAATGGGTCAACCAAGAAATTAAAGAAGAATTGAAGAAATTCATGAAAACAAATGATAATGAAAACACAACTGTTCAAAATCTGTGGGACACAGCAAGGGTGGTCCTGAGAGGAAAGTACATAGCCATTACAAGGCTTTCTCAAGAAAAAGAAAGGTCTCAAGTACACAAACTAACCCTACACCTAAAGGAGCTGGGGAAAGAACAACAAAGAAAGCCTAAACCCAGCAAGAGAAGAGAAATCATAAAACTTAGAGCAGAAATCAATGACATCAAAACCAAAAGAACAGTAGAACAAATCAATGAAACTAAGAGATGGTTCTTTGAAAGAATTAATTAGATTGATAAACCCCTGGCCAGACTTATCAAAAAGAAAAGAGAAAGGACCCAAATAAATAAAATCATGAATGAAAGAGGAGAAATCACAACCAACACCAAAGAAATACAAACAATTATAAGAACATATTATGAGCATCTCTATGCCAACAAATTTGACTATTTGGAAGAAATGGATGCATTCCTAGTGATGTATAAACTACCAAAACTGAACCAGGAAGAAATAGAAAACATGAACAGACCCATAACCAGCAAGAAGATTGAAGCAGTCATCAAAAGTCTCCCAACAAACAAAACCCCAGGGCCAGATGGCTTTCCAGGGGAATTCTACCAAACATTTAAAGAAGAATTAATACCTATTCTCCTGAAACTGTTCCAAAATATATAAACGGAAGGAAAACTTACAAACTCATTTTATGAGGCCAGCATTACCTTGATCCCCAAATGAGACAAAGACCCCATCAAAAAAGAGAATTACAGATGAATGTCCTTGATGAACACAGATGCGAAAATTCCCACCAAAATGCTAGCCAATAGGATCCAAGAGTACATGAAAAGGATTATTCACCATGACCAAGTGGGATTTACTCCTGGGCTGCAAGGTTGTTTCAACATCCACAAATCAATCAATATGATACAATACATTAATAAAAGAAAGAACAAGAACCATGTGATCATCTCAATAAATACTGAAAAAGCATTTGACAAAGAACGGTACCCTTTCTCGATCAAAACTCTTCAAAGTGTAGGGATAGAGGATACATTCCTCAATATCATCAAAGCCATCTATGAAAAACACACAGCGAATATCATTCTCAATGGTGGAAAAACTGAGAGTTTTTCTGTTAAGGTGAGGAACACAGCAGGGATATCTACTATCTCCTCTGCTATTCAACATAGTACTAGAAGTCTTAGCCTCAGCAATCAAACAACAAAAAGAAATTAAAGGCATCCAAATCGGCAAAGAATAAGTCAAACTCTCACTCTTTGCAGATGATATGATACTTTATGTGGAAAACTGTAAAGATTCCATGCCAAAACTGCTAGAACTCATACAGGAATTCAGTGAAGTGTCAGGATATAAAATCAATGCACAGAAATCAGTTACATTTCTATATACCAACAGCAAGACAGAAAAAATAGAAATTAAGGAGTCGAGCCCATTTACAATTGTACCCAAAACCATAAGTTACCTATGAATAAACCTAATCAAAGAGAAAAGAGTCTGTACTCGAAAACTATAGAGTACTCATGAAAGAAATTGAGAAAGACACAAAGAAATGGGAAAAGTTTCCATGCTCATGGATTGGAAGGACAAATATTGTGAAAATGTCTATGCTACCTAAAGCAATCTACACATTTAATGCAAACCCTATCAAAAATCCCATCCATTTTTTTCAAAGAAATGGAACAAATAATCCTAAAATTTATATGGAACCAGAGAAGACTTCAAATAGCCAGAGGAATGTTGAAAAAGAAAGCCAAAGTTGGTGGCGTCACAATTCCAGACTTCAAGCTCTATTACAAAGCTGTCATCATGAAGACAGTATGGTACCGGCACAAAAACAGACACATAGATCAATGGAACAGAATAGAGAGCCCAGAAATAGATGCTCAACTCTGTGGTCAACTAATCTTTGACAAAGCAGGGAAGAATGTCCAATGGAAAAAAAGACAGTCTTGTCAACAAATGGTGTTGGGAACATTGGATAGCCACATGCAGAAGAATGAAACTGGACCATTTCCTTACACCACCACAGAAATAGACTCAAAATGGATGAAAGACCTCAATGTGAGACAGGAATCCATCAAAATTCTTGAGGAGAACACAGGCAGCCATCTCTTCGACCTCAGCCACAGCAACTTATTCTTAGAAACATCGCCAAAGGAAAGGGAAGCAAGGGCAAAAATGAACTATTGGGACTTCATCGAGATCAAAAGCTTTTGCACAGCAAAGGAAACAATCAACAAATCTAAAAGGCAACTGGCAGAATGGGAGAAGATATTTGCAAATGACATATCAGATAAAGGGCTAGTATCCAAAGTCTATAAAGAACTTATCAAACTCAACACCCAAAGAACAAATAATCCAATCAAAACATGGGCAGAGGACATGAACAGACATTTCTGCAAAGGAGACATCCAGATAGTCAACAGACACATGAGAAAGTGCTCCACATCACTTGGCATCAGGGAAATACAAATCAAAACCACAATGAGATACCACCTCACACCAGTCAGAATGGCTAAAATTAACAAGTCAGGAAATGACAGATGTTGGAGAGGATGCAGAGAAAGAGGAACACTCCTACACTGTTGGTCGAAATGCAAGCTCATGCAGCCACTCTGGAAAACAGCATGAATTCCGGGGGCCAGCCTCGGCAGGTCCAGGTGTCCCTGAAGGAGGGGCGGTGTCAGCAAGAGGAATGAGAGAGCCACACAGCAAGTTCTGGTCAGTAGTCAGGCATCTCCATCTTTATACTGATTTTAGAGCTTCTTATATAAGCAGTTTACTTAGGGTTAGGGGTTACATTCGTGCAAAGGACATCAAAGGACTCGAGCATTCATCAGGTAATTTCTCTTTGTTCAGCATATGTTATTCTAGTTAAGCTATAATGGGTATAAACTGGTGCCAGGTATGGGGGACAGGGTCTTGCTTCTTGAGTAATCATGAGAGGTAGCAGAAATATGTACTTTTTGGTAACTTATTCTGGGGTCTGCAGGAAAACAAGATACAGGTTAATGGAAAACGAGAAGGTTTAGGGATAAACTAGATAGTAAAGAACTGTAGGAAAATAAGATATAGGTTAGTGGAAAATGAGAAGCTTTAGGGATAAACTAGATAGTAAAGAACTGTAGGAAAATAAGATATAGGTTAATGGGAAACAAGAAGCTATCTGAAGAAATTAAGTATATAGAAGAGAAGTAGGAACGAGAAGGTGTTACCTTTGCAGGAGGCAGGGTGTATTTTAATGGCTCAGCTTGTGAAAGCATTGGACAAACATCAACCTAGGGAGGAATCTGTCTATTGTGGTATATATCTAAAGTTCTCCAGTGTCCTAGGTACAGAATAATTTACCTCCTTGAAGTTGCTTCCGCCCATAAGCCTGAGAGAATGTTTGTGGCAGATTAGCAAGGGGCTCTTCATTTGAGAGAGGTACGGGTATCCAGAGAAAAAGGCAAGAGACTTATCAGATCATGCTTATCTGTGGGGCTATCCAGCCCTCGGCAGCCTGTGGGGCTAACCGGCCCTTGGCAGGATTAGGCCTGCATCAGCTCAAACCTTAACCTAGTGGGGTGATGCCCTCAACCAGGCCTCATGGCTCCCAACACATGGAGTTTCCTCAAAAAGTTGAAAATAGAGCTACCCTATGACCCAGCAATTGCACTCCTGGGTATTGACCCTAAAGATACAACTGTAGTATCTTTATGATCACTGTAGTGATCCCAAGGGACACGTGCATCCGAATGTTTATCACAGCGATGTCCACAATAGCCAAACTATGGAAATAACCTAGATGTCCATCAACAGCTGAATGGATAAAAAGAGGTGGTATATATATGCAATGGAATACTATGCAGCCATCAAAGGAAATGAAATCTTGCCATCTGCAACAATGTGGATGGAACTAGAGGGTATTATGCTGAGTGAAATAAGTCAATCAGAGAAAGACAATTATTATTTGATCTCACTGAAGTGAGGAATTTGAGAGACAGAGTTGGGGTTTGGGGGGTAGGGAAAGAAAAAATGAAACAAGATGGGATCAGGAAGGAGAAAAACCATAAGAGACTCTTAATCTCACCCAACAAACTGAGGGTTGCTGGGGGGAGTGGGGGAGGGAGAGGGTGGTTGGGTTATGGACGTTGGGGAGGGTATATGAAATGATGAGTGCTGTGAAGTGTGTAAGCCTGACGATTCACAGACCTGTCCACCTGGGGCAAATAATACATTATATGTTAATAAAAATAATTAATAAAAAAATACTTTTAAAAAATATATCTAATGGTTTTTTCAACCTTCATCATTCAATTATCATAAGAACTAAGTTGAACTCTTTAATTGAACTATAATTTATAAGTGTGATTGAATTATTTTTAAAGTTAAACCCATAATTAAATAAATATACTTTCAACTTCCAGAGGCTAGAAAAATAGTAATTTGCTCTTCAGCACTCTCTTCAGTTCTTTTGAAAAAGATTTACCATGTTGGAATTCATTTGAACAATAGTCTGAAAAGATTTCATGGTGTGGAAAATGATTTCCTCCAATGAATTTGGGTCAGTAATGTTTCTTGAAATTAGATAAACCAGCATGACATTCAGGACTCAAATCAAGACCAACTTGTTCAAACCCAGTTTTCTTGAAACAAAGTAGAATATAGTATCAATTTCTTTCTCATCTGCATTATATACTTGAATGAAAAATCACCAATTATATAAAATTCATCTTGTGTTCACAGACTACCCATTTGTTCAGTTGAATTGTGATCAGTTAGCTCTTGCTCTGTCTAAGCTTGCTCAACCTTGAACTGTTACCACCAAAAAGAGCTTTCCCTAATCCTCATCATTTGCCTGACTCCCATAAGAGTCACCCACAGCCTTTTATTATCAGATTAAATGTCACAGGAAACATATCCTTTCAGCTTAAACATCCAGAAGCTATTATTATTCTTTTTTTAGCAAGAGAAATTTTATCTCCTGTCCACAAGTTTCATATCCCAGAGTGAATCAGGTTTATCATTGAATTTACAATTAGATGAATTTAATGTTCCTACTTGGCAGAAAAGACAGCAAAATCTTTTATAAGTTACCTTAACGTAAAGCCCAGGAAAGAGGTTTTATGATGAGAAGAAGAAAAAGCAAGTCTTCTCCATGTTTGGTTTGAATCTTGTGATTTGCCACCACCTTGGGGTTAAGGGGAGAGAGAAAGAGGTAGTATCTATTTTTACATTTATAACAACTACTATGTGCAGGATATCCATTTATATTATATTGGTTAGTGCTCTCAAAATCCACTAAGGTAATATTGTAATTATTAATTTATAGACAAACCATGGCTTAAGAGATTAAATAACTTGTTCAAATTTATTCAGTAAGTATCAGGACAAGTAATCCAAAATTTTCCTTACTCCATGTCCATGCTCTTTCCACTATTTCATTCTATCTGTTTAAATATATTTGCCTCTTTCATCCTATCCTCCCCAACTCTCAAGACAAGAACTGTTAAGTACGTATTTCCTGGTAGGTGCATAAAAAAGTAAAAATAGTTTTAACTTAAGTCAATCAAAAACAAAGAATATAGCTACTACAATACCTTGAGTTTCAAAACCTAAAGCAGGCAAGTTTGTACTATGTCAAGCTGTCCCATTTTTCAGTGGGGAAACCAATTAATTCCCATAAAGAGATTAGGCTCTTATTTTAAGTCCAAAGAGGAATATATTATAGCTTTATGAGAAATCCAAAATTTTATTGAATCTATTGAGTGGATAAAAACTGATAGAGTTTTATTAGGATCAATGACATTACAATTGGCTGTAAGCCACATTCAGAAATTTAAAAAAAAAAAAAAGCTGGGACAAGATTTGTTTTATTTACTGCAAATACCTAATACCTAACTTTTTTTTTTAAGATTTTATTTATTTGAGAGACAGAGAGCATGGGCAGGGGCAGGAGTATCAGGGCAGAGGGAGAGGGAGAAGCAGACTCTCCACTGAGCAGGGAGCTAGACGTGGGGCTCGATCCCTGGTTCCCGAGATCATGACCTGAGCTGAAGGCAGAAGCTTAACCAACTGAACTACCTCAGTGCCTCAGTATCTAACATTTTAATAAGAATTACTCAATAAATATGTGTTAAATCCAAAGTAAATATCGTCCCTTATGACAAGCTTATTCATAACTTTCAGAGATTTTTTTTAATGTTTTGAAGTAAAAATGTATTGAGAAGAAATTATTACTGACTAGAAAGATTAGTTCAAGAATATTTCAGAAAAAAAAAAATTTTCAGGAGACTTCAGTATTAGGAATAGTTTAATTTAAAAGCCCCATTACACTGATACCACTGAAAACGATAGGTCTCTGATGACAATAATCAGCATCATGCCTAGAAGTTTCAGCTGAATATTCAGAGAAGGCCAAATATCTAAGATAAAACCTTAATGTCTATTCTAAGACATTATCAATAACAATGAACACCATTAGTTTAATAATAGCTCTTTTGGGAAAAAAAAGTAACAGTGTATTAATTGTAGTTAAATAAGAAAAAAAAATTACTTGTATTACCCAACAATAGGATATTCATAAAATAAATAAAACTCTATTCATAAATATCACAATCAGATTTTTAGTCTAAGACTTCTTCATAATATATCTTTAATAATACTTCTGAGTACTTTTCAGCCATTGCAATTTAGGATAATGGTGTCACGCAGTTTTTTATAACATGGTTAGAATCTTGGCTTCCTAGTGTCATTAGAACATTAGTGTCATTAGGACAGTCATTAAAAATCTAAATTTAGGGGTGCCTGGGTGGCTCAGTGGGTTAAGTCTCTGCCTTCGGCTCAGGACATGATCTCAGGGTCCTGGGATCGAACCCTGTATCGGGCTCTCTGCTCAGCAGCGAGCCTGCTTCCCCCTCTCTCTCTCTGCATGCCTCTCTGCCTACTTGTGATCTCTGTCAAATAAGTAAATAAATAAATAATATTTTTTAAAAAAATCTAAAGTTTATAAAATATAGCAGTACTGTCATATCCAGTACTAGCGACCAAGATAATTCAGATTAACCCCTAGCCCCCATAAAGACAAAGAAAAAGCTTGACAAAATATACTTTTTAAAAATCAATAAAGAACTAGACAGAAAGAAGGCTAACTGAGCAAAAATACAAGACACTACAGAAGTTTAGAGAAAAGAATCCTACATTCCAGGATGTTTTTGTTCCAGAGGTATTCACCCATACTAAACAGTTGACCAAGAGACTGAGGAGTGCTTTTTTTTATACAGAAACCAATAAGAATAAGAGAACCCTAGTGAGGCAGAATTTGCCTCAAATTCCCTTCTTTCCTGAAATTATATCATCTTAAAATGAGTAGTAGATTAAATAAGGAATTTGCAATTAGAAAACATATTCATGTGTTAACAACACATTTATGGATTATCCACTGTTTGATTCACATATATGGTTATTTTCAAGTTACATATTTCAAAATATTTAAAAGTAATCTCTAGTAGCTCTTTAGGGATTCTCAATATGTGTGAGCCACAGTTAGTAACTCTTTTTGGTGTTAAAAAGTCAATTGCTGACTTACTTTATACTTAGTACTAGACAGATGGTATACAATAAATACTTTCTGCTTATCTCATGCTGTCAAAATTGGAAAATGAGATGACTAATTACATTAGATTTCCCTCTAGTGCATATCTCAACAAATTAGGACAAATTCATGATTTTCAAAAATGTAATATGCCACTATATCTTTTTACCAAAACACTTTGTAAAATACAATTGAAATCTGCAAGAATCTTCATCTTACAGTTTTGATTGCTTTATGTGATCTATTACAAACTTCCCAGGGTATATGTGATAACAAAATTTTTCTTCCCATACAAATAGTCTCCAGAGTTTGACATTGAGAAAGATAAAACTGGAATATAAATTATTTCAGTGACTTCAAACATGAAACTGAGGTTTCAGAGTGGGTGTGTAGAAAGCTATTAGGTGACATCTTTCTGAAGTTAACCAAAAGCTAGGAAAGCAAGAAAGTAAAATGGAAGTGCTATTTTCATTGATACTAATACGATTTACATCCAACTTCAAAATAAATGGACTACCAATGGAGTGAAAATTGGACAAAGGTGAAAGAAATAGAAAAAAAGACAAGATGCTTACCACTGAAGATCTCAAGTAGAGACGGGAAGAGCAAAACAAGTAGACTGTTCCCAGAACCAGTCACATGAATACATGGAAACTAAACTGGTAATGAAACTAAATTTGACAGTATATGAGTGAGGGTAGAATTATTCAATAAATTGTATGCAAACAATTTTATAGAGAAAAAATGAAATTCTATGGCATCTCTTACACAAAAATCAATTCCAGGTGAATTAGAGACTTAAATGTGATCATCAAAATCTACAAAAATCTTTCAGGAGAAAAAAAGCAGAGTATCTCTATCACCTAGAGGTAAGAAAGAATTTTCCAAACAAGATTGAAAAAAAAAAAAATGCAAGGTAGAAAGGAAAAGATTGATACATAGGGCTTCATTAAAGTTGATATAATATATTTATCAAAACACCATAACAAGCATGACTATATAACCCTGTCTGACTTTGGCTCAGGTCATGATCTCAGGGTCCTGGGATCAAGTCCCAAATTGGGCTCCCAGCTCAGTGGAGAGTCTGCTTCCCTTCCCCTCTCCCTTCATCCATCCCCCTGTTCATTGTCTCTGTCTCTCTCTGAAATGAATAAACAAAATCTTAAAAATTTTTTTTTTTAATATCTGATATCAATGCTAGCAAGGACATTGACACTGGGAACTGTTATGCACTGCTGATGGGAACATAAACAGACATAACTACTATGGGAAATTATTTCTAATTATTTCTTTGAGTTATTTATATATTTATATAGAAAGTATATATTTGTACATAGAAAAAAATTATCTCAAATGCAGCCCATGCCCATGAGCAATGGACTCAACCTTATTTGCTGACATATTCCCTTAATATTTTTTAAAATGCTATACTCCTTCATCTTTAAATTGGCTACCATTATTAAACAAAAGTTTTTATAGTTCCAAAGAATGTAATTCCCATTTTAGTATAAATATATGATTATTAAATAAAACTGTTAAGTGCTTCTTTTTAAATGCATTTAAGGAATATAAATATAATAATAAATTTTTACTAACCATTATTTATTTTTAAATGCATAATCAAGTTTTCTTTGACATTTAGAAATTCACATCTGTCCTTTCTCTCCTTGAACTCATATCTCTATTTCATCTCCTTCACATAATTTTGTCATAATGGAATATATTTTATACTTGAAAGTCTTTATCAGTAAAACTATTATTCCTATTTAGAAGGTAAGAAAATAATAAAAAACAAATCATTCATGAATAAAAAATAAACAAAAAGAAAAAAGTAAGAACTGTTTCCAGGAAGATGTAATAGATACAATTTTCCTTATTCCTCCCAATAAGTACAATCAAAAAACATAGATATTACATATAAAATAAACATAAGGAGAGTCTGAAGAGTACAAAGAAGAAAGAAGTCTTTCTAGGCACTACTGGATCCATGCAACAACACAGTGGTGAGTTCTATGGGTTATCTTTTTGCCTCATATATCCTAGATTTGGAGGTAAAGAAGCTAGAAAACTGGAAATACTAACAGACACATTGGAAAAAAAGCCACAACAACAGCTTTTCTAAACAAAGGAACCAAGGAAGGGGCAACCTAGCAAGGCAGAATACTTTTAGAATTTCTCCACTTCATTCAAACACCAGGGAAAGAAAAGCAAACCACGTGGCTCCACCCCCAATCATGTCAGTAAAAGCCAAGTGAGAAGCCTAGACCACCATTCTTGTAAGGCTAAAATAAGGCACCTTAGTCCCCTCCCTGCCAAGATGATTTCAGAGATGACCAAGTACACAGCCAAGCTTTTCATCTCTGCCAGCCGGTATCAAGCCAAATCCTGCCATGTCAGTGGAGACCACATGGAGAACTGGAATTCCCAAATTCCTAACCCCACTAAGCAGTACTGAGGACTAGCCCATCATGTCTCAACAGAGCACATTGTTTTAAGAAACTTCCATCTAGCAATACCAAGGTAAGTTTCCTACTAGAGAGCTGTCATTATCCATCTAAAACAAAGGTTTAAATAAGATAGAATCTCACAACATAATACAAAAATGTCCAGGTAGAAATCAAAAGTCACTTCTTATACCAAGAAACAGGAAGATCTCAAACTGAATGAGAAAAAGAGAGAATAGATACCAACACTAAAATGACAAAGACTTTAAAGTCATAATAAGAATGCTTCAAAAACCAATTATGGAAACAAATTTTTAAAATAGCAAAAACTTGGGAAAGAAATATCAAGTCTCAGCAAATAAATAAAATATATAAGAAAGCAGCAAAGGAAATTTTAAATCAAAAAATAGAATAACCTAAATAAAAAGCTCAGTAGATGAGATCAACAGAAGAATATAAGAAAAAGGGGAAAGAATAAGTGAGGTAGGGAAGAAAATGAAAGAAACTACCCAACCCAAACAAGACAGATAAAACAAACTGAAATCAAAAAATAAACAAAAGATCTAACACATATGTTCCTAGAGTCTGAGAAGGAGAGGAGAAAAGGATAGGACTAAAAATATACCCAAACAAATAATGGCTGAAAACTTTCTAAATAGGACAAAACAAACAAACAAAACAAAACTTAAAACTACAGATTCAAGAATCTGAGGGGCACCTGGGTGGTTCAGTGGGTTAAGCCTCTGCCTTCAGCTCAGGTCGTGATCTCAGGGTCCTGGGATAGAGCCCTGCATCGGGCTTTCGTCTCAGTGGGGAGCCTGCTTCCCTCTCTCTCTCTCTCTGCCTGCCTCTCTGCCTACTTGTGATCTCTCTCCATCAAATAAATAAATAAAATCTTAAAAAAAAAAAATCTGCATGAACCTCACTCAGGATATGCTAAAAGAAATTGATGCCATAATGACATGATTAAACCCTTGAAGCTATGAAAGAGAAATACAACTGTATGGGGAAAACAATTCTAATGATAGTGAATTGTCTTGAGACAATGGAGGCTTGAAAGAAGTGGCACAGTATTTTTCAAGTGCTGAAAGAAAAGAACTATCAACACAGAATCATATGCGCAGCAAAAATATCCTTAATGAATGTAGAAATCAAGAATTTTCAGATGAAAGAAAACAGTGATGATGTCTTTCCAGCTGACCTATCCTAAAAGAATGGCTTAAGAAAGTTCTTTTAGCAGAAAGAAAAATAATAATAATAAAAGAAATCATAAAGAATGCAGCAAACAGAAATATGGGCAAACATAATAAGCGTTTTTTTTCTCTTCTTGGTATTCTAAATTATGTTTGACAGTTGCAAAAATTACAGTGCTATCTGATATGTTTCTAAGTATTTAGAGAAATATTTTAAATAATTACATTATTTTAAAAAGAGGATGAAGGAATGTAGAGGATGGCAAAATTTCTATACTTCACTTGAACTGGTAAAATGTTGACACCAGTAGACTGATAAATGTAAAAGTGAGAGCAATCTCTACAAAAAAAAAAAAAAAGCAATATAAGGACATACCTCAAAAATGCTATCGATAAATCAAAACGGATCCCTAAGGTGTTCAAGTAACCCACAGGAAGGCAGGATAAAGAGAACGGGAAAAAACACAGAATACAAAAGTAAAAATAAAATGACAGATTTAAGGCTTAATCCATCAGTAATTTCATTAAATGTAAATAGTCAAAAAAATAAATTAAAAGCCAGAGATTGGCAAAGTGGATTTAAAAACAGGATCCATCTACATGCTGTCTATTAGAAACTAACTTCAACTATAATGATATGGGTGATTAAAAGTAAAGGGATGAGAAAATATATGCTATACAAATATTTTAATATAAAAGCATGGGTATATTATAACCACATTAATATCAGATAAAGTTGACTTTGGAACAAAGAAAAGTACCAGAGACATATGACATTACACAACAAGAGAAGGGTTAATTCTCCAAGAAGATATTGCAATCCTAAATGTGAATGCACCAAATGACAAAGATGAAAAACATGTAAAGCAAAAATTTATAGAACTAAGAGAATAGACAAATCCATAATTATAGTTGGAGACTTCAACACTCTTCTGTCAACAACTGATAGAACAGCAGACAGAAAATCATCAAGAATATAAAATAATCACACCATCAATCAACAGGATCTAACTGACATTTACACAACACTCTATGTAAAAAATAGCAAAATGCTCATTTCTTCTTCAAGTGTATGTGGCATATATACCAAAAAAACTATATCTTGGGTCATAAAATATCCTCAGCTAATCTACAGTAAATCAAACTAGAAATCAATTTCCAAACACTTGAAAGCTAAATAAAGCACTTCTAAATAATCTGTAGGCTAAAGAGGAAGTTGCAAGGGGAATAAAAAAGTATACTGATGAATGAAAATCAGCATATGAAAAATCATGAGAGTAGTTAAAGCACTGTTGAGAAAGATTATAGCACTAAATGCTTAATATTTAGTAAGAAGAATACCTCATATCAAAAATCTATCCTTTTGAGATTCTAATTACATGATATTCAACCGTTTGATATTGTCCCATAGCTCTCGAATACCTGGTACATTTTGTTCACTTTTTTTTTTCTTTTGTGTTTCAGTTTGGTGTTTTTATTCATCTATGTTTAAATTAACTAATCTCTTCCTCAGCTACATCAAATCTATTGGTAAGCTCATCAAAGACATTGTTTATCTCTGTTATCATGTTCTTTAATATTTGTTTATTGTTCTTTAGCATTTTAGCATGTTCTTTAGCATTTGTTTCTTTCTTATAGTTTCTATCTCTCTACTGAAATTCTCCATCTGTTAAATCCTACTATTCACTTCACTAGAAATTTTAATGTATTAATCATAGTTATGCCAGAGTCCCTGTTTGATAGTTTCAACTTCTGGACCATCTCTGGGTTTAGTTTTACTGATTATTCTGTCTTTTAAGAGTAGATTGTTGTTTGTTGGGGGATTTTGTATCTTATAATTTTTCATTAAATTCCATATGTCTTGTGTAGATTAGTAGAGACTGAAGTAAACAGTTATATGCTTGGAAATTTGCACACCTCTTCTGCTAGCTATTAATATGGAAGGACAGAGACAGGTGAGTCAACATGGCCAGGAGATGAACTAATTTAGAGGTTTGTTATTGCTATGGTAACATCACTATACTGCTTACTTTAACTCTCTCCAGAATGAGTTTGGGGTGGGGATAGCCCAGCATTTCCTCTGGGATTTGTTTGTTTATGCTATCTTCTCTGTGCACTTGCACTACACATGGGCTCTTTCTTCACTCTCTCTCTTTTTTTTATTTTTATGATTTTGTCTATTTATTTGAGAGATAGAGTGCATGAGCAGAGGGAGGAGTAGAGGGAGAAGGACAAGTAGACTCAGCACTAAGCATGGAAGTCCCATACGAGCCTCAATCCCAGGATCCCAAGATCATGACCTGAGCTGAAATAAAGAGTTGGAGGCTTAAACAATCCCACTGTCCTTTTCTAAGTCAGTGCTAGTGTTTACTACCCAAAGACATGAAGACATAAGGTATTTTACTGTGGTCTGGGTACAGCCTCATTCTTAGCCAAGCCCTGTGCTTAGGTCTCTGAAGTGGGATTTTCATAGTCTTCTTCCCCATTGCAGCCATACTCTGCCTTGTATATTTGATAGATCTTTTTTGCAAGGGATTTTCCTGTCTGTTGCCCAAGGATAGGGGAATATAACTGTTAGTATGGGGTCCTAGTACCAGGATTTTTTCTGTCTTTCCCCTGGAGGTAGAGGGTTTTTTTTTGGTTTGGTTTGGTTTTTGGTTTTTGTTCCACCCCCCCGCCCGCCCCCCCCCCCCAGCCTTTTACGCTTTCTTCAGCTGTAGTAGGTCATCGTCTGCTCTTTGGAGGTGACAGCATTGGTTTTCCTTTCCCCATCATCTTAAATTTTGTGTGCCATTTGTGAGAAAGTTCTGGGAGGGGCTTCATGCTTTTCACATAGACGCTGTTCAGGCCTGTACGTCTGAGGGAGTCTCTCTCAACACTCACTCCTTGCTCCTAATTTTTGTCATGAACACCCATTAGCAACCTCTGGAGAAGAATCCGCAAGTGAATCCATTTGTGTCTGTGACTCCCAAGTTTCAATATTCTGACTTGGCCTTTGCAATTCATTAAAAAATATAGCTGATCGTAATAGCGTGGATGGCACACAACATCTCTTCTTCCCACACTCTACCAGACATGAGCCAGTGCTTCCACGTTGTCACTCCTTGGAGCAGTCTGCCTGTCTTTATATTGATAGTTGGATTCCCTTTGGCATCAGCTTTCTGATGGGCACAAAGAAATCTGATTTTGTCATTTATTTGACTTTATTTTTCGGATGGGAGCGCTCTTTCTAAATTTTAATATCCTAGAGAGAAGTAAAGGGCTCAGAATTTTTAATTATGATTAAGATATATCAAGTTTAAGTCACTAATCACATAAATCCTTCTACAGAATTTCATTTTTTTCTGGGTGTTCTGAATGATTTTGTCTTTTCAAAAAAGAAAAAAAATGATTCTGCAAACTGCTGTTACAGCAACATCTCAAATGCTAGTTTTTTGAAACCAAAATTTCAATATTCAATATTCTGTTTCCTTCAGTTGCTTTGTAATTTAAATTAATGTTCTGAGGCACCTAGGTGGCTCAGTCAGTTAAGCTTCTGTCTTTGGCTCAGGTCATGATCCCAGGGTCCTGGGATTGAGCCCTACAATGGGCTTTCTGCTCGGTGGGGAGCCTGCTTCTCCCTCCCCTCTACCCCTCCCTCCTACTTGTGCTCTTGTGCTCTCTCTCTCTCTCCCTCAAATAAATAAATAGAATCTTTAAAAAAAATGTTATTAATTTAACTTAAATTGCAAAATTAATTAAAAAATTAGAAGTATCCACACTTAGTTTTGAAATTTTAAGTGCTAGACATATAAAATTAAAGCTGCTGTATCATTTGAGGAAATGCAAAGGAATAATCAATACATTAAAGTTTTAAATCTAGAAGGTTTTATTCAAAGGCATATGAACAGAACCACTGGCAGTTAAAATATGACCATACACAAAATGAAAGAATTTGGGTTAGAAAAATAGCACGAACTAAAGGGAGATTTTTAATATATACTGAGTGCTATTTCACTGGTCTGTAAGCAGTTTTATGATTCTCTAGCAATTTCATCGGTAACATATCAACCTTACTTTAGTTAATTTTAGGAAAAGTATATGTCACCAGTAATCAAAAGCAGACATTCTTATAAGGTTGTTAAACCATTTCTGTTAAAGCTATCAAAACATTCCTGATAGGATATAATTAGTAAATTCATCGAATTAGATATACTACAAATTGAACTTTCCTTTAATTCATTTCTTGTGAATTTATTTGTGAACTGTATATTAGGCAAATTGTCCATTTTGGAAAATTGAATATTGATCAATTTAGCTGATCTCATTAAAGCTTCAAACATTAGCAACTACCTAGTCATCCATCAATAAGGAGACATTAACCACATTACCATATATCTATAGAGCTCAAGTGTCCAAAAGGATTCATGCACTTTCAAACTAGACATGAACAAATCTTTAGTAGATAAGGAAAAAAGCAAGTTATTGCCATTAATGTAATTCAGTGATTCTAAAAGTGTGATCTGCAGACCAGCAACATCAGCATCACCTGGGAACTTGTTAGAAAGGCAAATTTTCAAGTCTCAGCCCTGTCCTAGCGAACTGGAAACTCTGAGGGGTGGTATAGTAAAGCAAACTGTTTTAACAAGCCCCCCAGGTGATTGTGAGCCATGCTAAATTTAGTGAATCACTGATATAATTAAAATAAAAACAGTGCACATATGCACAAACACCATACACACACACAAACACACACACAGATCTCACACATCCCTCTAGAATCATAGACTATCCTCTTAAAATACATAGGAATCTGTAAGAGTTGTTCTTTTGGGGCAAGAGAACAGAGGCACTAGGGGTCCCAGATGGGAAAAAAGCTTGCTTTTGATAGAAGCTTGTGTACTTTTAGAGTTAGTTTTCTGTGAACAACTTTGACAAGAGTAAATTTTCAAAGAAACCTTCAGACTTAAAGCTAAAGAAATGTTCAGAGCTATTGTTCATGTAAGCTTTTTCCATTAAATTTCCATATTGAAATGAAGGAAAATTAAAACTGAAACAGTGGAAAAGAAAGCACTTTGAAATATTTTCTGCCCCTTTCTTACAGTAAACATATTAAGTTAGAGGAAAGGTAGCATGTTACAGCCAAGGTACACATTTCATTGTTAAAAACTTGAAACAACTGAAGTAACAAATAGTGACTTTAATTAATTGTCATGTTATTACCTTTTTAAAGATATCTCCACATGACATTTTTCCAAATGTCTACACAAAACAGAAAATTATTTGCAAAAATATCAGAGTGGGTATCTATAGACCACAACTTTAGATGGAATATAAGATATCATATGCATAATTCATCTCCTTCACATTGTAGTGAACTTGGCAGTAACCTCAATTGAAGCATACAGACACAAGTTCATATTAAATCTCTGAAGGCAAAAGGTTGCAGTTATTTTTTCATTCTATAAGATTTTCTGGATTTGTATGAAATGTTTCAAAAATGTTTGAAATATAACATATGAGCATATCTTTAGACTTATTTCCATTTCTAAAACAATGCAGATGGATCAACTAATTACTAGCACCACTACCAAAAAAAATTAAATTAATAGTTTTTCCAAAGTTCAGTATGATTTTTTTTTATTTTGATAGAGTAAGTAATCATTTTTTCAAAATACAAATCAGGTAAATTGATGTGAAGATCTGAAAAAAATATATATAAATCCTTGTGATTATTGTAAGTTGTAAGTTTTACTTATAAAAATCCAGTGGTGGTTTTTGAAATATGTCCACAATCTTTATTTTATTTCTCCCTTCCAGAGATGGAGCTGAACTCTTTTCTCTTTGGGTGGAACATGGCAGAAGTGATATTTTATCATTTCTGTTATTAGGTTATAGAAAGGCTTCCATATTACAAAAAAAATTCTCCCTTAGATCATTCCCTCTTGGAGAATTCAACTTCCATAAGTGAGGAACTCTCAGGAAGCTTTTGGAGAGCCCCACATTGTGAGGAAATAAGCTCTCTAGCCAACAGCCTGCAAAGAACTGAAGCCTGTCAACAAACAGGTGAATGAACTTAGAAGTTGATCCCATTCTCCCCATTCATCTGTTGAAGGGCATCTCAGCTCCTTCCACAGTTTGGCTATTGTGGATATTGCTGCATGCACATTGGGGTGCATGTGCCCCTTCGAATCACTACATCTGTATCTTTGGGGTAAATACCCAGTAGTGCAATTGCTGGGTCATAGGGTAGCTCTATTTTTAACATCTTGAGGAACCTCCATACTGTTTTTCAGAGTGGCTGTACCAGCTTCCATTCCAACAGTATAAGAGCTTTCTCCCTTTCTCCATAGCTTCACCAATATTTGTTTCCTGTTTTGTTAATTTTTGACATTCTAATTGGTGTAAAGTAGTATCTCATTGTGGTTTTGATTTGTATTTTCCTGATGGCTAGTGATGTTGAGCACTTTTTCATGTGTCTGTTAGCCATTTGCATATCATCTTTGGAGAAGTGTCTGTCCATGTCTTCTGCCCATTTTTTTATAAACATATAATGCATTATTTGCTTCAGCAGTACAGGTCTGTGAATCATCAGTCTTACAGAATTCATAGCACTCACCATAGAACATACCCACCCCAATGTCCATAACCCAGCCACCCTATCCCTCCCCCCGACCCCCCAGCAATCCTCAGTTTGTTTCCTGAGATTAAGAGTCTCTTATGGGGGCGCCTGGGTGGCTCAGTGGGTTAAAGCCTCTGCCTTCGGCTCAAGTCATGATCTCAGGGTCCTGGGATCGAGCCCCGCATCAGGCTCTCTGCTCAGTGGGGAGCCTGTTTTCCCCTCTCTCTCTGCCTGCCTCTCTGCCTGCTTGTGATCTCTGTCAAATAAATAAATAAAATTAAAAAAAAAAAAAAGAATCTCTTATGGTTTGTCTCACTCTGGATTCCATCTTTTTCCCTCCCCGCCCTCCATGAGCCCCTATCCTGAATCTCAAATTCCTCATATCAGGGAGATCATATGATAATTGTCTTTCTCTGCTCGACTTTTTTTGTTGAGCATAATACCCTCTAGTTCTATCCACATTATTGCAAATGGCAAGATTTCCCTTTTTGATGGCTACATAGTATATATATATATATATATATATATATATATATATATATATACCACATCTTCTATATCCATTCATCTGTTGATGGACATCTAGGTTCTTTCCATAGTTTGGCTATTGTGGACATCACTGCTATAAACATTCGGGTACACATGCCCCTTCGGATCACTACAGTTTCTATCTTTAGGGTAATTACCCAGTAGTGCGATTTCTGGGTCATAGGGTAGATCTATTTTCAGCTTTTTGAGGAGCCTCCATACTGTTTTCTAGAATGGCTGCACCAGCTTGCATTCCCACCAACAGTGTAGGAGGGTTCCCCTTTCTTCACATCCTTGCCAACATCTGTCATTTCCTGACTTGTTAATTTTAGTCATTCTGAATTTCTGCCCATTTTTTAACTGGGTTACTTATTTTTTGAGTGTTGAGTTTGAGATGTTCTTTATAAATCATGGATATCAGTCCTTTATCTGTAAAGTCATTTACAAATATCTTCTTCCATTCTGTGGGCTGCCTCTTAGTGTTGCTGACTGTTTGCTTTGCTGTGCAGAAGTTTAGATGTGGTACATATATACAATGGAATATTATTCAGCCTTCAGAAGAGATGACTACCTACAACTTGCATCAACATGGTTGGTTAACTGAAGAGGGGTATGCTAAGTGAAGTACGTCAAGTAGAGAAAGACAATTATCATATGGTCTCACTCATATGTGGAACATAAACAATAGCATGGAGGACCATAGGGGAAGGGAAGGAAATCTGAAGGGGGAGCAATCAGAAAGGGAGACAAACCATGAGAGACTATGGACCCCGGAAAACAAACTGAGGGTTTCAGAGGGAAGAGAGGTAAAAGGAGAGGGTAGCATGGTGAGGGGTATTAAGGAGGGCATGTGTTGGGATGAGCACTGGGTATTATATGTAACTAATGAATCACTGAACACTACATCAAAAACTAATGATGTGCTATACAGTGGCTAACTGGCCATAATTAAAAAAAAAAAGAAGTAGATCCCATTCACACTTATCTCCAGTTGAGTCTTCAGATAACAGCAGCCCTGGCCAGCAGTTGACTATAATAACTTCAAGAGAGACCATGAGCTAGAACCATCCAACTAAGTCAGCCATTCTGACTTTAAAATTTCTGACACAGAAATTATGAGGGAATTAATATTTGTTGTTTTAAGTTGTTAAATGTTTGAGTAATTTGTTATGCAGAGACAGATGACTAATGTATGCCCTAAACCACATTATAAGTAAAATATAGTGAACATATGTTTTGTATTTCCCCAGCATCCCTTACTTTGTAGAATCACTCCTTCCACACTCTAAATAATCCTGCACAATCCATGGTATTCCTGGTATGGCTGATTTTTACACACTGAGCAAGGAAGCTCAGCAAATCAGAATATACTGTACCTTTACCTGAGTGATTTCTTCAGAGTCACACATGGCAGCTAAACTGAGCTAATCAGAATCCCCTTAAATAATGTTACCAGAGTAATTAGGAAAGACAATCACCCTTTCTCTGAGATCAACATGGTAAGTTTCACATAAGATTAAAGTGGCTAGGTCATCTTTTCACTCCTTGGGAAGACACTTTCTTGAAAATAAAGCCATGTAGATACACAAAAGCAAGTAAGAAAAAGAGTGTGTGATTTTTATCATGCCCTTTAAACTTCTGTATCCTATTATCTACCTTTTACTTCCCACTTAGTGAGGTCTTTCATATTTCAGCTATTTCAGGAAGTTGAACTGGGTTTCTGTTTTTGAACAAGTCTGAATTAGTCAACTGAATCAGTTCTAATAAATATGACAATTCTATAAACTCAAAATACACCAAAGACTTTTGCTTCTGGCTATGATGGAGTAACAAGAATGAGTTCCTCCCTGGCAATACAAAAAAACTTAAAATGAACAAACTATATGAAACAAATTACAGGGGCTCCTGGGTAGCTCAGGTCAGGATCCTGGGATTGAGCCCCACACTGGGCTCTCTGCTCAGCAGGGAGCTTACTTCTCCCTCTCCCTCTTCCTACCACTCCTCCTGCTTGTGCTCTTTGTATCAAATAAATAAATAAAATCTTTTAAAAAGAAACAATTTTCAGACACTAGACAAAAGTCATCTCAGCACAGTAATCCTTGAAGAAGTGAGGCCTAAAATTTCCCCAGACTATTGTCTGCAGAGTTTCTAGACTTCAATGGTGAAATGGTGAAAACCAAACAGACCCTAGAAGTCATCCTGAATTGAGAGGACAGTTGAGAATGGGGAGTCCAAAGCAGCTAGACTTCATAGGACAGAATAATGACAGGAGGGTGCTACAGAGGTCTGAAAATATGCAAGGAATTTCTCTTGAGTCTTCAGCTGAGTAGTTTTTACCACATGCATGTGAGATAACTACCTGAGGCTGGTAAAGCAATTCCAGAGATCATAGCAAGCTGGGAAAAATTCATCTTCCCAACAGCTAGGCTGTAGAAATTTCTTAATGCATGAAGCAACGGGTTATATACTTAGAAGGAGATTATCTCAACAGTGGAGCCAAATTAGCTCCAGGCTAAAGGCTACCCTGCTATTTTCAAGGAACTTAGATATATCATAGAATAAACTTTAAAAAATATGTAAAAGAATACAAAAATCCCAGAACCAGACAACATAAAATTCACTAAATTACTTTGACAATATCATCCAACATTGTATCGGCTGTCTTAACCAGTGCATTGGAGAAGGAAACTGAAAACACACAGACTGGATAAAAAAGAAAATTATCTTTATTCACAGATGACATGATGATCTCTGTAGAAAATCTTAAGGAGTCTGCAAAAAAAATCTGCTAGAACTAATAACAGTGTTTATCAAGATTTAAAAATCAGTATACAAAAATCAATTTTAGTTCTACAAACTAGTAATAAGCAATCAGAAATTTTAAATTTTAAACTATAACATTTATAATAGCATGGAAATTTTTGAAATATTTATGGATAAATTTGATAAAACATGTGTAAAATCTGTATATTAAAACTGTAAAATATTGATGAGAGAAAATTTAAAGACATAAAAAGAAGAGTTATACATCTTCAAGGGTCATGTCAATTATTAAGACTTCATTAAAATGACATATATAAATTCAATGCAATCTCAAATAAAATTCCAGCAAGTTTTTAAGAGACTGACCACCTGACTCTAATATTTGTATAATGCATAAGACCTAGAAAAGACAAAATGATATTTTTTTAAAAGAACAAAGTTAGAGGACTTACACTATTGGATTTCAAGACATATAACAAAACTGTATTAATCGAGAACGTGTGATATTGGCATAAAGATAGACATGTAATCCAATGCAACTAAGTAGAGAGTAAGAAATAGATCCATACACATATGGTCAATTGATTTTAACAAAGGTGCCAAGGCAATTCAATGGAGAAATCATTTACCCTTTCAACAAATTGGTGTAGAGCAATTGGATAACCTTATTTTAAAAAAGAGAAGTTTCAATCATTCTTTGACACCATATTTTTAAAAACTAATCATAGACTGAAATATAAGAGCTAAACTATTAAATTTTTAGATGAAAGAATAGGACAAAAATCTTAGTAGCCTTGGGTTTGGCAATGATGCTTGGTATAATATACAAAAAGATATTAGAGGAAACATCAATAAGTTAGCCTTAATTAAACTTCTACACCTTGACTTTTCATACAATACTCTTAAAATAAATAAATAAAGGCATAAGCCACACACTCGGAGACAATATTTTCAAAACATCTATCCATTGAAGGACTTGTATGTAGAATATATAAATTCTTACAATTCAATAATAATAAGACACATAATCATTTTAAAAATGGGCAAAAGATTTGAACACTTGACCAGAGAAGATATGTGGATATCTATTTATGTATGGAAAAGTGTTCAATATTTTTTTTATTCTTTAGAGAAAACAAATGAAAATCACAATACTATATCACTACACACCTACCAGAAGGGCTAAAGTTTAAGTCTGAGCACAGAAACTATCGATAAGTATGTGGAGAAACTTGAGCTCTTCTGCCTATTTTGAGAATGTAAAATGATTTAGCCACTTTAAAAAACTATGGACAGTTTCTTTAAAGTTAAATATGACCATAACATTTAACCTAATGACTCGGCTCCTAAGTTTTTACATAAGTAAATGAAAGCCTATACCATACAAAAACTTATACATAAACCCTAAATGATTATAGAATTTTTACTTATATTAGCCTCAAACCTGAAGCAATCCAAAAGTTCATCAAAAGGTAAATGAACAGATAGATGTACATATCTATAAAATACCACTCAGCAATAAAAAGAAATAAACTATTAACATATGCAATATCTATGAATTTCAAAATAATTATGCTGAGGGAAAGAATCCAAAGTAGAGTGCATACTATATGACTCCATGTATATAAAACTAAAAAAAAAGTGCAAGCTAATCTTTATTGACAGAAAACAGACTAGTTGTTGGTTGTCTTAGGGATAGTGGAGTGTTGGGTTGGAGAAAGGAATCACAAAGGACACAGGGAAACTTTCAGAGGATTTCAGATATATTCATTATATTGGTTATGGTGATTTTTGTTGTGTTTTGTTGGGTGTCAAAATTCATCAAAGTTTATATTTTCTAATATAAAAAGTTTACTGTATGTCAATTATCCCCCAATAAATCCATGAAAATGTTCTTTTTTTCAGTCCCTAACTGGGACTGAAATGTTATGTCTATAACAATGTATAAAAAAAAAATTTTTTTAAGATTTTATTTATTTATTTGACAGACAGAGATCACAAGTAGGCAGAGAGGCAGGCAGAGAGAGAGGAGGAAGCAGGACCCCTGCTGAGCAGAGAGCCCGATGTGGGGCTCGATCCCAGGACCCTGGGATCATGACCTGAGCTGAAGGCAGAGGCTTTAACCCACTGAGCCAACCAGGTGCCCCTAAAAAAAATTTTTAACAAGAACTAGTACAAGTAGTAGATAGCAGAATCTTAATAACAAAAACAGCTCTCCCTGAACATTTCAATCTACAGCGTACCTTTTACACCAGGTGAAGGCTTCAGACCATGATTAATGATCACATTTAAAGCTAAAAATGACCTGGCAACTCTGGATTTTGTCTAACATTTGCATATTCCCGTTGATCTCCGAACATTTGGAGCAAATAATACATTCTTGGGAACCACTTTTATAATCAACATATTCACAAAATAGCTATTTGAAACTAAAAATATTTTCTTTAACCCTCAGACATGATCATTTTTACTCAATATATACATGGGAGATATTTGGTGCCATTTTTGAAGTCATTAGCAAATGTTCCTGACTCTTTAATGGAGCTAAAATAAAATAAGTACTAGATGCTACCTTCCATATCCACCCCAACCCCCATGAAGCCAGAAATGTCTAAAAAATGAAAAAAAAAAAAACAAAAAACATCTCAAATGAGAAAGTAAACAAGGCTATCTCATTGAAGTATTTCCTGGCTCAGGGAAGGACTGAGTCCCTAAGAAGTGATAAACTCCAGCTAATACACACACACACACACACACACACACACACACACACACACACACACCTTTTTTTTTTTTTTTAATGGTTACTTATTTGAGAGAGAGAGAGAGCACATGTGGGGCATGGGAGGTGTAGAAGGAGAAAGAGAGAACAGACTGCACTGAGTGCAGAACCCCACTCAGCACTCAATCTCATGCCCCTGAGGTCATGACCTGACCCAAAACCAAGAGTTGAACTCTTTTTTTTTTTTTTTTAAAGATTTTATTTATTTATTTGACAGATAGAGATCACAAGTAGGCAGAGAGGCAGGCAGAGAAAGAGGAGGAAGCAGGCTCCCCGCTGAGCAGAGAGCCTGATGCGGGGCTCGATCCCAGGGGCTCTATCCCAGGACCCCGGGATCATGACCCGAGCTGAAGGCAGAGGCTTTAACCCACTGAGCCACCCGGGCGCCCCAAGAGTTTAACTCTTAACTGACTGCACCATCCAAGTGCCCCACAACTACATCTTAAAATAACCCAAAGGAATGTGGGCCCACATTGTTAAAAATGAACAGGTTCTGTCTGCTTGGAATTAGAAAAGCAAAAATTAATTCAAGGACAATGAACAATGAAACAGGTTAAGAGGAATAAAACACAATTCAAAGTTTGGATGGAATTTCAATAAAACAGTAAGAGCTAAGTGCTAAGAATCCCTGTCTTTTTTTTTTTTTTTTTAATCACTGATATTTTCATCTTCATTGGTATTTTGGCATGATGGCTTTCAGGATATTGTATAGTACATGGAAGTCTGGTTTATACAAACATATCCCAAATGCCCCCGTTAATCACTGTCATGAGAATGTAGAGATCCCGTGTCCTCCCTCTATAGTCCTATCAAGCAAAATGTATAGAAGAATATATTGTTCACTGTTAAAGTCAAGGTCTCCAGAGGTGGTGGACCCAGAACCTCTTTTGTTCTCCTGCAATGCTGCCCAGGCCAAGAGGGGAAGGACTATAAGATAGCTGCTAGGTTAAGTTGCTACACTATAAAACCTTACTGGATGAGATCCCAGCAGCAGATGTTTGTCTTGTCTGCCATTTCTGGACTCCTGTATATAAGTTCCCCCAAAAGGTCTATGTCTTACTCACTGTCTCTGGGTCATTTCTTCAGCCTCACCAGAGCATCACCCAACCTTAGCTTGGAATCTGCTGGGGTGCAGCTACACAGATATGAAGAAATGTATAGTAGCCTTTGAGAATTAAGTTTTAAAATATCCAGATATTTTAGATTACTTTAAATAAATTTATGAAAAAACTTTGGTTACAATATATCTGTGTCTTATAGGCAAGGTTTAAGGTTGTGCTTGGATAAAATTAAAAGGTACATAGTAATAGTGATGTGTAAAAACCTGACATGGATCAATACTGCTCTATTCTTCCAACACTATCCTAATGTGAGGAAGAGATAGGAGAGATGGCTCACTGAGAAGTAGGCAGATTATACAACAAGAAAAGAACACTAACAAGAATACTTTCTAATCTGGAGGAAAAATAACCCTATATATATCAATTTCTACTCCGCCCCCCCCTTCTTGCTCAGCCCTGATTGATTTAGTGGATTACTTTTAAGACTACCAATGACTATGTTCTAGTCACTCCTGTTTAGCTGAAGCACAACTTGTAGGATAAAGAACAAGTCTTTGGCTCAATAGACTAATCTCTTTTGAGAAAGAGGGAAAGACTGTTACTAAGTACACCCATCCTTAGCACAAAGTCCTCTCACAAATTTAAAGGGTTACCCTTAGTCTCCTCTCATATCATAAATCAACAACTAAGGTTCTTAATAAGTCATATTGTATCCACCCTACCCATGTTCTTTCTTCTGCACCATTCTAATGAGGAAATAGCTTACAGAAACTAAACTCTTATTGGACAACCTTATACCAAAACTATGCCTATCAGCCTTATTTCATGTCCCTCCTGCTGTGGAACGTAAAGAATAACACTGAGTTAGAACTTACAAAGGATAAAACAAGTTTGTAAATGAACCTAACATTCCTTACCTGTGATTTTAATTCTTCCCAGACATTAATACCATGGAGGCAAATGGCCAATGCCTGGATTTACATTGCTTACCCTCTTCTAGCACTCATCACATGCATGCACATAGGCACACACTCTCAGTTGGGTTCCATATGTTTTAAAATTGCTAACTCTTGATAATTAAACGTGTTTAACATTTTATTTATTTATTTATTTGGCAGAGAGAGATCACAAGTGGGCAGAGAGGCAGGCAGAGAGAAGGAAGGGAAGCAGGCTCCCCAGCGAGCAGAGAGCCCGATGTGGAGCTCGATTCCAGGACCCTGAGATCATGACCTGAGCCGAAGGCAGAGGCTTTAACCCACTGAGCCACCCAGGAGCCCCCATGTTTAACATTTTAAAAATGAAGTCCTTCATTAGAAGCTGAATAGCTCAATTAGTTGCTAATTTTAGAAAGTATTAACTAACATCTACTAAGCACTCACTGTGTGTGTGCCAAGCATAGTTTCAAATACTCCACTTGCATTATCTCATTTAATCCTTCTGAAAATCCTTCATGAGGAGGTACTACTATTAACATCCATTTTGCAGAAGTGAAAATGAGGCACAGTAAAAAAAACTGCTCAGAATCAGATACACTAAAATATATTATGACATATGTTTAAATCCTGGCAATCTTGACTCCAGAACCAAATTCTGAGTGCTGCATAATATCATTCTGAAGAAACAAGTGAGAGTGACAAATATATTCAAAAACCCTAAGCACCGTAAGTATTCTTAACCCATGTCAGTCACTTTGACTTGAAAACACAAGGGTAAAATCAAACGTTCCAAGATTATTTTGTCAAATCAAACTTAAATCCATGAAGGAGTGAAAGTATATCACAGTGGTGAGCACTCAAAATTCCCAGGGGAAACTTTCCCCTGGAATCCATCAGGGCTATGGATCAGACATTACACCAATCCAGGCAAGCCAATTCTCAAGCATCTGAGCTGTCTGAAGCCTTTTGCTGTGACCATGGCAACCCTTGCCTTCCACCTGTGTCACACCTGCCTTCCATCTTGACAAGAACATTTTCACCCAGCTAAGGAGCTCTATATTTCTGCAAATAGTGAATTCAGCAAAATGGTTGATCTCCAGGTTGTAACTCAGTTTTTCAGGTGGGCAAACCGAAGACATTTCTTGGCTGTTCTTCTGGAATGAAAAAAGAGAGGAAGAAAAGGAGAGAGGATCACTTCCAAATTACATAAGTGGAATTTAATCTTATTTCTGAGACTCAAAGCTTAATCTGAGTATACATGTTTTGTTCCTTCACTTATCCAATCTATCTTTGTCAATTCAAGCCATTTTTATTAAATCAGAGACAAGTTAAAGTATGCTATCATTGAAGTTTTAAAAAAAAAAAGAGGATTTTACTTCTCCCAGGGCAGTGATTTGTTAGTCTGAGTAATTGTGAGGGCATGAGAATTCCCCATTTAGTTATTTACAAAGTAGATTCCAGGCTCCTCCCTCCTTGAAGATCATGATTCTTTACGTACAAAGTGAAGCAGACAGTAATCAATTTGGAATTTGGGATTATTTTCCATGACAATCCAAATTTTAGTAACTTTTTTCTCTTTTTAAGTTATTAGTTCTTCAGTATTTTTAATCTTCCTCAATGTTAACCTATTTCCCTGTCCTTTTATGCAATGGAGTATACACATACATTGGTACACTAATAGGTATTTGCTCAAAAGCCATGAATGCAATTACAATGTGCCTCCCTGCTTCTGCACCTCAAGGACATGCTTTCTGAATCTCATCATGCTTCCCTGTGCAATACCTGAATAGCATTTACAAGTATATAAGAGTTCAGGGGTCTGTGGGTGGCTCAGTCGGTTAAGTGTCTGACTTTGACTCAGGTTATGGTCTTAGCATCCTGGGATTGAACCCCCACAGAGGGCTCCCCACTCATCAGAGAGTCAGCTTCTCCCTCTCTCTTTACCCCTCCCCTTGCTTATGGTCTCTCTCAAATAAATAAATGAATAAATAAATAAATCTTAAAACAAACAAAAAAAAGAGACTTCAAATAGGTCCATGTGGCTGTGGAGAGCTTACCCAGTGGCTTTATCAGTCATCGTGTGGCAGAGAGGACAGAGACCCAGACATGGTGGAAGGATAGACTGACATCTAGGAATCTTCTTCATAAAAATGGAGAGAAGGAATCTAAGAGAGACCTGAGCAGCAGGTGATCTCCAGTTGATTAGGGGCTGCATTCACAATACGGGAGTATAGGTTAGAAGTAAAGAACATGGCCTTTGGTATTTGAATCCCACCTTTCATCTATGTGACCTTGGATCATTTACTTCACCTCACCATACTTCAATTTTCTCATATGTGACAACAGCATGGCAGTGAAACTCACCTTACATGGCTGTTGTGAGGATAAAAACAATGCACTAGTACATGGAAAGTGCTTGATGGCATACTTGGACTATAGAAGTGATAAGTTATTGTGACTATTACTACCAAAAAGAAGGAACAGGAGAGCTTCAAATACCAATATTTTTGGCTAAACAAAGTTGGAAATTATATCATCCATCTTTCTTCACTCCTTTCAGCTATGCTCATCATAAATGTCTACTCGTTGATAAAAACTCCCTTTTGACTAAACTTTAGTCAGACTTCTCTGAGACCTCTTCTCAATTAATAGTTGTCCTAGGTCAACCGAGCCTGGTTTTAGCAAGAATCTTGCTAAGTTGGTTTGGTAAAAATCTTCCAATCTTTGATATCTAACCAAATTCCTCTTAGTAATTTCTATCCAGTGACTCCCTCACATTAAACATTCACTATAAATCCCCAGCTGTCCTTCTTGTCTTCAGGGTTGAAGTACATCTTTTTCTCTATTGAAATAGTCTTGACCCCTATTTCAATGGTCTTAAATAGAGTCTTTCTTGCCTATTTAACTTCATCCAGTGCAATATTCTTTGTCATTTGTCAATGAAAAGCCAACACTCTCTTTGGAGTGTCTTTGACTGGGGTGAAAGGGAGAAAAGGAGAGAGAAGGGGCACCTTGCCCTTAAACTTTTCCTTCTCAAGTCCTTCTCACTCAAATGTGGTCATCCATCCCTGGATAAGTAGTTTCCAGTGTGAATGAAGTCACTGGAATTCATTCATAGTAAGGTATAATTTATCAGTTATCACATTAAAGGAACTTAAAAGTGAGAAAGCACAGGAAAACGGGCAAGAATTGGGGCACTGGACCCATAAAAGTAGGAAAGGGAGTCTGTTTTGAGTAAAAGGGGACAAAGGGAGAGGCTGAGTATTTGAATCATGAGCTGACAACTTCACAATGTAGTTTACATCAGAGAAATATTCATACTGTGCATAATTTTTCAGAAGCATAAAAGGAAAAGAAATGGGAGAAATTCTTCATGAAAAGAAGAGAAATCTCTTAGATTTAATAATGATTCCTTGGGTATGGTTTCACAATAAGAAACATTGGATGCAGTTGTACACAAACATTTTAAACAGCCTTTTAGAAAGCAACACATAAAATAATTACACTGTAAAGAACACCTACACCCAAAAGAATGAGAAAAAAATGCCCTAATACCCTAAGGTGTAGTGGTAGACTGACATAAAGTTTTCTATGACAGCAGCAAACACAAAAAACAGAATGTTATGTCTCAGCTTGAGATCCAAGCTATTGGGCCCCAAAAAACTGCTTCAAATTATTCAAAAAGTATGTTTATTAATGATAAAGACAGAGATATCAAATGTGAATGGGGAAAGTATCAAAGTTTGTTTTTCATGAAAAGATATCAGAAGAAATTACTACTTCTAAAAAATGTCAGATATTACTCTGAGCCAAACACTTTTTAACACTTCAAGTAATATACGTAATTACCTATAGGGAGAACACTGAAAGTCCCTAATTTGCAGGTGAGGAGATGGAAGTATAGAGAAAGGAGCAATTTACCAAAGCCATCTCACAATGAGGAGGCAGGACCAGAACTTGAAGCAAGATGTGGTGGATTTAGAGTGCACAGGACCACCAGGCTTTCCTTGTTTGGCTGGCTGTGCTCTCTAATCCACCCATGTAAGGAGGACATCTTTCTCTAATTCCCACCAAGGTGCTACGTAGACTATCAGTCCTAAGAACACAGCTACATAAGCACACACACACACACACACACATACTTGTAATGATAAATTCAATATTACACTTTATGAATTACACTCAATTTTTCTACATTCCTAGACGGTTATGTATTCTCATCAACCAAAGAAATTTTTTGGAGCTTCTCATCAGGAAAATGAAAGTAGAGCATCTATATCTTCTCCATGAAACCAGTGTTGCTCAGTAAAGATATTCTTATATCAGGTGCTAAGACAAACATTTTTATCCACATCATTATAAGAAAAGTGTTCAATAAAGGAAACATCCAAAGCATGAAGAGAACATTTTAAAAATAATTTTTAACATTGAATTTGACCTAGTTTCTCTCAAAAATGTTGTTCATAGATAAGCTTTAAAGAGCTAAATCCCATTTAGGAACTTGTGACTTTTTTTTTTTTTTTTTTTTTTTTTTTGGTCTACATTGCAAGAAGCCATCAAGTAAAGTTTACATAGATTTTGACTCTAGATTGTCTGGATTCTAATTTCTACTGCCTAGGTAAGCAATTCTGGGAAAGTTACTTAATCTGCCCATTTCCTGTCAGTAGAATAAGAATAGTAATAATCCTTTCCCTCACAGAGATAGTGTGAGTATTACATGAATTAAAAGAGCCTTGTAGATGTTCATATAGCCCAAATCAAAATAGCTTTCAAGTAGTACATAACATACTATCTTTATTTTTATGATGCTTTTACAAGTCAAAATTTCAGAAAAAAAAAATGTCTTGTTTTCTTAAGTGATATGAAGCCTTTCCCTTGTAAAACAAATACTTTTCCCATTAATTTTCTCCAATCGGAATCTGCCCCTGAAATACCATCAGACTCATTGACCTGGAAAAAGCCTTATTCTCATTTAGATGTAATTTTCCTCTGAAAAAAGAAAAGGAAGTTATACAAATTTACTTCAGTTTTCTTTTTCAATTTACTGCTTAAAAGAAAATGCAATCAAATCCAAAAAAAATAATGTTTAAGACATAAATTTATTTCATATAAAGGAAATAATGCTCACAAAGTTATCATTCAACACACACACACACACACACACACAAAGCTTTCACTTAAAGGACAACATTGCCTGTCAAAAGCAACTATCTAGTATCTTGATTACCAAGCTCTCTTTTTTCATTTGTTTGTTTTTTGTCTATCTTTAATAGGTGCTTTAGCCATATGTATGTTAGGAAAAAGCATTTTATTCCAAATTTCTTCTTTCTTTTGTCCAAATTCTCAAATGATTTGTATATAATTTCTGAACCTGTTCTTTTCTGTAGATTTCCCTTTGAAAATTCTTTCTATCACCACTCTTCTTACGTAATGCTCTTTTCTTACATAATGCTCTTTCAGGAGCTTACCAATGACCTTTCAGTTAAAAGTCAAGCCTTTTTCCCCCATTGTTGTTTTGTTGTTTACTGGGACCCCTTTATTCTTCTCTTCTGACAGCTTCCAACCTCATCCTCCACCCTTACCAAAGCTCCCATTCTAGCCCCTCCATTCCTCTCTTCATGCCTGCTCCTTCAGAGAAACAACACACCTATCAGAGCTTTAAACATCACTCCTACACTGACTGTCTCTGGAGTTTATGTACTATCAGTGCTCCAGAGTCATTTCTTCAACTCAAATGGCAATCACCGACTCAAGTCTCAAACGCCTGAATTCAACAAGTTCCCTCATCAAAAGAATATCTCTTCACAGTCCTTTATTTGCACTGCTGCCACCATTCTCTGAGCTCCTAATCCTCAAACTGGAGATATGATCATCACCACTGTCAAAGCAAAAACTGCACTGAACAAAATTAAACAAGCAAAGAAGACTTTATTGAAGACTATTACAATAGGAAAGAGAGTCCAGAAGTCAGTCTGAACCAACTTTGCTGACAGAAAAGGTAAGAAGGCTTTTAAGCCCTGGGGTGAACTTGTTGAAAAGTATGATGTAACTGGAGAATGTTAGGAAGAAATCATAGGTCATATGCATTTTCTAACTGGCTATTTCCAAAGGTAAAATAAACCTTTCCTAACTTGATGACAGGAAGTGCTGATGCAACTTGGAGCAAGGTGTCCAATGAAGTGAGGCACCTAACCTCCCACAGAGACTAAGAGAAGATATTGCTAAGAAGCACTATCTTCATTGATAAATACATTTCAAAGGGTCCTTGAGAGGAGTGCCTGGGTAGCACAGTCAGGTAAGCATCCAACTCTTGTTTTGGCTCACATCCTAATCTCAGGGTCATGAGATTGAGCCCCATGATGGGCTATGCACTGAGTTCAAAGTCTGCTAAAGTTACTCTCTTCCTCTCCCTCAACCCCTCTCCACTAAAATAAATAAAAATAAACCTTTTTTTTTTTAGGGTCCTTGGGAAACAAAATTGGCAAAAGTCTTTTAAAAGATTTACATCTCAAATACATTACATGTTTATAAAAATAAAAATAAATAAAATTTAAAAGAAACAGATTTACATCTCAAAAGAGCAAAGAAAGAACTTACAATTACAAATTTTCTAAAGTAAATGGTCTAAGAAAAGGGAGTCCAGTGGCCTACAGTCAGGAAGAAGTCTGTCAAAGTTTAGTCCCGCTGAAAGGGACCTTAAAGCCTTCTTGGTACATCATCATCCACCAACAATTACGGAGCTTGCTATGAACACAGCTCTGGGTCATGAGAATTTTAGACACATTATATTTATACTTCCCCTTCATGGCCAACAGTCCAACAGAACAAGCAGCAGTCCAGCAATCTATAGGCTGCCAAGTGACAGGGGTCAGTGCAGGAGAGGGACACTGAGACCAGACTGCACAGCAGGTGGAACTGAGCGCTATAGTCTTGGGTTCTGAGAAAACGTAAAAAAAAAAAAAAAAAAATCTTCTCTTTCTGGGGGCGTCCCACCTCCCAGCAGAAAAATAATGTTACCCAGATCCTCAGTTAATAAGACATAGCAAACATTTGATAACACAGATGAGGATTTATTTTTAGTCTTTCAGGAGGCAAATTTCCTGAGAGGAAAAGACCGATTTCTTCCTTTTCAAGAAATTAGAACACAGACCATCAAGATTTAAATATTACCCTAAATGTGGCTGGATATAGCTCTATCACTCTAAATGTTGTTGGAAAGTGAATCCCAGAATGTGAAATTTCAAGTCTAAATTACCAGTAGAATAGAAGTTAGTCTTCAATGATGAGGCCTCGGCATACCTCTGGGCATGATTTGGCCTCTGAATATGAAGGGATTTTGTTTTTCCCCTTCTCAGTATCTCTGTTTAGTCAAGCACATTCATACACATCCATGCCCACAGATTACAAAAATCATTCATGTTTACTTCTGTGAGAACATAAGAACCAATTCCAGCATTCCAAGTTAGGGCACACTGGACATGAAACATTGCAAATTAGAGCAATGTGCTCTACAGAACCTTTTGTTCAAATAATGACAGGACAGAAAATTTGTAAAAGATTTTTAAAAATATGTTTCTTTAAATGTTTCACTTTTTTTTTTTTTTTTCATTTGGCATTGTCTTCACCTCTTAGGAGTGAAAGAGAATTACTCTGACTTAAATTTGAGAGAAGAAGAGAGGATTTGGCCTGTCAGTGGATGATTCAGTTAATTTGTAGTGTTATTTATTTGTTGATTTGCTTTGCTGTTGGTTGCCACTTCTATGCACCTCTATTTATATACTATAGGAAGTAGGGCATAAAAATATACAAGGCACTTAGCTGTATGTGATGTCATGTTTCTCTTTTATTTATTAGTGTGACCCCAAAAGTGACACAGAATCCTTAGGAGCTGTTAAGAAAAGAGGGTATCTTTATCATAACACATATAACCAAAGCAATGGGAATCTGAGGGGAAAAAAGAGAAAAGAAATAGCTTTAGAAATTGAAACTTTCTTACAGATATGGGAGATATGATTCTCTGAAAACCATTTTTAGAGATGAGAACATGGGACCAAACTAAGCTTATTCCCCAGCCTAATGACCAGCACACTGCAAAGAATGCCACATGACCTAGACTAAAGTAACTTTTAGTCTGTTTTCTGAGTCCTGTCCAAAGATCCTGAGGTAGCTTATGGCAGATGACTCTCAAAGGCATCAATGCCAAAGGTCCCAAATAGCATTTTACTAGTGTTTTCATAGATGGAAATACACGGCCTTCAACAAATTGAATCCAAGTATCTCCTTAGGTCCATTTCCCCATTTTCACCAAACTCTCAATTCTAGCCAGATTATTCCCTGCTATGCCTCTCCTGTTCATTTCTACCTCCAGAGCTTTGTTCAGGACTTCCTAACCTGAAATAACTGCCATCTTTCTCATCTAAATCCCACCCATTTTCCAGGCTCTGTTCATCAGTCTGGGTAAAGCCTTTCTCTACTAGTGGGCCTATAAAGTGTCCTTCCTTCTTAAATTCCTAGAAAGTTTTGTGTTCACAATCTTATGAAAGTACCTTTCTTTTTGTCTTGAATTATTGTTTAAATATAGTCATAACTGGAAGCACCTGAGTGGCTCAGTCAGTTAAGCATCAGCCTTCAGCTCAGGTCATGATCTCGGGGTCCTGGAATAGGAGCCCCACATTAGGCTCCCTGCTCAGCAGGGAGTCTCCTTCTCCCTCTTCCCCTCCCCTTGCTCCTGCTCTTTCTCTCTCTCACTCACTTTCTCTCTCTCAAATAAATAAATAAAATCTTTAAAAATAAATAAATAAATAAATAAATAAATAAAATCATATCTGTCTTGTGATTTTTAGTGTGTCTTTTAAACTTGTCTTTTAAATATAGCCTCTGTCTTTAAAGAGTTCACTGTCAAAAAGCTCCATAGTTTCAGGAGCCATGTTTTGCATCTTCAAGGATACCAATAATGTTTAGTCTTTTGATGCACTGAGAATACACCAGATGATCTATCATCTTCTGGAAGTAACAAATGTTAATAATAAACTCTGGTAATCCAACCCTCTCTCAAACTCGACACCTAATTCATTTTAGACAGATAGAGATCAATCAGATTTTTCAAGATCAATCAGATTTTTCAAAGCCTCTTCTGATCTTTGCTATTCATTTGAAAATTACCTCCATAGTTGGTCTGACGTCACTGAGCAACTCCCTGCAGATCCCAGCAAAATTTTCCCAAATTCCCCTAGCTCAATGGATCTTAAATGCGAGGGATTTTATCCTCCTCCAGTGAGGGGTGGGGTGGCAATATTTGGCAACATTTTTGGTTTTCACAGCTAGGGATAAGCTACTGGCATCCAGTCAGCAGATGCCAGAAATTTTGCCAAATACCCTACAATATACAAGTCAGCCTCCCTTGACAAAGAATAACCCATCTCAAGAGGCCAATAGTGCTAGGGTTGAAAATTCCTGTCCTAGCTAAGATATGATTTCCCCTTCTAGATGCTTAAAGTACTTTGTCTCTGGCTTCCTTATGGGAAATAATTAATCTTTACTTTGTAAATTGGTAAGAAGATGTCATGCCTTTATCATCTTTTGATCTCCCTGTGCTTGGTACTTAGCACCATGCCTTATAATCCCATCTAGTTCCAAAGACCATCAGCAAAGCCCAGAACAGAAAAAGCAGACCCACAAAGTAATAATGTCTAACATTTATTAAAAATTATTGTTCTCTGAGGTGTCTGGGAGGCTCAGTCATTGAGCATCTGATTCTTGATTTTGGCACAGATCATGATCTCAGGGTCATGGGATCCAGCCCTATATCAGTCTCCACACTCAGCAGGGAATCTGCTTGAGATTCTCTCCTATTCCCTCTCCGTCTCCCCCTCCCCCTGCTCTCTCTTTCTCTCTCTCTCTCTCAAAAATTAACTGAATCTTAAAAAAAAATCTTGTTCTCTTCCAGATACCCTAAGTGCTTAACAAGGATGATCCCAGTTAATCCTGAAACAGCCCTATGTATGGGCATTGTTATTCTATAGATGGAACAACTAAGGCATTAAAGAAGTTATTTGTTCAAATTCAGTTAATAAATTAAAGATCCAAGATTCAAACATACAAATTCTCACTCCAGTGATCATCTTCTTAACCAATGATTAGTACCATTTGCACTCTATTGTTTGGACAATAATCCTCAAATATAGACCCCAGAATTTTTGGTAAAGAAGTTAGGAAGAGTATGTTTTCAAATAATAACAGGATATTTTCAAACAAATGTAGGAAAGCAGGTTTTTTACCCATTACATTAACCAGATGAACAGTGTCTAGAAATAAAACTTGTTTCTCATAAGCCACATTTATCATATGCCTTTCGCTTTCTGGAAATCATGTTAAGATGAACAAGAATATAGTCCCTGACCTCAAAGCACTCATGTTGTATTAGCAGAGAGAGAAAAGAGATTCAATCCAGTGAGGCTGGTACTCACCTAGACCTATGAACGAGGTGTGATGGGAACAGAATAGAAATAGAGAAAGGCAGCCTATCTCAGCCTGGGAAGGCAACGCAGCTATTAACTCTAAACAGAGTAGTAAAAAACATAAAGGTTATGCCAGCAAGGCAGAAAGGACAGACCTCGGGATGTATATGTTCTTTGTATAACTGCAAGTAATTCATCTGGCTGAGTAAAAGTTAAATATAAATCAGAAGCAAGATAAAAACTTTGAAAAGAGAAAAATCAAGTGATGATGTACCTTATTTGTGAAGCTGATTGTAATCCTCAAAACAATGGATTAAGGATTCTTCAAGAGAAGAGTGGCACAGTCAGATTTGTCCTTTTAAAAAGTCACTTGGGCACCAGAGTGGAATATATATTTAAAGAGGACAAGATTAAAGGAAGGAAAACTAAGTAAGCATACACTATAGTAATCGAGGCAAGAAATGGTAAATGCCTGAACAAAGAAGTGGCAGCCAAGGTAACAGGAAGTTCCCTGACAATAAACAGATGTTCTTTACCTGAGTTATTTCCTAAAATTTACAACCCAATACACTTCACCATCAAAACAAAGCACTTAGGCACCCTCATAAATATCTTGTTCTTCAGCTAAACATTCAGCACTTCTGTGATTGCCCTTGGCCGTTGTGACAAAAAGTCTAGATCTTGCTCTCTAAAAAATCCTAGTCAAACCCACATTTTATGAGGGACATGAAAGAATTTAACAGTGGGTAAGCTTTAACAGTGGGTAAGATTCTCAAAGAATAAGGAGAAATCAGCAACAAATCTTAAATTCCTCACATATACCTGGCCTACGGTAGGCCTTCAATAACATTGACTGAACAAATGATTTAAGAACGTCTTCCTGGTGGTTCTCAATAATATTCCATCTAAGGGGTGCCTGGGTGGCTCAGTGGGTTAAAGCCTCTGCCTTCAGCTCAGGTCATGATCTCAGGGTCCTGGGATCCAGCCCCACATCGGGGCTCTCTACTCAGCAGGGAGCTTCCTCCCCTCTCTTTCTCTGTCTGCCTCTCTGCCTACTTGTGATCTGTCAAATAAATAAATAAAATCTTTAAGCAATAATAATAATAATAATATTCCATTTAAATCCTTCATACTGTACCTAGAGTTCAACTGGTCTTTCATTTTGTATTATTTCTTCGCATTTTAAATGCCACACATACATTTATTTATCTTGATTAAGCTTTTTCCAGCTATTTATTTTTAACCACAAATTAAAATTTTCACTTTTGAAAGCTTAAGCCTAAAAAGAGAAAAAAAGATAAATCACTTCAAAGCCTAATAATGCTAAATGTGCTCAGATATATTGAATAGAAATAAATGATAAATCACAGAAACTACTTAAATATGACCACATTGTTTCATATCTGCCTGCAAAGCCTAAAATAGTTGACAGACTCTAAGGCCACTGCCTTTCTTCCCCAGGTTTTAGTGTACATATCATTTCCCTAAGGGAGGCCCTTTATAACCCTCTAAGTAAAGTTAGGGACCACTGCTGGTGGTCACCAGCACCTGTACTTCCCCTATCACAACACTTACCACCCTCAGGAGAATGCTCACTTAATTAATATCCCTCTTTCCCCACTTGCCCCAGAAATTCATTGAGGGCATATTCTTAAGTGGCCTTTATCATAGCATTCCCAGAACCAAGCATAATGCCTAACACATATGAAGTGCTTGATAAATATTTGCTTGAATAGAACATAATCTACTCATTCATCCATCCAGGCTGTTTATAAGAGATTCAAGGTGGGGGGAAAAAAAGAATTATTGCCAATGAGGAGTGAGGCTGTGTTGTAAGTTGGGAAAAGGACCTACTCTTTCTCCACACAGTTTTTCCATTGTTTGTTTGCAGGACTCTTTTCATAATATGAAACCTTACTAATTAAAAAAACTTTTTTTTTAAACTTAAAAAATAAAATAAAATAAATAAATATCTTTAAATTCAATAGTGAATACTTTTCTTCTATTTGATAGATCTGAGAGAGGAAACATGGTTGGAAAACAGCACATTTACTGATTCATAAATACTAATCATGAGGGAGCAGGAGGCTGGCTGAGGACAAAGCAGAAGCTGGCACCTTGCACCCCCTCTCCACCCGCTCCGCTCGGTAATATGTGTAACATTCCTCAGGCACCCCTGACCGCCATAAGAGATAAATAGTTAACTTGCAGAGATCACAATCCTGCAAGACAGGAATCTCCCAACTATCTTGATGTTAATGGCTTGCTAAAAGAAAACAGTGGTCTCCCCGCACCTTGTAGGCCCTCTTTAGTATATGAAAGTTCCATTGAAACCTCCCTTCCCCTCCCCTTCCCCCAAATCGCAAGGTACATAACCTGCCATCCCTCACAACCCGGGGCAGCAGCTCTTCCTGCCCACGGGTCCTGTCCCCGTGCTTTAATAAACCACCATTTTGCACCAAAGATGTCCCAAGAATTCTTTCTTGGTCGTCGGCTCCGGACCTCAGCCCACCGAACCTCACCTAGGTTCTAGAACTTCATCACTAAGAACCTCTTTATCTCCTCAGTATAGTTAGACATAATTGTTTTAAAAAATTCTTTCTTGAATGTGTCTCAGTTTTATTTTATTTATGCTGGGGATAATAGCATTTGTGCTTTTTTGCTTTTTTTTTTTTTTTTTTTAAGTAATCTCTACACCCAGTGTGGAGCTTGAGCTCACATCCCAGAGATCAAGAGTAAATCAGGCTCTACTGATTGGGCCAGCAAAGCACTGCAAGTATATCTCAGTTTTAGAACTATCATAGCACTCATATCAATTCTCCAGTGTTCTTTAAAGTAGGTGTTCATTTTTTTATCACTAAATGTACTAGGTCAGAAGAAAGCATTTTCTTAAATTACACTGTCTCATTGAATACCCTTCCTAATCCATCTTATCTATAATATTGATCAGAAGTTCTCCATACCTCATCAGCATTTAGGGACATTTTTCTCAACCCAATCAAAAGTACTCGAAGTCTCATTGTATCCGATAACTGGTTAGGCTTTATTTATTAATCTTTTTCTAATAAAATATAAATGTATAATTCTATCCCTATATGCATCACTAGGCCTATTATGTCCCTTATTAAGAAACGATTCTGTAAGAGTAGTAGTTTGGACTGCAAGTAACAGAAGATGTATTCCTTTTAAAAATAAATCAATTTTATTATTTCATATAACAAGAAATTGGAAGCAGTGTTTCTGAGGGTGGATGCTATGGTGATTCTTTTCTTATTTCCCCTCTGCTACCCTTAGCCTGGTAGCTATTGATCTGAAAGTCCCCAAATGGCTTCAGAAGCTCTAGACATCATACCCTCAATCTGCAAAGTCCAGAAGAGAGAAGAGAGTAATTCCTTTTCTTTGTTGAAATAACTTTCTTGGCCTGAGATAGAGCCGCCTCTGCCTGGAACTAAGATAACTTTTATGTTCCTGTAAATTCTCCACTAGGCCAGAAATGCAATATATCCAGGCAACCAACCCCCAAACACCAAGCCAACTCTAGTTCTATACTTGTTTCCTTTCTCCTCACCCCAAACAAGTTTGACAGTCAGATACGTTCTGTTTTTCTTTATCCTATAAAGGCTTCCTGCCTCCCACCCCATGTTGCAGTTCTCTAAACGGAGAATATTTTCTTCAGAAAACTTTAAGTAAGTAAACTTTTTGGTATCACCTAAATTGTCTTCTTTAATTTTTTTTTTTTTTTAATCAGCTTGGGCCCCTTTTCTTAAGAGAGAGGAAAACTTTCTCAGAGTATGCTGGTATGCTTATTAATGCCCATTCCTTAATGAATCATTGGCAAAGGGAATGGAATTATCAGGATTATATTTTACTGATCATGATGGCACTTGGTGCTAGGGATGGTTCTCCTCCTTGCCCAAGCAAATGGAGGTCTAGTATCTGAAAAATCTCAAGGTTCTATTTACAAAAAGGTTGGGAAATAATACGAACTTGATAGCCAATCAGATGTGTCAATCCCATAAGTATTTTTCTCCAATTTGCCCCTTTTAGGGAATAAAATCATGATCATAATTTACCCTACTTAAAAAATAAAGGGCATGGGGCGCCTGGGTGGCTCAGTGGGTTAAGCCTCTGCCTTCGGCTCAGGTCATGATCTCAGGGTCCTGGGATCGAGTCCCGCATCGGGCTCTCTGCTCAGCAGGGAGCTTGCTTCCTCCTCTCTCTCTGCCTGCCTCTCTGCCTACCTATGATCTCTTTCTCTGTCAAATAAATAAAAAATAAAAAATAATTTTAAAAAAAGGGCATATTTTTCTTTTTTTTTAACTTGAAGATTTATTATAAGTACAAGATTATTACAAGTACAGTAATCAATACAATGTGATATTACAATAAGGAAAGATATATACACAAATGGAACTAAGTAGACTCAAAGAATAGCAATAAGCACATAACAAGATATTCAATCATCAGATTGATACAACAGGTATATGCAAATTATAACCAGAATTAGGTACTATCACATACCTACTAGAATGACTGAAATTTTAAAATAGTGATGATATTGATGAGGGAACAAAAGGCTGGCTGAGGACAAAGCAAAAGCTGACACCCTGCAACCTTCCCCCACCCCCTCTCCTGGGTGGGACATATGTGACATTCTTTAGGAATCTCCCAACTACCTTAATGGTAATAGCTTGCTATAAAGGAAAAAAAAAAAAAAGATCTTAGCACGGCCTTTGGTATCCAGTATCTTGTAGGTCCTCTTTAGCATATGAAAGTTCTATTGAAACCTCCCTTTTCCTTACCTCTCCCAACACCATCGTACATAAACTGCCACCCCTCACAACCCCAGGGCAGCAGCTCTTCCTGCCATGGGTCCTGTCCTCATGCTTTAATAAACCACCATTTTGCACCAAAGATGTCTCAAGAATTCTTTCTTCATCATCGGCTTCAGACTCCACCCCACTGAACCTCACCTATATTCAAGAACTTCATCAATATCAAGTAAGGTGTGAATATGGAGCATCTGGAAATCTCATGTTACTGATGAGAGTGTAAAATGGTATTTTGCTTTGTTTTTGGTTTTTTGTTTTGAGTTTTCTTATATTTCTATTTTTTTTATTTTTTCCATTTTTTTAATTTAAATTCAATTAATTAACATATAATGTATTATTGGTTTCAGAGGTATTATTGGTTCATCAGTCTTTTATAACAGCCAGTGCTCATTACATCACGTGCCCTCCTTAATGTCCATCACCCAGTTACCCCATCCTCCCACTTCCCACTCCTCCAGCAACCCTCAATTTGTTTCCTATGATTAAGAGTCTCTTACGGGGGGCGCCTGGGTGGCTCAGTGGGTTAAAGCCTCTGCCTTCGGCTCAGGTCATGATCTCAGGGTCCTGGGATCGAGCCCCGCATCGGGCTCTCTGCTCTGCGGGGAGTCTGCTTCCCTCTCTCTCTGCCTGCCTCTCTGCCTACTTGTGATTTCTCTCTGTCAAATAAATAAATTAAATCTTCAAAAAAAAAAAAGAGTCTCTTACGGTCTGTCTCCCTCTCTAATTTCATCTTATTTTATTTCTTCCTTTCTTCCTCTATGATCCTCTGTTTTGTTTCTTAAATTCCACATATCAGTGAGATCGTATGATAATTTTCTTTCTCTGATTGACTTATTTCACTTAGCATAACACCTTCTATTTCCATCCACATCATTGCAAATGGCAGGATTTCTTTTTTCTGATGGCTGAGTAATACTCTGTGTGTGTGTGTGTGTGTGTGTATCTCACATCTTCTTTATCCATTCATCTGTCAGTGGACACTGGGCTCTTTCCATGGTTTGGCTATTATGGATATTGCTGCTATAAATACTGGGGTGTAGGTGCCCCTTTGGATCACTACACTTGTATCTTTGAGGTAAATACCCTCTAGTGTAATTGCTGGGTCATTTTCAACTTTTTGTGGAACCACCATACTGTCTTTCAGACTGGCTAGACGAGCTTGCGTTCCCACCAATAGTATAAGAGGGTTCCCCTTTCTCCACATCCTCGCCAGCATCTGTCACTTACTGACTTGTTAATTTTAGCTATTCTGACCTGTGTGAGGTGGTATCTCAATGTGGTTTTGATTTTTATTCCCCTGATGCCAAGTGACACTGAGCATTTTCTCATGTGTCTGTTGGCAATTTGGATGTCTTCTTTGGAGAAATGTCTTTTCATGTCTTCCACCCATTTCTTGATTAGATTATTTATTCTTTGAGTGTTGAGTTTTATATGTTCTTTTTTTTAAGATTTTATTTATTTATTTGTCAGAGAGAAAGAGAGTACGCACAAGCAGGCAGAGTGGCAGGCAGAGGCAGAGAGAGAAGCAGGCTTCGCCGCCAAGCAAGGAGTCCGATGCAGGACTCAATCCCAGGACCCTAGTTCATGACCTGAGCCAAAGGCAGTGCCTTAACCCACTGAACCACTCAGGCATCCCAAGTTTTATACGTTCTTTATAGATTTTGGATACTAGCCCAAAAAGGATACTTTTATTCATTAATTTATTCAATGCATTTAAAACAGCTAAGGCACTAGAATAACTGATAAATACACGGTCTTTGCTCTTGTGAAGTTTATACTGTAGTAAAGGAGACCGACAAAAAATTAGCCAACAAGTGAAAACATAATCACATTTGGGAAAAGCACTATGAAAGATGAAACCATAAGTGGTAAGATGATAATACAAGGATGAAGCACTTTGATTTAGTGGTTCAGACTTCTCTGAGGAGCTGACATTAAGCTTGAAGGATGAAAGGGAGCTGAGTGGAAGATAGCCACCATGGGCAGAAGGAAAAGCATGTGAAGGTCTTGAGACAAGGCAGAGGCTATCATATTTGAGAAGGGACACTTCACCTTCTGACTCAGAAGAAAGCAAGATGGTTCCAGGTGCAGACAGTAGCAACAAGTTGAGAGGTTCCCTTTGAATGGGTTCTGTGTCTTTTCCTGAAGCAAGACATTGGGTGATTTACCTTAGTAATTTGCTTCTGATGGAAGCCCAGGAAAAAAACCCTTAAAATGAAGACGGGAAGAGGAAGGGGATCACAAAGCTCCTCTAAGGAAAGGAAACTATCTTTTTTTCCTCTACCTTTTTAAATTCTCAACTGGGAACCCCAGAACAAAAGGCAGATTCACAAAAGAAAAGCATGCAAATTTATTTAATCTAAATTTTACACGACATCAGAGCCTTCATAAGGAAATGAAAACCTAAAGAGAGGTTAAATCACAGTGTTTTTATGCTGGGTTTGATGAAGAGCGGAAAGGTATGATAGGGCAAAGAGGAACTAAGTTCATAAACTGAAGGAAACTTAGCAAGGCCTGTCCATTCAGATCCCTCTCTGTGTACCTTCTCTTCCTCAAAGATAAGGATGCTCTTTTCCTCTCAGTATAGGGAGGGCACCTCCCTCAGGAAGGTTTTATGACCTTCAGGGAAAGATCAGAAGGTCCTTCCCATGCATGCTGTTTCTCAGTTCCTTCAGCTTGATATACTCAATAGGCAACGTTACCAGATTTGGGGGTAGCATGTCCTGATCCCACCACTCCTGTGGCAGCCACAGAATGAGAAGCTCTGCACAGCAACCCTCAGGACTCAAGAGACTCTCTCAGGCTTGTCTTTCCCCAGGGCATCAGTGGCTCTCTCTCAGGACTTCTCCTTATGAAATGTGACATTGCAAAAGGCAGTTCTGTAGGCAAAAATGTATGATTCTACAAAAAAAAGAGAAAATAGATCATTCTCTACCACTTTCATTCAAAAAGAAAAAGAAATAAATAGTTTAACACATCCCGGAATTAATCACTGTGGCCATAACAGTGGAGCACTGTTACTGACTCCATGTGTCACAAGGGTTGGTGTCCATTGTCCAAATGGGGAGGACACGAGGCATGGAGAACAGAGATTACACTCCAGCTCCTCAAAAACACAACTCAGGTGTGGCTGAGAACTAAATCTATATTTCATAAAAAAATCATTTACAATTAATTTATGTAAATAAACTACAGAAATCTTCTGCAATTCCAGTATTGAAGTTCTAACCCATATCACAAAGGAAGAATCGATGAAGCCTTAAACCAGTCATAGCTTGAAGAACGGTTTCTCCTGTTTGGAACCTGTTCTTTCACTGTGCTGGTTCTGTGACGCTAATGTCTCTCATTCTGTGTCCCAGTTTATGCCACATCCTGCAACAAACCTTAGAATGTTTCCTCCCCTGTCTCTCTACAAATGCTTAAAATGTCACACTTTTTTTCCCCAGCTATTGTGGCTCTTAATTGGCAATTCCACAAATTTGTGCAAAGATGGAAGAGGATAAAAATATAGATGAAATCATGAAAATGGTCATCCTTGATCTTTATCAGACGTCATATAATCCACATGAAATTTGCTTGATTTTCATTTGAAGTGTTAATAATTTTTCTAATAGAAAAAGATCATATGACTAACTGTAAAATTCACCTTTGATTCAGATAGCACCACCTGCAGAGTCCTTATTGAAGAGTAAGAGACAAAACTAAGAGGTCAGATTCTTAGTTACATTTGTTGTTGTTGTTGTTGTTGTTCTTGTTTTCCAGCCCTGCCTTTACTCTCTGCATTGCAATTTTCCATAAGCATATTTTCCAGAAAATTTCAATGTGTAGGGCTTCAATATCTCAACTAAATTCACAGACCTTGAAATCTAAAGGCTTAGCTCAAAAATGTAAAATAGAATTTAAAATATTTTACTACTCACCCTCTTACTCTGCATGACTTTCTTTAAAAGTTAATGCAATTATTTGCAAATTTGGAGAAATGTCAAACAAAACTTGAGCAACATAGAAAATGTAACTACGGACTAGACTGAAGAAAAAAAATTTCCTTTCTTTCTAATTATTGCAAGTTACCGATGTAGTTCCATCCAGTGTCCATAAACAGTTAAACCTTTTAGTTAAAGTATTTATTGGTTGTTCTCTACAGTACAGTAAAAATGGTTTCCTACACCTTTAACTGTTAATTAGCTCAAGTATTTGGTTCAGAAACCACAGCTCTGTTTAGTGTGACCTCACTGGTATGGCATCTGGGCAATTATCTTCAAGATAATGAGCCTTTTCATCCATAACAGAACAACAACCTCTCACTCGGATTGCAAAAGATCAGAGCCAATCTGCTGCACACCAGGGTGCCTGCCATCCCCTTTGTATCATACCTTATTTTCAAACTAACCTTTCACATTTTGAATTAATTAAAATGTTTTCAGATTAAAAATTAATGAATTCACTTTAGCATCATTTGGGGGGATAATAAGCACAAAATACCATCCCAACAATGTTTTGGATTTTAATACCACAGCCTAAAATAGAAGGAAAACTACATCTCTCGCAGAATTTCTGACATGTGTCACAGCCTAGCCAAATCCTGATTCTGGTTACTCAGGAAAAGGCAGGCTCAGAAAAGATTCAGTGATACAGTGTTATAGGGGCTCAGTTGCTCTTTTGATACATTTTAATTACATTCAAAAATTAATTTAGAGGTTACCAAGTTTTCTATCAGGTTGTGATAAGAGATTCCTAACCTTAACCATCAACTGCTCCTATTTATTCATGTCCTGCCTCCTTGCCTTACCTTCTCAAAGGGTCAAGCCCTCCTTCTCAGACATCTGCTAGAACCTCACTTCTTTAAAATGCTCTCTTCATGAAGAAGCTTAAAATGGGTAGAGTCTGTTAACCTGAAAATAAAGAGCCGCAAAGAGAGGCTGTAAGGACCTATTTAGCCAGAGCCCTTCCATCTGGTTGAACAATAACTTTGTTGTTTAAAACTTAAACTGTCCCTCCCCCCCCTTCCCCCAGGGGACTTACTTTAAAAGTCCGAGGTAACAAAGCCCAAATACAAGGGTGGGTCAGGCCAGGTGGAAGTATCCAATGGGGGGGGGCACATACTGTCTCCCTAGTTACCAAGGAGTATGGGCACCCTTTGGGCACCTTTTGGGCACCAATTGTGACCAAGATGATAGGCTTGTACAAATATCTACTAGGGTAAATTGTAATTCAATTGGTCACTTATGTGTGACCTAGCATGATTGTGTAGCTTTCTCTGTGTGTTACAATTTCATTGGCCACCTGTGCATGGCCAGGCCCAATCACATGGCCTTTGCCCTTAAAATCTAGTCTGTGAAGCAGAGAGGGGTCGCCCTCTCTGTAAGAGGTGCGGCCCCGAACGTTCGGTTTGATTCTTGATGCTTGGCGTGAAATAAAGCTTCGCTTGACCTTCGTTTTGTATCAGTCTTGCTCCTTTAATCATGGACCCATTATTGGGGGACCTTTCAAGGCAAACAAGGATTTTATTTTAGATTAAAAATTGCAATTTGGGGAGCAAAGATTCAGGGAGAAACCCAAATAGTATCTCACTTGTAGGGTAAAAGCAGAGGGTTTTTATGAGGAAGAGTAAAAAGAGGGCAATCACATGGATTGAGAGGGTGGAAAATAGTTTTCTGTGGATATTTTAATGAACTAAGCTACTCTGGGTAGCGATGGAATGTAGAAAGAGCCCAGAGTGATCACCTGGGTGGATAAGGATGGGCCCAACAGACAACCCACCTCAAAATATCCACTGGCCCTAACTGACCAATGGACTACTTATAACCAGGTAGAGTTCCCAAAAAAGAAAAACTCCATATAGCCCCATACTTCCTCACTTCCCCTTTTAAAATACATCCCTGGCCCTCTCCTTCTCGCAGACAGCCTCTCCTCTGCAGTCCTGCCCACCACTCCCCTATGGTGTACTCAGTAAACTTTTATCTCTTTTGTTCTGCTTAAGATGAATTCTTTCACTGCTGAACCATTGGCTTCCACCAGATCATTGCCCCACATTTGGGGGCCCCCATCCTACCAGGAGAAGCACACAGGTTATACATTGATGGAGGGCTGATTTTATCTCAGAAAGTACGCAGCTGTCAGTCTTATATCAGGATGTCCTTTCTCCTGCTGACTTCTCAAGCAATTGCTTAAAACAATTGCCACTTTGCCCAGTCCTAAGGTTTTGGTGCAATTCAAACAAAGGCAAGTAAAGTCGTTTCTCTCCAGCAGCCACTCAGACTCCATTTTAAAATAGTTCCAGTCATGTCACTTTTTTACAATTCCATCTAGATCTACTGTTAAAGTTATTCAGATACTTGTTAAAGACAGTAATGAAGGGACACCTGGATGGCTAAGCTGGTTAATTGTTTGACTCTTGAATTCAGCTCAGTTCATGATCTCAGTGTCTTGAGATCGAACCCGGCATCAGATTCCAGCTCGGCAGCAAGTCTGCTTGAAATTCTCTCTTCCTCATGTGCTCTCTCTCTCAAATTAATAAACCTTCAAAAAAATTTTTAAGGAAGACTTTACTCAAGAGGGAATACTGCAATGGAAGTTCTGCAGTAGGGGAGAGAGACTGAGCTTAACTTCAAATGAAACAAAGAGAACAGGAGATTTACAGCCCAGGAGCAGGGTGGAGTCAGGGGATGCAAAATTACTGAGAAGAAACATTATGACAAGGGGGACTGTGGGTAATCTGACTCAACAGGATTCTTGCTAAAGGCTGGTCAAGGTGGTAAGACATGGAGGGTGGGGGAAGAAAAATTTGACCAAATACAGAGGTTGAGGAATTTGATAAATTGATTTAACTGGAATCTTGCCAAAACCAGACCAAGTGAGCCAAGGACAGAGCCCAAGATGAGAACTTAGCCAAATGAGGGCTCAGAGAAGCCTGACACAAGTTTGGTCAAAGGAGAGAGTCTTTGTCAATATTAAAACTCCTCAATATAATCCTAAAATGATATGTCAGTTCTCTTACTGTTGCATGCTTGACTTTACTTAATAAGGGAGGAATGAGAAGAAAAGTGATGCTAACCACTCTGTCATCATTCCCTTAGTCTTAGTCAAGTTTTTTCTTGGTTGTGAGGAAGAGAAATCCACTCAAATTAGCTGAATCACAAAGGAAGAATTATAAAAGAAATTTTTATAAGAGGACTTAGTTTAACCAATTCTCATAAAGAATAAGATCCAAGGCCAGGAAAGGAATCAAAGCAAAAGCATTTCTCTGTCTCTCTCTATCTCTTTCTCTCCGTGTTTTGTTTTTGTTTTTGTTTTTGTGGGGGAGGAGGGTTTATAGGCTGGTTTTGTCTCTAAGGATGAATCTGACTTGACCACTTTGGTTTGCTGCAGCACTACTGCTGTTACAGGATTTCTTTTCCTTTAGTGCCCATGTCCTTGGTCACACCACTACGAAAAATGAAGAGGTAGACCAGATGAATGAAGAGTGGTGATCTGCAAATCAAAGTTCAGTAAGTGATAGTATAAAGCTCCCAAACAGGGAGGGCATCTAAGAGGGTTGCCACCAGAGTTTCTAAGTCTAGGGATTTTTATGGGCTTGTTGATGGGCTGTTTTAATCTGATTAACCCTCTAGCACCCATCATCCAATCAGGTTTTTGTCATCTGCCTATCAGAAGGGAGAGGGTGGAGGGCTCCTTCCAGGACGATGTAAAATCCTTTTAAGGGTGGTTTCCTCTTAGCATCAGGGTCCGTTGTACACGCCTGCCTTCTTCTTCCGGCTATCCTGCATTACTGTTCCAAGTCATTTTTGTAAGAGAAAGTAAGATGATACTAATGGGGAGCAAAATATACTACCCCAAAATATGCCTCTTTGGCAATTGATTATTTTGAGCTGGTTATTTTTTTTAATTAAAGATTTTATTTATTTTTTTGACAGAGACCACAAGTAGGCAGAGAGGCAGGCAGAGAGAGAGAGAGAGAGAGAAGCAGACTTTCTGCTGAGCAGAGCCTGATGCGGGCTCGACCCCAGGACCCTGAGATCATGACCCGAGCTGAAGGCAGTGGCTTAACCCACTGAGCCACCCAGGCGCCCCTGAGCTGGTTATTTTTAAGAAATAGCAGATACAGGTGAAGCTCAAAACTTTGTGGAAGTTACCCTTTTGTAAGAGACGTAAATTTACACAAGGAGCCCTCCTCTTTGGAAGAGAAGAGTGACTCTAAATCTCTAGAAATCATTATCAGTAGACAAGACAGGGACTTAAATTCACATAACAACATGACTCTTGTTTACCATGCTTTTTCTGGTAACCTCGCATAACTGATCTCCCAGCCCCAACATCTTCTTTTGTCCTTAGGTGAAGATGGTATTTAAGGTAATGCCTTTGGCCCATTTCAGAACCTTAACTCAGTTTTCCTGAGTGTCTCCCATGTATATGGGAGGTATACATATTATCAAACTTTTGTTTGCTTATCTCATGTTAATCTGTGTTATGTCAATTTGATTACTAGACTAGCCAACATACTTAGAAGGGAGGAAGAGAAAGTTTTCCTTCCCCTCCATCTCCTCGATACCAGTGGAGTTAGGAATTAAATTCAGCTGGAATGATGACAATGCATCTTAAAAATCACACCTAGAAATCTGTCTGATTAAGTCACATAAAATTCATATAACTCCTTTGCCCTTTTAAGAAAACTCATTCCTGTCATCAGCTAATCTAATAAAAGGTTTTTGCTCACATTAGAAGTTATTTATATGCTTATTTTATAATTCTGAAACATGTGGCAGTAAAGTACACGCATAACATAAAATAACTAGAAAATGTTAATAGTTGATTAACCATTAAATTTAAAAAGAGGGCTATGGAAGATAGATTTCATTTTAATGCAGTAAATTTAGAGACTTCACTCCATTTCATTTCTTCTCTTCTAACAATAAATTCTTGCTGTTGGCTATTATTTTTAAGGACCATTCAATTGAACTCTGTAGTGGTTATAACTTGGTATTTTAAGGGACTTTTCCTTTAAGGAGCTCTAGAATTAAATCACTCACTTACATGAAGCAAGGCAGTAAAGGAAAGATACACACTGAAATATCAGGAAATTAAAGATCTGTGCTGACAGCCATCTATAAGCAATACAGGGAACAGGACTACATCTGTTTTATGTGTGATACCAAGCTTTTCTACACATAAGATTAGGCTTTGCAGAGCAAGATTGAATCTATGAAATATTTATTCAGATTAACATTCATTCTGCAATATTTGTACAGTGGAAAATTTTGCACAATTGTTCCCACCCCACTTTCTACATCTTTCCAACTCTCTTCTACAAGCCTCTAAGGAAACCTTAAGCTTTGAAATCCATTTCACTTGTGAATAATACCAAAATGTAAACTCTGTGGTTATGGGTGAAAATCATAGTATACAGACCTCATGTAGTAAAGCTAATTACTATAGCTGGTAAATAATAAATATTGTACTTAGATTTCTTGTCCTAAGTACAATGCTCACTGAGAGCTTATAAGTCATTATTTACCACTTAGTAGACACTGAGGTTATGTTAGCATGTTAGTACATTGAATAAGCCATGACATCTTCTAGTTCTTTCTAGTCAAGACCACAGCCTGCTCCCTTGTCTTGATTCTTGTGATTTCTTTCTCCCACAGTCACCATCCTGGCCCGAGCCTCTGTCACCACTTCTTAGAACTGTCACAATAGCCTCCTATGGGGAGGCTGTTGCTTCCCTTGCTTCTCTCATCTGGATGTTTGAATGACATTACATCACTATTGACCTGCCGATCCCCAGAAAATAGTCCAATCTCTCTCTGAACCATGTACAATATTTCAGATTTCCTCTGTAGGAAATCTGAACCCATTGTAAAAAATAAATAACTAAAAAGAATGCATATCTCTATTTCTTTTAATCTGGAAGAGCTTAACAAGTGCTTCATGGTAAAGAGAGGTCCCTTTTCAGGTTAAGTGCTACCTAAATTATCCTCCCTATATAAGCGTTTTCACTAATCCATTGGGATTCCACTCAGAGAGACAGAGAGAAAGATGGGCTGATTTGGGAGACTGTAATCTGTGATGACATTTTCTTTATTTTTAATTTTTATTAAGATTTACTTATTTATTTGAGAGAAAGAGCAAGCAACCATGAGCAGGAGGGGCAGAGGGAGAGGGAGAAAGACTCTCAAGCAGAACTCTGCACCAAGTGCAGAGCCTGATGTGAGGCTCGATCTCACCACCCTGAGATCTGGACCTGAGAAGAAACCAAGAGTCCGTCGCCTAACTGACTGCACCACCTAGGCACCAATTCTTTTTTTTTTTTTTAAGATTTTATTTATTTATTTGAGAGAGAAAGAGAGAGAGCATGAGCAGGAAAGGGGCAAAGGGAGAGGGAGAGAGAGAAGCAGACTCCCCACTGAGAAAGGAGCCTCATGCTGGCCTGGATCCCACAACCCTGGGATCATGACCTGAGCCAAAGTCAGACACTTAACCGACTGAGCCATCCAGGTGTCCCTCATTTTCCTTATTGAACCAGAAATGCTTTGCCAGAAGAGGTCTCTGCATTTCATTCAGTGTGGTATGAGAAAAGTGTACTATTAATAATAGTAGCTATAATAAAAATTGCTATAATAAAAATGGCAACTTTGGATTGCAATGTATCACATACTTAATAATGGCTATGCAATCTTAAATAATGTAAGTATTTGACACTGATTAAAATAAAAATATCCCAAGCTCTGAAAAGAATCTTCTTACTTTTTAGAAAAAAAAATAATTTAAATCTTTTTGGTATTCTTTAGGCAATCAGTATTTAAGATTTCTTTTATCAACTACATCACTATCATAGTTACAAAGGAGGATTATTATGCTTTGTTTTGTGTTTTTTTAACTAATCAAATAAGTAGCTAATTTGTATTATATACCACCTGCAGGTATTTCATTACCACATTGAAAAGGTGAGAAAATAAGTCATTAGTATGTATAGATGCTTTCCTTAAGCAATTTAGAAAGGTATATACAATAGGAACTCTTTCCAGATCTCCACTATTGCAAAGCTAAAAAATTATATTAAAATTCAGCTATTTAACCTTCATAAATGAAGTAACCTGCATAGCTAACATTAAATGTTTGATTTAATTTACTTGCACAGGTAACTCACTGAGAAGGCATTTAACCTTAAAGTTAATGATATCAGATCTATTCCACAGTGTATGTGCCTCCAATTGCTTTCTACAGAACTGCACAAACTAATATTAAGTTCTCCTTTTAGTAATATCCATGGGCAGGAGGGAGACATTATCCTCAATTATACCTGCATAACATCTTTGTCAACTTCCGATGCCTTCCATTTCAAGAGCTGTAGGTGAGGAAAGCAGGGGCAGGACCCAGTTCACACCAGATAACCCCTGAAAATGGATTGAAGGAGAAACCTTTTAGAACCAGGCATGAGTGTCTGTTTTCAATTGTTTCTAAACCAGAAGAGCCTCATTTTCCCTTTTGATATTTGTACCTCAGCCACCTTTAGGATGATTGGGTAGGGGAGGGGGTTTCCCAATGTGGGGAAATAACTATAAAAGTATTTGAAGATATCTTTGGAGAATTTATCATAATTTCAGAGGTGGAAGGTTTTGCTAATCATGATTTCAAAACTCAGAGGTCCTAGGATTAGAAAATGGATAAATTTAGCTACATACATATCAAACATTCCTGCATACCAAAATTCACCAAAGTCAAAACACATGACAAATTGGAGGAAAACCAAAATCATGTGTCATAAAACACTTATCTCCTGTTTAATATATAAAGAGTTTCTATAAATCACTTTTAAAGTCTGATAGCACGTTAGAAAAATGGCAAAGAATGTGAGCACAGAGTTGTCTTTAAAAAAATAAATATGCATCTGAAACAAATGAAATAATGCTCAAGTTCATTCACAGCAAGAGAAATACAAGGTACCAAGACTCCAGCATTCCATTATCAGACTGGCAAGGACCCAGAGGTTTAAAAAGGTACTGAAGGTGTAGAGCAACAGACACTTTTACACATTACCAACAAGTATACGATTTCATAACTTCTATGGAAAATAATTTGCCAATATCTAGCAAATTCACAAGTCTATCTGCCCAGATATCTCACTTCTAAGAATAGTATATCCTATAGATATACTCACACATTTAAGAAAAGACATTCATTGTTTTCAACACTTTTTATAAGAGCAAAATGAGCAAACAACCTAAAGAACTCACATAGGTGGATTTGCTAAACTAAGGAATACACACAAAAGTAAACTGTGTAGTCATTTTAAAAAGAATGAAGGAGCTGATTATACATTAAGATAAATTGAGCTTTAAGACATACTATTAGGTTAAAAAAAAGCAAAGTATAGAATAGTATATGCAATGATAGCATGTATATATTTGTATAAAAAAAAATAAGGAAAAAGATACCTAGGAATAAATAAAGGACAAACAAGAAACTGGTCATTTTATTTTGTTGCACTGAGAATTTTGTACCTGAGGGACAGAAGTGGAAGGGAAAATCTGCGATGAATATCCTTTACATTTTTAAATTTTGAAGCTTATAACTACCTCCTATACAGAAAACAAATAATTTTTAAAATCAAAAGAAGGAAGCAGAGGTGCCTTAATGTCTCGGTCAGTTAAGCATCTGCCTTTAGCTCAGGTCATGATCTTGGGATCCTGGGATCAAGCTCCAGCTTCTCAGTCTCCCTGCTCAAAGAGGATTCTGCTTCTCCCTGTCCCTCTACCTCTCACCACACCCACCCCTGCTTGTGCAGATACATGGCTCTCTCTCTCTCTCTCTCTCTCTCTCTCGAAAATAAATAAATAAAATCTTTTAAAAAATAAAAATTTTAAAATTTAAAAAATAAAGAAGGAAGCAAGCAGATCGTTAATTGCCTAAAATAAGGCATGTAGATTTTCCATGATTTTCAATTATTAAAAATTTAACTTTTATGCAACAAAGATAATCAACATTATTTTTTGAAAGAAAAATTAGGAATGCCTTTCTGAGAACAACTGTCTGTGTCGTTTATGAGAACTCCTCCTGGAGAATTCTAAATGTTTTCTCAGCACTTTCCCCACTCAGTGCCTCTTTTCCTTTCATGGCATGAACCATGATTACATAATTTTTCTAGAAAATATCAGTAAGGACTTCCAATTCTTGCTTGTATGGAATTAGCCAGCTTGCTCAGTATCAAATTGTAGTCTTTCTTGGGATGTAATTTCTATATTTCTCCATTAGAGAGGCCTTATCTAACATACAGTCTGGCACTGCGACAGGACATTTTAAATGGGGCCACTTAGACAATCATGGATTAAAAAAAAAGAGAATTTTTTTAATGTTTAAGGTTAGAGATTTGATAAGAAACGAGATATTCTTGGGTTTTCTTCTGTTCTCTTTATGTTTGATTTTCATGTTTGTTTAATAGAGAAGCTCTTTAGTTATTGATCAGAGAAAAGTGTTCAGTCCTAACTGAATGCCATGGACTCGGTCCAAAATGCCATGGACTCTTCCCCAAGGTGAAGCCATGGAGGGAATGGAATGGGCAGGAAGAGGCAGGAGTTGGCAGCAAAGGCACATGTGAAAGAGACAGGTGCATGATTATTTCAATACTGCATGTGGTCCAGAGATGGAGGATGTCTGGGAGGGTAGGAAATGAAATGTGACCCCAGTGATTACTAAAAAATTATCACTACAATGCTTGTCTATTTTTGAAACATAAAGTTATCTTCGGTCCAACAGGACTGCGAGGTATATGTTATCATAATTGAAAATAGATAGTTTTTAAATAACACCTGTAACAGCAGTGCAGGACAAGCCAGGAGGGTGTTTAGTGCAGCATAACACATTTAGCCTACACAAGAGAGAAGAGATACTGATCAAAATAAAAACTCAGCCAGAAAGATAATTCTCCACATTTACATTTTTGTGGTCACAAGAATTTTTCCTTGTGGCCCAACATCTTTTTCCTTATAAACTCAGGCTGGGCACAATGTGTTCCTTCCATCTTCTTTTTGTTCCTCCCAGCACACGGTTTGACATTGGTTTGTTGTCATTAGCATCACCTTCAACAAATCATTTTTTTTACTTGTCCAATTACAGACAACATAAAAATGCCTGTCCTCCATGTTTCTTATTTCAACACTGGGCTTGACATGACTCTACTCTAAATCACAGAAGCTGCTTGTCAGTTTCTATGACTTAAAGTTAATTTTCACTTGGCTTTCTCTTCTTTTTATTTCACATTTCTTATGGGTAATGGCCAGAGTGAAAATGATGGTTTAAGAGCTTCTCTCCTTCAGACCCCTACCTTCCCCATCATGGATTTACAGCACACTTTTCCTCAGGGAAATTTTAGTGTATCTCCCCTCCACTCAACAATAAAAACAAAAACACTATCATAAACCAGTACAGATATCCTCTTGCACTCTTTAGGGACAGGTCCTTCCTTTACACCAAACTGTAGAACAGCTACATCAATCAACAAAGAAAATGGAGCATTTGTTGTCTTAAGGAAATCATCTGTGTTTCTAATTCTTTTCGTCCCACTGCTCCCAAAACAGGCTTAGAGATACACGTACAAAAAGTAACTACCTCTGTGACTGCAAGCAAGGTAAATACACAATAATATTAGCAAAAAAGGGGAAATAAGAAATCACTTTCAGTTTGAAGAAAAACATTTTACTGAAGAGGAGACAAGCTAAATAACTTGAATTTTACTAAATTAGTTGTGTGTTTTTAATTCTTATTTTCTGCATAAGAGCAGCAGCAATGGAAATATGGGCTAACTACTCAAAGCAGAAAATAAACTCAGGAAAAAGTTTGCTTATTTTATTTCAATGAGCATTATCTTGGCCTCTCTTGAGGTCACTGGTTCTTCACTGGGAACTTCCATTTTCCTAATTCCTTTTTTTTGGTCCCCTTTTTAAGGTTTTTAAATGCTTGATTTGCAATACACACTTGTAGATTTCTATGGGGACCATGATTCACCTTGAAATTAAAACAGTATTCTAATCAGGGTTCTGAAACACCTCCAGGGCTCCTATATAGCACTGCCCAAGCTATTACTGTCAGGCTTTTATGGGTGAATTTCAGAGCTCCCTTGGATTAGTTAAAAATGTGAGAGTCTTGAAGATGAAACATCTTTCAATGCCAATGTCTCTCACTTTATCTTTGATCCTGTGTATTTCTATTTTACTTTCTTTAAGAAAAAAAATAGGATCATCGCAATTCAGACTCTGGGAATTTACTTCAAATTCAGTTAATACTACCCTAAAATTTAAAATCCAGCCATTCTATAAAATCCAGAAGAAAAAAATGTTCATCAAAGATAAAAATGCATCAATCCCCCAAACTATCTCAATTACAAATGCTTTTATAATTTGTTAATTAACTATAACATCTTCGCCAAAATAAATGATTTAAACAGTTTGTTCTCAATATTAATCGCTATGTTGGGAATACCAACATGCACTGATTTAGAGAAAATATCCAAAACCATTTCACTAAGGGCAGAGGGAACTATGTTCCTTATATTGCATGGGTTCTATTTAATCCTGCATTATGTTACAGTGTTTGATAAGAACCTTCTGTTTTAAAGGAGACTACACTGTTCACTATGGTAGCCAACAGCCACACTTGTCTATTGAGTAGTAGAAATATGGCTAGTCAGAATTGAGATGTGCTCATTGAGAATAATACACATTGGATTTTAAAGACTTAGTATGCATTCACACCAAAAAAAAAAAAAAAGGCAAATATTTGAAGTGATGAATGTGTTAACTAACTTGATGGGGAATATCCTTTCATAATATTCATGTATACCAAATCATCATGTTGTATACATTAAATACCTTGCAGTTTTGTTTGTCTATTATGCTCAAGAAAACTGAAAAAGTTAAAAATTTAGTATACAAAAAAGAATGTAAAATATCTCAATGATTTTTATACAAGTTATATGTTGAAATGACAAAATTTTGAACCTATTGTGCTAAATATACTATTAAAATTAATTTCACTTGTTTCCTTTTTTACATTTTTGGTACAACTACAGAAAATTTTAAATTTCACATTTGGCACATTTATATTTCTGCTGAAGAGCACTGGTAGAGACACTTTAATAGTATCGTGCAAGGGTTAGGATCATTGTTCTTAATTACTGCATCTCAAAGCCTAGCACATGTTCTAAATAACCCCAGTTCCTGGCATAATACAGGTGCTCAATTCATATTTATTAAATAAAATAATAAATGAAAGTAAATAAATAATGTTTTAGCTATCAAGTATATTTTCTCCAAGGAAATCAAAATGTTCCTTAAGTATGCAGAAATGAATAATTTGCATGTTTGAGGCCTAAAGGAAGACAAGTGCTAAGAGAGATGAATTTGGAAAGAAAAGAAATTGTACTTAGAACAAAGAGTAAGTATTGGTTGAAGTTGCAAAATCAAAAGCAAAGAAGGGAGAAATATTTGTAAGGTTAATGCATGTGATAAAGAACATCTATATATTGTTTCTAAGAAAGGTAACAAAGTAATTGAAAGATCAACATATCTTATGTAAAATTTGGGCCATTTTTTAAGAGTAAATTATACAAAGTCATGATTTAAGGAAGTTAAATTATAATTTAACTATAGTAAATACAATAGTCTTAAATGGTATGAAAAGAAAAAATGGTTTAAAATAAGTGACTAGTGACATCAAAACTAAGCTAGCTATAAATACTAAGTAGGCAAAATTTGCTTTTTTAGAACTTTAACAAGAAACAAATATCCATCAGTTTTACCAGACATTAGAAATAACTTGAGGGGCGCCTGGGTGGCTCAGTGGGTTGGGTCTCTGCCTTCAGCTCAGGTCATGATCCCAGGGTCCTGGGATCGAGCCCCGCATTTGGCTCTCTGCTCAGCAGAGAGCCTACTTCTCCCTCTCTCCCTGTCTGCCTCTCTGTCTACTTGTGATCTCTCTCTCTGTCAAATAAATAAATAAAAATCTTTTAAAAAAGAAAAAAAATTAGAAATAACTTGAAAGTGAACTATTTATCATAGGGGGAAATTCTAAATGTTAAAAAACAAATTAGGCAGTTTGGGAAATCTGCAAATATCTAAAAAAGGAGAAACCTCTTGAGTTGGTTCCAATTGTGAAGTCATAGGATACTAAATATCTAGAAGGGAACAATGGTATGTTTAACTGATGGAGTTAAAGTGCTTAATATGTGTCAGTCAGAGTCCTAAGCAATTAATATAAGTTAACTCATTTAATTTTCACAAGAATTTCATGATGTAAGGACTATGATCTTTCCTATTTTACAGATAAGAAAAGTGAAACAAGAGGTCAACTAACCTGCCCAGGGTCACACAACTGAGTTGCATAGTCTGAATTCAAACCTGGGCAGTCTAGATTTCGTAACCCTGCTTCTAATCACTCTGCTACACATTTATGAGAAAGTGTCTTGTGATAGGTGATTTACATAGACTACTCATTTAATCTTTGTACACTCCTAAAAGGAGGTGTAATTATTAGCAGTTTAAAAATTAGGAAATCAGGACTGAGAGAGGTTAAGTCAGTTATTCAAAATAAGTCATTTTGAGTATCAGAGTTAAGATTTGGATCTAGATCCATCTGACCCCACAAATCTTTCCCCTACCAGCTCAATTGAGTTGAAAAAATATAGCCTGAATAGCGAATCTGAATAAACCTTTTGTCTCTAAGCACCTATCAATGACTCTGTTTAATTAAAGCAGATCTCTTAGATTACCTGTATCAACCATTCCGAAACAATTTTTCTTGTGAGAAATACAATAATAATAGGTTATTTTCTTTGAAATATATTGCTCTTGTGAAATTGCACAGACCTATACCCTGGTATTTACTATATATTCTTATTTTCGAATCTTACAATATCTGCCGATATAAGTATAATAGAGAGTATATGAAACTTTGAATAGGATAGAGCTCAGGACCTTGAAAAGCTACACCAAGTTTAACCTCCAAAAAGGATTGTTGGATTTTGAGAAAGTATTTGCAAGCTGCAGAAAGCTCTTCTTTCAAACAAAAATATTTTCTATACTCCTTGAAACCTGACCCATACATTCATAAACAGACTCAAATGTCAGTGAACAATTAAAACACAGAGATACAGTCATCTCATTTTTTTTCATATTTTTAAAGAAATAAGATCAGGAGAAAGCAAATGAACTACTGCTAATTGTGCCAAAGAATTATTATGTAGGAAAGTTAGAAATGAAAAGTTATGCTTCCCCTAGTAACTGTAACTTGGCATATTCTATATAAGAACATAAATATAACAGCAAATATAGTACATAAAATACTATCATGTGTGCAAGGAACGAATAACAATAACTGGGAGGACCATAATTTTTCCTTTCTTGACTTTTATGAACTTAAATTCTCAGCCACAATGTTGCATTAATACATACAAGTTTTTTAACTAATCTTGATTTAATTTTTTGCCTCTTTCTAGGCAACTGTCCTCTAAGTTTTTTGGCACTATGCTAGCTAAGGCAGTAATATTTGAATGCTGACCTTCCAAATTTGATTCTGATTCAAGTCTTGACCTTTAAGGAGAAAAACAGGAGGAGTAAATATTTCATCTTGGAGCTCATTTAATGAGGAAAAGTAAGTAAAGGCAAAGCTTTCAGCTGCACATGATTGTTAAACAGTGGGGGAATGCAGAAACTGCTAAACAAAACAAGTCACGCATCAGGCCAGAAAAAAAGCTGAAGCAATCGTTTAAACCTGCACACTGCTGTTTTTTATTTAATGCTGAGAGGTGTTTACCTTGCTGTGATTGCTGGAGAAAGGTTAATCCAGAAGAGTAAAAGAGTTGCAGTATATGAGACTGTTTCACACCAGCTCTTTGCAGTGAATATTTTAGTAACTATTGTGAATCCATGTCAGCAGTGCAACCATCGAATGAAACAGGAAAAAAAGCAAATATTACCCTAAAGAATGAATTCTGATTTAAAATAGAAGCAGAGGCATTTTCATTGCCCTCTGCTGTAGTGATGATGGGGTAGAAAACAGTTTGCATCAGAATGAAGTGCCCTTTTTGAGCTCCTATATTCTCAACTCACCATCCTATTTGTGAATTTGAGAGGTAGGGAGGAGTAAAAACCACCACTCATTCTCCTTCCAGTTTTCATTTAGTTTCTTTTCCCCCATGAGATTCAAACTATAGTAGCAATTCTCTCCTTGGAGAGTATTACCTTGCCTCTACATCAAGCTATGTCAAAAACTATTCAATATTCTAAGCAGCTCCACCAGGGGCACATGTTCCTGTCTTATTTCCTTCCCTGAAAAGAATCTGTATCGATCTCTCCAAAACCTTGGGGCCAAATGAAAATAGCAGGAGAGGCATTCTGTAGGGGGGAAAATGCAGATTTGTACTGTCTCCTCCATTTTTTTCTCCATCTCCACAAGATCAGCGCAGACAGAGCAATATTGGAAACTCAACACTAGTTTCTTTCTTCCTTCTTCCCCAAGGCTATGTTAATAGCAGCATTTGTGTTCCTGCTTTTACAGCTTCAGGACCAAAGATCAATGAGAGTCATTGTTTCAACTTTTCCTTTGAAAGAACCACTGCCCAACCCATAAATAAAACGCAAATTTCCCCTACTATTGGTCAGTGCTACTGATTTCTATAAGTAATTACTTCAGCAATTCGACTTTGAGTTTTTGTACCCAGTTTACATTATTCATAATTTTGTACTCTGTTAAAGAAAAACTTATTTAGACATTTGTTGAAGACAGTAAGGCAGACTTTATTCAAGAAGGGCTACTACACTGGGGCCTTATAATAGAGGAAAGAGATAAAGCACACCTCAGTATAGGACAAGAAGTAGAGATTTATAGCTATTGGAGAGGAAGAACTCCCTCTGCCCTATAGTCCTTCTAGCTGGACTTAGAATCAAATTGACATGAGACAGATTAACAGAAGAAAATCAAATTTAATAGGGATACATGCAGGGAGTTCATACAGGCATGAAATTCTAAAGACAATGAGGCAACATAAAGCTTATATGAACTAAGACAAGGCGTAGAGTCTTAGGATGCAAAGGAGGGGAAGACTGTAAACAAGAAGGTGAAAGGAGATGTTTGGAAAAACAAAGATTGCTCTATTATGCAGATTAGTACCTTTGGTAAAGGAAAGTCACAGTTAACAGCTTTCTTCCTGGTAGAGATTCTCCTTTCTAGTGTAAATTTAGGCAATAGAGAGGGAGGCATAGAGCTTTTCCTTCATCTACTGGGTTTTGATTACTTTTAACTCAAAACAATCTTTATGTCAAAGTGGCCCATCTCGAAGTAGCCTGCACTTGGCCCCTACATAGACAAGGAGCCAGGTGAGGTCAATAGGTAAAAAATTACTAAGAAGAAATACCAGGGATAAAGGGACAATGTCAAGGGCTAAACTGGCGGGAATTTTTGCTGAAGGCAGGCAAGGATGATAGGCTATCAAGGGTAAAGGATAAGGAATTTAAAGAGATCATCAAGAGTGGTCATTTACTAAGGATAGGGTAAAGAATTTGATCAAAATATCAGGGGTGGGGGATTTTTAATAACACCACCCAGTAGCAGAATTCTTGCTAAAACTGGACTGAGGCTAAAACAGAGCCCAAGAAAGTCAAAAAGAGAACTCAGAGGATCTGAATTAATGATTGGTCAAAAGAGAGTTCTCATCAACTGATTTTTTAAAATTAACTGCATACTTTTAGACAAGAAAAGGAAAATATGATCAGGCATGTTCAAAATATTATTCTGATATGTATTGCAAGCAAATGTATTTTTGATTATATAAATTTTATATTAATGATTATTTTTTAAACAAATTTTATTAATAAAAACATTCCAATATCTACTACATAATGCAATGTCAAAAGGTTAGGAAAAGAATCAAAGTCCTTTAACAAATTAGATAACTGGCTTATTATCTGAATGATAAATCAATAAAATCTTATATTTGTGAAGTCTTTTGTATTTTAAGTTATTTTCACATAATACTGCCAGGGAGTCCTCTTGCCCAACTATAACTCCCAACAACTAAACAAAAATAGACAAGATTGATTAACTCATGCTCTAACTGAAACCCACTGTTCTCATTTCTTATCTCACTTATTTGAAGCATTTTTGAAAGTGTTTTTGCTATGACTGGAACATTTTAGCCACCAGGCTAGAAATGCCCTGATAGCCATGGAATGTGTAGAAGACCACACCCCACAGGCCACTTTCTTGCCCATACTCATGGCCTGACCACATACCAACCCCCAACTATGATCATGCAATCTCTGTCTCCTCTCTTGCACATATCCTCTCCCTATAAAATAGTAGGTGTCCATCTTGCCAGTGGAGAAGTCAGTTGCTAATGTGGGAAACAAAGGCAGAAGAAAAATTATTAAATTTCCTTATTACCTATAGCCCATTGATAAGTCCTTGAAACAGGCAGAGTGACATTCCTCTAGGGACTCTAGGAGTCTAGGGACTCCTCTACCTTAATGCTTTGCTAAGGGCAAAAGACAATCCTAGCCTGACCAACCCCACCACCACTACCACCAGGATCTTGTAAGTCTACTTTAACCTACAAAAATTCCTTTGGAAACTTCTTTCATCTCTAAACTCCCCAAGATTTGTGTTGGCAGGCATCCCCCAAGCATATGGCCCACTGATATGCATCTAAAAGGTCTCATGACAAAGGTTTTATCAGAGAGTAATAAATTACCTTTTCCCAACAATAGCTAGTCCTCTCAAAGTCCTGGAAACCTTGCTTCCAAAATTCCTTAGAGACTTAGGCTATCCCTAACCCCCTCCCAACTTGAAAGTATTTAATGGGTCACTTCTCAGGACCTCGGTGCAGCTCTTTCTACCCATAGGTCCTGTCCCTATGCTTTAATAAAATCTCCTTTTTGCACCAAAGACATCTCAAGAATTCTTTCTTGGCCATTGGCTTCAAACCCTAGCATCATCTTTCCTACATCACTGCCACTTCCCCTGCTTGCTGACACCCACAATAAATTTCTTTCTTTCTCTTTTCCAAACCCTGATATCTTGAGTTATTAGTTTTTCTTGAATTTGTTCAGCCAGTTTTGGCAAACACAGGCAGAGCTATGCTTTTGATTTGTCTAGCCTCCTTGGGATTCCTGGGAACAGAGCAGTTGGCCTCAGTAGCACACCAGAACTCACCATTCATTTCCTGAGTTAGCAGTTGTGATAGATTGGTCAGTAAAAATACTACTAATAACTTAGACTGACTGGGTGTTAATAAGTATCAGGCCCAAACAGAATGCTATGGATATTACCTCACTTAATTCTTTTTAGATTGACACCATGATTACCCCCATTTAAGGATGAGAAAACTAAAGCAAAGAGTATTGCAAAAATTTCAGTGTTAGAGTTAGGATCCAAACTCAGATGTGCAATGGGTCACTGTGGTGTAATGCATATCCATAATTTCACTTGGAAATTTATACATTTTTACAAAATAAGAGAGCAAATGTTATTTCTACCTGGCAGATATGCAAACTCTTGGAAAAAAAGGAATGACGTTAAAGGTCATTTCACTGAGTATGAATGAGGACTAACATTCAGGGACATAATTCCTGTAAATGCATTGGTCTTTGAACAATTCCATGTGCTTTAACTATACATGGCTTAAAAATCCTTTTAATTATGAGTATGAGAAATTCAACCTCCTAACACTAAAAAAGGCAAATTAAAGTATGTTGCCAATTACATCACTGAATAGATCATCCAAACAGAGTATTGACAAGAGAACATTGGCCTCAAATAACATATTAGACCAGACAGACTTAATATATACATACACAAAATTCTATTCCAAAACGGAATATACTTTCTTTTTCTTTAAGATTTTATTTATTTGACAGAGATTTATTATGTTTTATTTATTATTTTATTTATTTTAAGATTTTATTTTATTTATTTGACAGAGAGAGACACAGCGAGAGAGGGAACACAAGCAGGTGGGCAGAGGGAGAGGGAGAAGCAGGCTTCCCACTGAGCTGGAAGCCCAATGAGGGGCCTGATCCCAGGATCATGATCTGAGCCAAAGGCAGATGCTTAATGAGTGAGCCACCCAGACGTCACCAGAATGTACTTTCTTCTCAAGCACACGTATAACATTCTCCAGGATAAATTTTATGTTAGATCACAAGACAAGCCTCAATAATTCAGGAAGACTAAAATCACAGCAAGCATCTTTTCCAACAATAGTATGAAATCAAATACAAGAAGAAAACGGGGAAAAAAATCACAAGTATATGGAGATTAAATAACATGCTACTTAACAACTGATGGGTCAATGAAAAATCAAAAGAGAAATCAAAAAATAATTTGAGATATATGTGGAAATATAACATATCAGAAGTTATGGGATGCAACAAAAGCAGTTCCAAGAAGGAAGTGCATAGCAATGTAGGCCTACTTCAAGAAACAAGAAAAATCTCAAATAAACTATCTAACTTTGGAACTAGAAAAAAAAGAACAAACAGAGCCCAAAGTTAGCTGAAGGAAGGAAATAATAAAGATAAGAAAGATAAATAAATGAAGAGACATTTTAGAGACTAAATGGGCAATGGAAAAGATCAATGAAACTTAGAGTTGGTTCATTGAAAGGATAAGCAAATTTGACAAAACTTTAGCTAGACCCTCTAACAAAGAAGAGGACTCAAACATTTAACATCAGAAATAAAAGTGGAGAACTTACAACTGATACCGATGAAATACAAAAGATCTTAAGAGACTATTTTGAACAATTATACACCAACAAATTCAACAATCTATAAGAAAGGGACAAATTCCTAGAAATATACCATCATCCGAAACTGAATTAAGAAAAAATAGAAAAACTGGAGTACATAGGTGGCTCATCAGGTTAAGCATCTGCCGTCAGTTCAGGTCATGATTCCAGGGTCCTCAGATTGAGCTCCACAACAGACTTCCTGCTCAGTAAGGAGTCCATTTCTCCCTTTGCCCTCACTCTCCTCCCCTGCTTGTGCTCTTTCTCTCATGCTCTGTCTCAAATAAATAAGTAAAATCTTGAAAAAAGGAAAAAATAGAAAATCTGAATAGACTTGTTAATAGTAAGGAGATTGAATCAGTAATCAAAAAAACAAAAGTTCAGGACAAGATTAATTCACTGGTGAATTCTATCACACATTCAAATAAGATTTAATACCTATTCTTATACTCCTCTAAAAATGATAAAAAGGAATAAACAATCCCAAACTCATTTTATGAGACCAGCAATAATAGCCCATGTTGGAGGTTACGGCATGGCTGGAGTCGTGGATCAAACCAGGCCCTGACTTGTGCCTCCTTTAAAGTCCGGACACCTTCACAAAGTTAAGGATGGGAAAGTTGAGTAACACTGAGAAAGGGTCTGTGCTCTGTGTCGTGTGCTCGCCTATGTGACTTCCCACACACTCTCCCTACAGAAGGGAACAATGTGGTCAGGGTCGTGAATTCTTAGTTGGTCCTTGTTGTTCCTGTACCTCCCATAATCCACTCCCTGGTTGATTGTCTTGCTAATGGCTTTGGCGGAGACTACCTGGCATCACGAGGTTTGCTTGTAGTTAAGGTAAACCTGTTATAGGAACTTGCGGTCATCTGACTAGGTACAGATGTATTACTCCTTCTATTGTGGTCTGCCTTATAAATGCTTGTAAGATGTGGAATAAAATCGGCATTGTTGGACATCCTCCTCAGTGTCTCTCCTGCCCCCATCTCTTTGTCTCTTAATTTCTTTTCATCATCCTCTTACCCTCACGTTTCCTGGTCAATTTGTCGCGCCAGCCACGACAAGCCCAATACCAAAACCACACAAGGGGGTGCCTGGGTGGCTCAGTCTTTCATTAAGCATCTGCCTTCTATTCAGGTCATGATCCCAGGGTCCTGGGATTGAGACCTACATCAGGTTCCCTGCTCAGTGGGAAGTCTGCTTCTCCCTCTTCCACTCCCCCTGCTTGTGTTCCCTCTCTCACTGTGTCTCTGTCTGTATAAGACAAGACTACAACTAACTTCACACTCAATGGTGAAAAGCTGAATGCTTTTCATGTAAGATCAAGAACAAAACAAGGATGCCCATTCTTGCCATCATTATTCAATATAGTATTGGAAGCCCTAGTCACCACAATTAGGCAGGAAAAAGAAATACATTGGGAAGGAAGAAGTAGAGTTGTCACTATTTGTGAATGACAAAAAAACATCTGTTGTATTATTATACACTAGCAATGAATTCTCAAAAACAGAATTTTTAAAAATTCCATTGACAATTGCATCAGAAAAATAAAATAACTAAGGACAAATTTAGCCAAGGAAGTGAAAGACATATACACTGAGAACTGTAAAACATTTTTCAAAGAAACTGAAGAAGACACAAATGAATGGAAACAAATATTTTGTGTTCATAAATCAGAAGATTTAATATTATTAAAGTGTCCGTATGACCCAAAGCAATATACAGATTCAGTGCAATCCTTATCAAAATTCCAATGACATTTTTCACAGAATTAGGAAAAAAAAACCCTTAAAATTATATAGAACTCCAAAAGATCTCAAGCAAACAAAGCAATCTTGAGAAAGAAGAACGAAGTTGGAAGTCTCACAACTCTCGTTTTGAACTGTATTACAAAGCTACAGTAATCAAAACAATATGAAACTGGCATAAAAACAGACACATAGATCAATGGAAGAAAATGGAGAGCCCAGAAAAAAACCCCACGTATATGTGGCCAATTGGTTTCTAACAAAGGAGTCAAGGATACACAATGGAGGAAAGGACAATTTTTTCAATAAATGATGCAGGGAAAACTGAACAGCCACAGTAAAAAATAAATAAATAAATAAATAAATAAATAAATTGGACCATTATTTTACCATACGCAAAATTAAACTCAATATGGATAAAATACTTAAGTATAAGACCAAGAACTATAAAACTCCTAGGAAAAAACATAGGTGGTAAGCTCCTCAACTTTTTTTTTTTTTTGCAATATATTTTTTGGATCTGATTCCAAAGGCAATGGCAGCAAAAGCAAAAACAAATGGGACTGTAGCAAACTAAAAAGCCTCTGCACAATGAAAGAAACCATCAACAAAATGAAAAGGCAGTTACTAAATGGGAGAAGATATTGGTTTCAAAGATATTTTGGATGTTAACCCCAATCAAGGGTTAACATCCAAAATATATGAAGAACTCACATAACTCAATTACAATTAAACAAAGAATCTGAATTTTAAAATCGGCAGAAGATCTGAATAGACATTTTTCTCAAAAAAGACAGATGGCCAAAAGCCACACAAAAAGATGTTCAATCTCACAAATCATCTGGGAAATGCAAATCAAAACCAGAATGAGATACCATCTCACATCTGTCAGAATGGCTATTATCAATAGAACTAGAAATAAAAAGTGTTGACAAGAATGTGGAGAAAAGGGAGCCCTCATGCAATGTTGATGGGAATGTAGATTGGTACATCACTGTAGAAAACAGTATGGAGTCTCCTCAAAGAATTAAAAATAGAATTACCATGTGATTCAGCCATTCCACTTCTGGGTATACATCTAAAGAAAGCAAAAACCTTAATTTCAAAAGATAATGTGCATTTATGTTCATTGTAGCATTATTTACAATAGCCAAAATATGGAAACAACCTAAGTGTCCACTGACGAATGAATGGACAAAGAAACGGGATGTATGAAAAAAGTAAAGGGGATCAAGAGGTACAAACTTCTAATTATAAAACAAATAAGTCATTGGATTATAATGTGCAGTATGATGACTATAGTCAATGTTATTGTATTGCAAATTTGAAAGACGCTAAGAAAGTAAATCATAAAACTTCCCATAATAAGAAAAAAAAATTGTAACTCCATATGACGTCACTAGTAACTAGATGGTAACTAGACATTTTGGTGATAATTTCTAAATATACACAAATGTTGAATCCTTTTGTCATACACTTAAAATTAAAATAGTGTTGTAGACCAATTACACTTCAATAAAAAATAAATAAGCTACCATTGCCTATCAAATTAACAGTGATTTTCAAATAATAATATTTAATGTTGAGTCAGTATGGTGAAATTGGCAGTCTCCTATGCTGCCAGTTGAGGTATAAAATAACATAAATTCTCAAGAAAGGCTTTATAGTATGTAGAAATAGCTTTACAATATTGACACTCTAACCAGTAAACTCATTTCTAGGATCTCTCTTAATGAAATAACCTGAGATGTCCATGAAGATTTATTTATGAAATTGTTCATATCACCATGATTTAAAAATAGCAACAAAAGCCTATCTAACATGAGGAAAATAGATAAATTGTGGAATACTTTTGCAATAGAATATAATGTAGGCAATAAGAAACAATGTTTCTAAACAATTTTTAATCATTCTTTAATATTTATAATCAAAACTGCATACACAACATGATTCTAATTTTATAAGAGAAAAAATAAGTTTATCTCTGTATATAGATAATAAATGCAAAAATACACAGGAAAAAAACTGAAAGGCGATAGACCCTGGTATTAACAACGTTTCTCAAGAGGTTTACAAATAATTACCTTTCTTTCTCTCTTTTTTTTCAAGATTTTATTTATTTATTTGTCAGAAAGGGAGAGAGCACAAGCAGGGAGAGCAGCAGGCAGAGGGAGAAGTAGGATCCCCACTGAGCAGAGAGCCCAATGCAGGCCTCAATCCCAGTACCCTGAGCCAAAGGCAGGTTTAACCAACTGAGCCACCCAGATGTCCCAAACAATTACTTTTCTTTATACTGTCCTCTATATCCCAAATAAATACAAATGCACATGCATCTATTTTTTTGTCTGCATAAAACCAAAATCACTATTTTAAAGAAAGAAAATTCTTACTAATTCAAGAAATGTAGGAGGAGGTTATTCCAGAATTATCAATAGTTTGAAAAATATACATTTTTTAAAGTGCAGTTTTTGTTTTCCAGGTTTGAAATTCAGCCAATGTCGCTTCTTATAAGTCATATTTAAAATGAAAAAAATAATCTCAGTTTTTCAAAGTATGATCTATCAGTTTACATGCAACTATGTTGCTTGCAAATTAGTATTTCTAAATTAGTTAAGAGAGTTTACATTTTTATCAAAAAGGAATAAAGATTCCCTTTGCAACATTATTTACTGAATGCAATTGCTTATTTTTTTTCACCGTACCCATATCCTGTTTCCCTCATAATATAAATGTTCTCTTCAGTCTATAATATTCTTATAAATCTTAGTTAATGAAATCTAAACAAATTATCTAATACTGTTTTTTAACAGGCTGCTAATACCTCTTTAAAACTTTCTTTTAGAGATATGATATGATGTTTACTACCTACTCAAAATAAATTTTAGTTTAAATAGTGTGTTTTGAAGATTGATACATAGAAATAATTGGGAAATTTGTAGGCAAGAGATTAAAAACTTAAAGTTTTTAATGTTTCTACTCAGAATTTACTGTGTGTAGTTTAAGAATGTATAATGTCGTCAGAATATCAAGATTAACTTGAATTTTTTAAAAAAAATTTTCTACTTTAAAAAGCCTTTAAAAATCATAAGTTTCAAATATTAGTAGCAGATGTTATAGTTATAGCTTTTTCCCACATGGCAAATACTCTGAAAAATGAGCAATCATTGTAAGAATCCTCAACACCAAATCATCTACTTTGCATATTCATATGGTGAAGGCAAATATATGATTATACTTCATAGTCATGTATTTCCAAGTTTCAATTTTTTATGTTAAATCATATAGGCAAATGGATCCCAAATGTGTGTATGAGAGACAGACACTAATGCCAGATAATTTTAAATTACTGAGAAAACTCCAGATGCTGTCTTCAAACACATTTCAATCTCAAAATATTTTATAGGGGCAAGTTTGGGATAAAATGCTGTGGCTTTTTTTATGTATAAATAATAGTTGTTTAGTGAAGTTTTTATACTAGCTCTTTAAAAAGAAGAGGGGAAGAAAGGCTTTGAACAAGGCTACACACTTAATTTATTTCCCTCATGAATTCTCTGCTACCCTCTGGGCCTTAAAAGGTAGAAGTTGGACATTGACAGTAATTATTTTGGATTGCACTGCATGAAGGCAGCTGAGTGCAATTCTATACTTCAAAGAAGTGTAGCATGTGTCACTTTGAACAACCATCATGAATATAACTTGAGGTGTTCGGGGATGCCTTTAGAGAAATAATCTGCATAGATAAGTGATTTTCTTTAGATGTTAGATGTAACCACATGCATGTACACATAGAGGTTTTTAAAAAAAGAATAAGTAGAAAACTTGTGACTGTGAACCAAATTATCTTTTGAAAATGTTGAATCAAAATGAGATTTTAAGTGCACCATTAAAAGGAGTTTAAAATACCAAAAATAGTACTAAAATAGATGTTGAACTTTTTAAAACCAGTAATATATTAGTAAGATGGCTTTCTTTCGATTCCTCATGAAGGCAACCCTACTGAAATTCAACTCTGGATAATTGGAAAAAGAAAGTCTTTTCATCTCCTGAAGTTCATGAATTTTACTTTTGTCTTCAAACTACTGCCAAATTTAAGTATAAAACTAACTTCTCTCCAGTGAAGAATTGAAAGCAGCAGGTTCTACTTCTCTTAAACATATACAAATATGTGCATTTTACACACACACACACACACACACACACATTCCTATATTATTTTTCTAAAACCAAACCATTTGAAGACTTGACACTCATTCATAAAACATTTGTAAGCAACTTCTACAGCTGGCACTGGACTAGAAATTGTGTGGATTTAATGACGAATAAAATGCAAAAGGATCCTGTCCTAGAAAAACATTATCTAGTGTTTGAAACAGACTTGGAATCAAACACTTTAATTCTAATCAATTCCAGGGTTATCTTCCTGAAAAAGCACAGATATTGGCAATATTCCTGGAAAGATCAATGTCTCATGGAAAACAGAAGGCAAACAACAAATTATAACTGGTTTTTAACTCAACAAAAATACAAGTTATAGAAGTCACCTTCTTCCAAAACAAAAGTAGAATAAGTGTTAAAAACCTGCCTGAGATGGTAACATTTTCCTGGATCACCTCACTCAATTATTTACGAATAGTTGTATACCATTATGATCTGCTAATATAAATTCTTCTTTGTTTTATATTAATTTTTTAAATTTTGAAATCAGGCTTTACCTTATGTCTTTTATTACTATGTAATGAGGCGATGTTTTGGGATATTAACTGAGACCACTTTTCAGGCTTTCTTTTCTCTGTTCTTTTCTCAGAGAAGAGCTGGTTTGTCCAGGAACAGGCAAGTGTTCAATTTTAATTCCAAAATATGCTCTTGAATCCCATAAAGAAAAAATGGGAGAGATAGTAGTATTCAGAGCCAAAACTTTCATTGGCAAAAGCCAGGTTTTTTGAAGAAAGAAATCACCTGTCAGTAGTGGGAGGTGTACAAAGACCTATAGCCATCATTAATCCAATAAATGTGATGATTTACTTTTTTCACCTAGCATACCTTTATTACTGAACATACATTTCATACAACAGAGAAGTAAGCTGGAAACCAAAATAGTTATATTCTAACATCGAATCTGCCACCAATGAGCAGTCTTAGTCAAGGTATTTAGTTATTCTGATTCTCACACATATGATATATTTCTCACACATATGATATAACAATGATCAAGGGATATCTAATGCCACTTTTAGTTCTAAAATCCAAATATTTGAAAGACAGTTGCTATATCACGTCCTATGGAAAACATAAACATATATAATCAGACATTGAGCAAACCCTATCAAAGAGCTTAAAATACATTTGTAAAATCAGGATAAATAAACACAGACACAGAATTAAAAATATAAAACATGTAATGACCTTGATTTTTAAACATTTCCCCTCACTAAACAAAAAAGAACTTCTTCAAAACATGGCTGATTCCTGGGCTATGGTAAGGAAGAGCAAGATAAGGCTAGATCATTATCGTGAGCTAGAAAGGAAATATTAAAAAAAAAAAATTATAGAGGTGTGTCAAAAGGACATGGAAGTCAATTTAAAGTAGCACTCACTAGCCAATCTGGCAAAATTTGAACATCAAAATGAACAATAAAAGTAATGAAGTAATGACACTTATATATTATAAATATCTCTGAATTCATACCAAAAATAAAGAAATAGCTCTTTCTTATAGTAGACTGTCAACTACTAAGTGTAAAATTAATGACAGGCGTAAAATCACCATTTCTAGCCATTATAAGCAAAAATCATAAATGGATGCTAAAAAAAAGAAAAGACTATTGAGCTGATGTTTAAATTAAGAACAGGATATTTACATAACCACAAAGTGTCTTTACAGAGAAAAAGAAAGGACATTATAATGGAGAAAATTGGTGAACCCCACTTTACTTAATTAATCAGTGTTATCATTTTTAATTGTTGAACAAATTAGCATCACATCTCCTGTGATGATGTACAGAGAAATACAAAACATCACTTAGATAATGTTTTGGCTCAAAAACATACTCTGAATTTTGTAATAAAGAAACAATAGGCAAACTCAAACCAAGAAACATTCCACAAAACAACTGACTTGAATGCCAAAATATCAGTACAATGAAAAACAAAACAAAACAAAATTAAACAACAGCTGAGAAATATTCCATATTGAAAGAAACTAGGAGACTAAAGAAACATGAAAATTAAATGCAATGTATGATACTCTATTGGATCCTGAGTGGCGGGGTGGGGGGGGGGAATTTGCAATAAAGGACATAATTGGAACTAGTGAAGTTTTAATGTTTATTAGATAAAAATTTTGGTTCTACATGTAAACAGTTTAAAAGTTACCTTCATTTCTCACAAGGGAAAACTGAACTTTGTTTCAGTTTTTAGTTTAGTTTATATTTTAGTTTAATCAACAATTTTTATTAGATCCATGAAAGAATTAAAGTCACAGGGCAACCCACAATCCTCAAAACTGGAAAGACAGGTAAATACAGAGAATCACAGTTTTACGGGAAGGGAAGCCCACAGCTGAAGCCAGTCAGTACTGGTAGGAACACAAAAACAATGAGTAATGAATTGCTAGAGGCTCAGTGTTGATGGGCTCCAGAGTGAAAAATTCAAGAAAGCCCAACCCCACACTTTAAGGACTTAAAAGGACTCCCACACTTTGAGATTTACACATAGGACTGCCATCAAGTTCTCAGGCTAAAGATCACAGAAAAATTCCCTCATACTTCTGACAGGGAGGGAGGAAGTAGCTATTTAAAATAAGCCCAGATTATTCTTTCATATTTTACAAAAGCCTGCCCTGAGAGAAATTATTTTGCAAGAGGCAAATCCACTCAGGTTTTGCCAGATCCTAACCACTTGAGAATGGGAAAACACCCAATTCTAGCCACCTGTATCCTTCCTGTCTCTTTTAAACAGGGAATTCTAAGAAGTACATGTTAAAGTCACAGCCCAAAGGCCACAAGCTTACTAAAAGATTGACAAATATAAAACAGCAACGTGATGGAATAGGAAGCTCTAGACCTTCCTCTCCTCCATGAACACAGTAATTCAACAACTCAAAGACAAATTCCTTTAGTAAGAAATCCAGAAACTAATTGAAATGCTCCTGCACACCAGGCGAGTGTGAAACCAAGCACATTGAAATCAGTATGGATCAAGACATTTTCTCACTATAGTTCCTACCCCTGGCACAGCACCATAGCAACTGGGAGGAAACCCCCAAGCTCCCAGTTTTCAAAAGGGATGTCACATACCCCAACTTTTCTGGAAACTTCACAAAGGATTGGCTTCTGTCTTACTTATTTCAGAGTGCCAACAGGACAATGCAATCTAGCTAACCGGCTAGACAAAGGTTTGAGCTGACAGTTACCATAGTCCTTCCCCCAGCTCAATATAGAGAAAGTGTTTGAAAACTTACAGATCCATTTTCCTCCACAAAGAGAAAGAGAGCATCCCATGAGCCAACATGTCTGGAAAGTGCCCAAGGAACTACCATCGCTCTTACTTATTGATGCGACTTGACGTACTCTAGACAACTTAGGGCTGCTAAGAACAAAGAAAGGAGGCTGGACTAGTGTGAAGATCTGAGACACACCCAGTATCTCTGGGCTAATTCTGAAGGGTCTTCTGTTGTATGAGGCAGTCCATGAAAACTGGAAGAGGTGGCTGTTTTGCCTAACGTGCAGATACAACAGAGTGTCAAGGAAAATAAAGAAACAGGGAAATAGGCTCCAAACAAAGAAAAAAGTAAATAAATCTCTAAAAACTGACCCTACTGAAATCAAATTATATGATTTACCTGACAGAGAATTCAAAATAACTGTCATAAACATGCTCACCAAAGTCAGGAGAACAATGTAGTACAAAATAAGAATTTGAAAAAGAAAAGTAAAATATTAAAAAACCCAAAAAGAAATTATTGAGTGAAGAATACAACAGCAAAATTACAACATTCAATAGAGGATTCAACAATAGACTAGATCAGGCATTTAAAAAGGCTCAGTGGACTTAAAGGTAAGTCATTGGAAATTATTCAGCTAGAAGAGTATAATAAAAAAATAAAAACAAGTTAGGAAAGACTAAAGGACTTATGGGATACCATCAAACAATGCAATATACACATTATAAGAATTCCAGAAAGAGGGGTGCCTGGGTGGCTCAGAGGGTTAAGCCTCTGCCTTTGGCTTGGGTCATGTTCTCGGGGTCCTGGGATTGAGCCCTGCATCAAGCTCTCTGCTCAGCGGGGAGCCTGCTTCCCCCCCTTTCTCTCTGCCTGCCTCTCTGCCTGCTTGTGATCTCTGTCTGTCAAATAAATAAATAAAATCTTAAATTAAAAAAAAAAAAGAATTCCAGAAAGAGAAGAGAGAGATAAAAGAACAGAAAACTTAATCAAATAACTACTGCCTGCAAACTTCACAAATCTAGGGAAGGGAATGGAAAACCAAATCGAGGGAACCCAAGAGTTCCCAAATAAGATGAATTGAAAGATATCAACACCGAGACATATTACAAATTGTCAAAAGACAAAGACAAAGAATGAATTATGAAAGCAGCAAGAGAAAAGTAATTTGTCACACACTAGTGATCCCCTGTAGACAATAAGCAGTTTTTTCAGCAAGAACTGTGAAAGTCAGAGGGGAGAGGGATGATTTATTCAAAGAACTGACAGAAAGAAGCTGCCAAAAAAAGAATACATGTACCCCATACCAAAACACCTAAATATACAAAGCAACACCTACATTAAGAAAGAAGAAAGATCTCAAATAAATAAGCTTAACCTAACTTTTGTACTTCATGGAACTAGAAGAAGAAGAAGAAACTAAGCCCAAAGTTAGTACAAGGAAAAAAATAATAAAAATTGGAGCAGAAATAATGAAATTAAGAATGGAAAAACCACAGAAAATAAGAGTTGGCTCTCTGAAAAGATAAAATTTGCAAATCTTTAGCTGGATTAAGGAAAAAGATTGAAGACTCAAAGAAAAAATCAGAAACAAAAGAGGACACATTACAACTGAAGTCACACAAATAAAAAGATCGTAAGAAACTACTGTGAGCAATTACATACAAACATACTGAATAACCTAAAAAAAAAAAAAAAAAGATACATTCCTAGAAACACACAACCTACTAAGACTGAATCTTGAAGAAATAAAAGTCTGAACAAATCTCTAACTAGTAAGGACATTGAATCGGTATCAGAAACCTCCCAAGGAAAAACCCATGTCCAAATAACATCACTGGTGAATTCTATCAAACATTTAAAGAAGAAGTAACACCAATCCTTCTCAAAAACTTCCCAAAAGTGGAAGAGTAAAGACTACTTCCCAACTCATTTTATGAGGCCAGTTATATCCTGATAACAAAACCAGACAAAACCACCACAGGAAATGAAAACTACCAGTTAATAACCGTTACGAATACAGATACAAAAATCCTCAAAAAAATACTAGCAAACCAAATTCAAAGCACATTAAAATAATCATACATCACAACTAAGTGGGATTTATCTCTGGGATTCAAGGATAGCTTAACATACAAACATAATTGTGATATAACACATTGACAGAATAAATGATAAAAATTACATTCTCATCTCAATAAATACAGAAAGTGTTTGACAAAATTCAACACTCTTGCATGATTAAAAACTTTCAACAAACTAAGAATCAAATAAAATTTTCTCAACATAATAAAGTTCATATATGAAAAACCCACAGTGAACATTTTACTCAAAAGTGAAAAACTGAAAATTTGTCTTTGAAGATCAGGAACAAGGCAACTATACCTAGTCTCACCCCTTCAGTTCAATATAGTACTAGAATTCTTAGCCAGAGCAATTTTTCAGGAAAAAGAAACAAAAGGCACTCAAACCAGAAAGGAAGAAATAAATTTTCATTTGCAGACAATTTCTCTTATGTGTAGAAAAATCACAAAAACTCTATTGAAAACACAATTTTTTAGAACAATTAGAAGCTGAAGGATACTACCTTAAAATACAAAAATCATATGTGTTTTATACACTAAAAGTGAACTATCTGAAAAGGAAGTTAAGAAAATAATTGAATTTACAATAGCACCAAAAAGATTAAAATACTTAGAAATAAACATAATAGAAGAGGTAAAAAATGTGTGCACTGAAAACTACAAAATAGTGATAAAAGAAATTAAAGATACAGATAAGTGGAAAGACTTTCCATGTTCTTGAACTGGAAAACTTAATATTATTAAAATGTCCATCGAAAGCAATCTACAAATTTGATACCATCTATATCAAAATCCCAATGGCATTTTTTACAGAAATAGAAAAAAGAGATTCTAAAATTCATATAGAACTTTATCACAAAAGACCTTGAATAGTCATAGTGATCTTGAGCATTAAGAACAAAGCTGGAGGCATCATACTCCTTATTTAAAAATATACTTCAAATTTACAGTAATTAAGACAGCATGGTACTGCTGGCATAAAGATAAACATATAAACAAAGGGAACAGAATAGAGATTCCAGAAGTAAATCAATGCATACACAACCAACTGATCTTAGACATGGGTACCAAGGATATGCAATGGGGAAAGTAGAATCTCTTCTACAAAAGTTGATAGGAAAACTGGATATCCACATGCAAAAGAATGAAATTGAACTCTTACCTCACACGATACATTAAAAACACTCAAAACTGATTAAGGCCTAAAACTGTAAAACTCCAAGAAGGAAACATAGGGGACATAATTTATAGCATTAGTCTTGGCAGTGATTTCGTGGTTACACCACCAAAAGCTCAGGCAACAAAGTGAAAACACACAAGTGGGATTAATCAAACTAAAAAGCTTCCTTAGGGCAAAGGAAACAATCAACATAGATACATCTACAGAACAGGAGAAAATATTTGCAAACGATGTATCTAATAAGAGGGTAATCTCCAAAATATATAAAGAACTCCTATGACTCAATAGCAATAAAATAAAATAATAATAAAATAATAAAGTAAAACAAAATGACCTGGTTTAAAATTGGGCAAAGAATCTAAATAGACATTTTCCCTAAGAAGAGTTTTTTATTTTCCAGAAAACATTTTTTAGTTGTTCTATTTTCAATGACAATAAAAGTTCACTAAAGTAGACAAAAAACTAGGCAGATACCACTTTAAAAAAACATAAAAAGCCTAAAATGCAAATTTTATAGAAAACCTGCAATCCGGGGGTTTTTTTAAAAAGATTTTATTTATTTATTTGGAAAGAGAGAGGGGTGCCTGGGTGGCTCAGTGGGTTAAAGCCTCTGGCTTTGGCTCAGGTCATGATCCCAGGGTCCTGGGATCAAGCCCCACATTGGGCTCTCTGCTCAGCAGCGAGCCTGCTTCCTTTCCCTCCCCTGCCTGCCTCTCTGTCTACTTGTGATCTCTGTCAAATAAATAAATAAAAATTTTTTTAAAAAACAGAGAGGGAGAGAGCCACTCACAATTCAGTTTTATTCAGAGCAAAGAAAAAATAATTTTTTTGGATTTTAAATGTATTTATTTATTGCATGTTTAAGCTTTGTTTCTATTCAGCTTATTTAAATCTCCCACCTACACCTCTGGCAATCACCAGTTTTCTATTATTTACTTTCTCTACATATAAGAAAGATCATGTAATATTTGTCTTTCTTTGTCTCACTTATTTCACTTAGCATAAAGCCCTCAAAGTCTATGAGGTCTATTGTTGTAAATGGCAAGATTTCATTCTTTTTTATGGCTGAATAATATATATATGTATATATAATATGTATACATTATATATATCTATCACATTTTCTTTATTCATTAAGTTGTCCAAGTACACGGTTTTTTTTTTCCATATCTTGGCTATTATAAATAATGCTGCAATAAACATAGCCATACATCTATCTTTTGGAGTTAGTAATTTCATTTTCCTTGGATAAATACCCAGAAGCAGAATTTGTGAGTCATTTTGTAGTTCTGTTTTTAATTTTTTGAAGAACCTCCATAATGTTTTCCATAGTGGCTACACCAAATTACATTCCTATCAACAGTGAACAATGGTTCCCTCTCTGTATCCTTCCTAGATAATTTATTTCTAGGTTGTTGGGGTTTTTTATAATAGCCATTTTTATAGGTGTGAGATAATAATTCACTGTGGTTTTAATTTGCATCTCCCTGATGATTAATGATGTAGAGAATCTTTTCATGTACCTGCTAGCCATATGTACGTCTTCTTTGGAAAAATGTCTATACAGATCTTTTACTCATTTTAAATCAGATTGTTTTTGCTATTGAATTGTATGAGCACATTATATATTTTCAATATTAGCTCCTTAACAGATGTGTGATTTGCAATTATTTTCTCCCATTCACTAGGTTGCTTTTCATTCTGTTGATTCTTTTGCTGTACAGAAGCTTTTTAGTTTGCTATAGTCCCACTTATTTGTTTTTGCATTTGTTGCTTTTGCTTTTGGTGTCAGATTAAAAAAATTATTGCCAAGACCTATGTCAAGGAGCTTACTGCCTAAGTTTTTTATTCTAGGAGTTTTATGGCTTCAGGTCTTATGTTCAAATCTTTAATCCTTTTGGTGTTAATTTTTGTGTATGATGTAAGATAATAGTCCAATTTCAGCCTTTTGTGGCTCTCCAGTTTTCCCAGTACCACTTGCTAAGAGACTGTCTTTTCTTCACTGTATGTTCTTCACTCGTTCACATAAATTAATTAACCATGTGTGCATGGGCTCATTTCTGGACTCTCTATTCTGTTCCATTGACCTATATGTCTGTTGTCATACCAATACCATACTGTTTTAATTACTATAGTTTTCTAATACAGCTTGAAATCAAGCAACCTAATGCTTCCAGCTTTATTTTTCTTTTTTAAGTTTGCTTTGGTTTTGGGGGTCTTTTATGGTTCTACACGAATTTTAAGATTGTTCTATTCTTTGTGAGAAATGCTTAAATTAAGTTTTAACTTAATTTAACTTAAGTTAAATTTTGATAAGAATTGCAGTGAACCTGTAGAGTCCTTTGGGTTTTATGAGCATTTAAAATATTATTAGTCCTTCAATAAATGAGCATGGAATATCTTTCATTTATTTATGTCTTCAGTCTCTTTCATTCATGGCTTATGGTTCTCAACATACAGATCTCTCACCCCCTCGCACCTCCTTGGTTAGTTTGTTCCCAGATACTTTATTGTCTTTAATGAAATATAAATGGGATTTTCTTTCTTTTTTAATTTTTTTTTATTTGAGTATAGTGGACACATGATGTTAATTTGTTTCAGGTGTGCAACATAATAATTCACTCTCTTTGTAACTTATGCTATGCTCACCACAAGTGTAGATGCCCTCTGTCACCACACAACACCATTACAATACCATTGACTATATTTCCTATGCTTTGCCTTTCATTCCCATGATTTATTCATTCCATAACCAGAAACCTGTATCTTCCACTCCCCATCCCCAACTTTGCCCATTCCCCACTCTTCTCTATTCTGTCAGCCATCAGTTTTTTCTCTGTACTTATGGGTCTGAATCTGCTTTTTACTTGTTCATTTATTTGTTTTTTTTTGATTCCACATATGAGTGAAATCATAAGGTATCTGTCTATCTCAATCTGACTTGTCACAAATGGCATATATGGCAAAATCTCATCTTTTTTTATGGCTATGTTTTATATATATATATAATTGACTAAAGGATATATACATATATGTATATATCCTTTAGTCAATGAGATTGTTTTCTCAATTTATCTTTCTGATACTTCAGAAATATAATAATATATTATATAATAAATATATAAATATATTATATACTAAATATATATTTATTAATATATATTCTTTATTCAATGGGATTGTTTTCTCAATTTATCTTTCTGATGGTTCTTTGTTAATATATAGAGGCACAACAGAGTTTTGTTTATTGACTTTGTACCCTGCAAATTTACTGATTTTTTTTTATTATTTCCAAAATATTTTTAAGGGAGTCTTCAGGGTTTTCTATATATAATATCATATAATCTGCAAATAGTAACAGTTTTACTTTTTCCTTTCTAATCTGTGTAACTTTTCTTTCCTTTTTCTTGCCTAATTGCTCTGGCTAGAATTTCCACTACTATGTTGAATGAAAGTAGCAAGAATGGGCATTCTTGTCTTGATCTTAGAGAAAAAGGTTTCAGCTTTTCACCAGTGATTACAATGCTAGCTGTTGACTTATAATATGTGACTTTTATTATTTTGAGGTATATCTCCTTTAACCCTGCTTTGTTTTGAATTTTTTTTATCATGAATGGAAATTAAATTTTGTCAATGCTTTTTCTGCATCTATCTAGATGACCAAATTTTTTTATTCTTTGTTTTGTTAATGTGCTGTATCACATTTGCTGATATTGAACCATATTTTCATTCCTGAGATAAATGCAACTTGATCATGTCCTGTAATATTTTTTAAATATTATATTTGCTAATATTTTGTTGAGGAGCTTTGTATTTATGTTCATCAGGGATAGCAGCCTGTATTTTTATTTTTTGTGGTGTCCTTATCTGGTTTTGGTATGAGGGTAATGCTGACCTCATAAAATGAATTTGAAAGAGTGCCCTCCACTTCTATTTTTTGAAGAGTATGAGAAGAATTGGTATTAATTCTCTTTGAATATTTGATGAATTCACAAGTGAATCCATTTGGTCCTGGACTTTCGTTTGTAGGGAGGTTTCTGATTACTGATTCAATCTTCTTAGTAGTAATTTGTCTATTCAGATTTTCTCTTTAATCATGATTCAGTGTTGGTAGGTTGTGTGCTTCTATGAATTTGTTTCTCGAAATCTATCAATTTCTTCTAAATTATCTAATCTGTTAGCATATAATTGTTCATAGTAATTATAATCCTTTGTATTTCTTTGGTAACAGTTGTAACATCTCTCATTTCATTTCTGATTTTATTTACTTGAGTCCTCTTTTTTTCTTGTTAAGTCTAGCTAAAAGTTTGTCAAAAAAATAAAAAATAAGAGTTTGTCAATTTCGTTTATCTTCATAAAGAACCAGCCCTTAGTTTCATTTATCTTTCCTATTACCTTTTTGTCTGTTTCACTTATTTTTGCTCTAATCTTTATTATTTCCCCCCTTCTACTAACGGTAAGTTTTGTTTGTTCTTCTTTTTCTAATTTCTTGAGGTATAAAGTTAGGATGTTTTGAGACTTTTCCTGTTTCTGGAGGTAGGCATGTGAAACTACAAACGTCCCTCTTAAACTGCTTTTACTGCATCCCATAAATTTTGGTATGTTACATTTCCATTTTACTTGTCTTAAGGAATTATTTTAGTTCTCTTTTGACTTTTTCTTTGTCCCATTGGTTGTTCAGTAGCGTGTCTTTTATTCTCTACATATTTGTGAATTTTCCAGTTTTCTTTAAGTAATTAATTTCTAGTTTCATATCATTGTTATTAGAAAAGATGCTTGATACGATGTCAATCCTCTTAAATTTATTAAGATTTTTTTGAAGCCTCATATCTTGTCTATCTTGCAATATGTTCCATATGAGCTTGAGAGGCATGTTTATTCTGTTGTTTTTAGATAGAATGTTCTACAAATATCTGTTATGTCCACCTGGTCTAATATATTGTTGACTTTTTGATCAAAACAAATTTTTTGTCATATCAAAAGAAACTCAGCCCTAAGTTTGGAATCTGCACTCAAACTACACATGCAATGAGAACAATATTCTGCCAATATAATTGATTTATTTCTGCATTTGTCTAATATTTGTCTAATATTATTAATTGTATACAGAGCAGTACAACCAGTATTTGGAACAATCACTACAGTGTTATAGTGTCAGGTATAACATTTAACTTCTCTTCACACCATTAGTTTTCTTTGTTTTCCTGGGCTTTAGGTACATACTGTGGCCAACACATACCTGAGAAGGTACTCAGTATCACTAGTTATCAGGGAAGTGGAATATCAAAACCACAATGAAATATCACCTCATACCTGTTATGGCTATTATCAGAGAGAGAGAGAGAGAGAGATAACAAGTGTCAGCCAAGACTTGGAGAAATGGCAACTCATACACTGTTGGTATAAATATAACCAATATAGCCATTATGGAAAGCAGATGGAAGTCCCTCAAAAAATTAGAAGTAGAACGATCATACGATCCAGCATTCCCACTTCTAGATATTTATATAGAAGAATTGAAATCAAGATCTGAAAGATATATTAGCACTCCCATGTTCATGGCGGCACTATCCACAGCAGTCACAATATAACGTGTGTGTGTGTGTGTATCCATAAATGAATGTAGAGAGATGTTTTATGTACACATACACATGTACACACACATACAATAGAATAGTGTTCAGTGTTTAAAAAGAAGGGAATTCTGCTACATGCAACAACATGGATGGATCTTAAGGACATAGTGCTAAGTAAAATAAGCCCGTCACAGAAGGACAAATACTATATGATTTCACTCACATGAGGTTATCTAAAATAGTCAAACTCAAATAATTATAGAGAGTTGACTGTTGATTGCCAGGGGCCAAGGGGAAAAGAAAATGAGTAATCGCTAATCAATGAGTGTTAAGTTTTGGTTATGTAACATAAGTTAAGTGATTTGCTGTACAACGTAGTGTATACAGTTAATAATATTGTGTTACAGTTTTAAAAATTTGTTTATAGGGTAGGTTTCATATTAGGTGTTCTTTCCACAAATAAATAAAATTTTAACGAAAGACCAAGATCTAATCGTAAGAGTATAGAATGCTTCCTCTATCCTTATACCTTATCACCATATCAATCGGATTCCTGTCTAATAACAGATGATTATAATTGAAATAACTACAAACTTCAGACTCTAAGAAACAGTTTCTAGAGAAAGTTAAAGACAGTAGGAGAGACAAATATAAGACACTGAGGACTTTTTAGGTCTCAAAACCAATAGCTACAGCAAACAATAAACACAGACTAACTTCTAGCTAAATAAACATAAAACACACACTAAAGGCCTATTTATCTCAGTTCCTTTTACCCAATATATCACAATCAACTAACACCAAAAAATTGTAAGACATGCTAAAAAGACAAAAACAGTCTTGAGGGACAAAGTAAATGCCAGAGCCAGACTCAGATATGGCAGAGATTTTAGAATTATCAGATGGGGGATTTAAAATAACTGTGATTAATATACTAAGGGCTCCAATGGAAAAAGTGGATGCCCTTAGTATATTAAGGGCATTCAGCATGCCAGAACAGATGGGTATATAAGCAGAGAGATGGAAACTCTAAGAAACAACCAAAAGCAAATTCTAGAACTCAAAAACATCGTAACAGGAAGAAGTTTAATTTTATATCAAAGTTGTCAGAGTTAATTGAACTGTGATTATCTGAGACTATGTCCTTTTCTTAGAAAACACGTGTTAAATATGTAGGAGCAGAGGAACTATTGTCTGCAACTTAATTTCAAATAGTGCAGAAAATAATTATAATGGTATGTACATGTGTGGATGTGGCGGTGGAAATAAGTATGCTAAAACATTAACTTCTGGTGACTCTAGGTAAATGATATATAAAAGTTCATACTATTTGTATTATTTTTCTGAATGTGTAAATTTCAAAATAAAAAAAGAGACATGTGTATATGACAATATAATGTAAATTCCAAATAAGTGCTTTAATAGATACCAAAGAACTGAGTAGAGTAGGGTAGGCATAATATAGGATATGGAACACAAAGGGAGCTGTGAAGTCGGAAAATTTACAGGAAGGCAAAGAGAAACAGAAGACTTAAATGTGAGGAAGTGACCTTCACAAAAGCAATACTCAGGAATGTGTGCTGCATGTTCAAAAGATGATGAAGAGAGCAGTGTGACTGGGAAACAAATACAGAAAATGAATGAAACGACTTGACTATACATAAAAAATAATAATTAAAAAATCACCATATAGGGGTGCCTGGGTGGCTCAGTGAGTTAAGCCTCTGCCTTCGGCTCAGGTCATGATCTCAGGGTCCTGGGATCAAGCCCCGCTTCGGGCTCTCTGCTCAGCAGGGAGCCTGTTTTCCCCTCTCTCTCTGCCTGCCTCTCTGCCTACTTGTGATCTCTCTCTCTCTCTCTGTGTCAAATAAATAAATAAAATCTTTTTTTTTTAACTCACCATATAGAGAGACAGGTTACCAGTATTAGGAAAAAAACAGTGCCTAGAGATAACCATATTCCTCATTTATAGGTATTCACTGACTTCCTTTCAACCAGCTGCTTGAACACTTTCTTTATTCAATCTTTTTGCAGCACTGTTTTCTGCCCAATGACCTGAACTCGTGGGGTTGCAATTGAGAGTTTCTCTGGGAAACTTAAAGTTTGTATTCTAGACAACTTCTACTTACTCTTAATTGCCATGATAAACAATTTGATCCTCTATGGATATTAAGAAGCCACAGACAAAACTGATCAAAGTGATAAACTAAAAAGTTTAAGTGCAGTTGGATCTGGGTGTGAATCTTGACATGTAGACTCATCAGGTCTGACACCTTGGGCAATCTGCAATTTTCCTAGCTGCAGTTTCTCCTCCTAAAATGATTATGATAATATAGAATCCTTTCAATATATTTATTTAAGAATAGACTAGGTAGAGGCCTGGTACATGGAAGGAACTCACTATGATTGTTAGATAGAATACGTAATTCAAAGAGCATCCAACAAATATTTCTCTAAACCAGAAGCAGGCAAATTGTAATATACTGCTATGACCATAGAAATTTATTTTTAAAGAAGAAGAGAGACACTAAAATATCTGCCTACCTAATTTGTTCAATCATTTGCAAGAAAGCAATAAAATTTTGAGTGAAAAATTCGTTCTAATGTGAGGTCCAAAAATTGTCTGCTGATATTTTGCCTACCTGAGCTATCTTCAGAGTCGATGTAAATCAGGAAGAAAAACCCACTGTGACTAATAATTGAGGTAACAATATTTCTCAAACTATGATCATACAGTTTTAGGTAAGGAGACTTAAATGTATCCTTCTCATGGAAAACATTATCAGCCATTATTCCCACTCTGCACATTCTCTTCACAAATATTCCAAGCTCTAGAATTCCAAAGGAAAGAAGCGATAAAATACTTCAGGCAAGATGCCTCTAAATTAGACAAGGTAGAAGGGGTAAAAATTCAGATGCGGGTTGTAGTACAAGAGCTAAGATCCAATTCTGATATGCTTCTGTCCCAGAAACTGTTTATTTATTTTCTTTCCTGTAGAGATATTCTACAACTGAATTATCACAAGGCAAGAAAAAAGGGTTGAAAAGCATCCAAATAGAAATTGCTTACAAATGCTTGAAATACTGCATGAAATCCCTATTTAATCTTCCAAACAGATTTTAAGAATCACTGTCTTAGCCATTTTCCACAGCTGTTCTAGAAGCCCCACATCTTACAGTGCCCTGCCAGGCAGAATCAATTTTTTTGCTCTTACCTCCTAGGAGAAGGAGAGGGTTTGGGTGATGTAGGTCAGAAAACAACTCATGTATGAACTACTTAATGCTTATTTGCCAGATTCTATGGTAGACTTGGTAGTTAGACTTGGTAGATTTGTGATTGTTTGATTGATTAGTGAAGGTTTATGTTGAAGGGAAAAAGAAGTGTTGAATTTGCCAACACCTTCAAATAAATAGCCTCTTGGCACTTTGCTATCATTTTCCACGAGATGAGGATCCCTACACCAACAGAGACCCTGGGATACCAGAATGTCTTTGAAGGTAACAGGAAAAATGAAAGATCAACCATCTCAACTATCATATTAAAGAAGAAAGTACTCCCTAAGGACTGCATTATTGTTGCAATCGGTCCCATTGTAACCAAATCTCCTTTCTAAGAACCATAGAGTTTAAGCCATTTTTCTCCTACTTCCTCCAATTCATTCTTCCAACTCAATAATTTTTTTTTATTCCCTTGTATATTCTCCTTACAATTATCGAAGTTCTTGTCCTCTGTGGGGGCGGTCCTCATTAAAAATCTCCCCTCCTTCTTAGCTAAAGGACAGCTTGTTTTTAACCCACGAATCACTCAACTATTAAACGGATTTCTTGAAATAATTAATTGATGCTCCATTCGACGCAAGGTGTTCTTGAGAGATAAAGAGAGGAATAAGATAGTGGCCCTGCCTGAAGGAGATAACACAGTGGAAGGCACAATGTGACGAGTTCTATTCAGCAGTGAGAACAAAATGCTATGGGATCACAATATATACATGTGCTGAAGTGATTGTGTGCTGTCAGCATACATTCTTTTTTTCTTCTTTCTAAATTTCTTGGCCCTTATATTAAAGACTTCCCAAATATCAGCTTTGTCAAAAGAAAATATTTATAAAGCTTTTCCAAAATGTGAAAAGATGAAAATGCTTCCGTATCATGCCATAACTGACATATATGAATTAATTCCAAAGAAGGAAGAAAGGAAGGGAGGAGACGAAGGAGGCAGGGAAGGGAGGGAAGGAGGAAAAGCTTTTAACCAGCATACACTCAAGGCTCTGCCAAGGATCACATTCTGATTCACATTCCGTAATGATTTGAGTAACCCTTTAATTGAGCGCTGACATTTGTATGGCATCAAATGATATCTTCTGCAGGCACTTGTATTTTTCATATTCTCCCTGTATTCATCAGAAGGCCAGAATTATTAAAATACTCTTTCTAATGAACAGACTTCCCTGTAATTTGAACATGTCAACCCCTTAGAATATGGCAAAAGCCGCGTGCAAACTCAGTACACCGGAGACAAGGAGAAGAGCTTTTTTCGTCCACTTATTCTTTTTCATTTTATCTCGCACTATCTTTTTTACAAATTGAAGACTAGAGTATAAATTTGTGATTCACATTCCACCTTCAAAACTGAAAGGCTGATATTATGATGGGTGAAAATATTTCCCTCAGGACCTCTAGCCACAGAGCCATGGCACATTCCCAGATAATGAGGTCTCAAGATAAGTATGGTAGCAGACAAAATAAATGCATCTTACATAGCACGTCTAGAAGGAGTAACTGAGCCCTCAAGTTTTCCTAAAGTCTTCGGTAAAGTCCTTGAAAGTTAACTGAGTAAGACAATTTCTTACTTCTAAAATGTTAAAGTGAATCACAATACCTTTAATGGAAGCCAGGTTTATAAGTTTTCTGGTGTAGGATTATAGACATTGAATAAATATTTACTGAGAAATTCAGCCATTGTATCAAAAAGTTTATAAGCCTTATATTTTTTGTCAGTGGCTTGGAACATAGTAAATATTTTCCCAAAGGAATGACATGGCTTCCATAGAAAGAGAAGGCTACACAGAAGGATTAATCATTTACATTATATTGCCAAATATAGGGCTCTGATTTATATACTTTTGAATTCCAACAGAGATTTAGAACAGCTTCCAAAGATATATTAAATTTAGCAAGGAATTAAAAACAAAAAACAAAAACCAGTAGTCTAGTTCTCGCAAAAGTATGGGGAAATAGGATATCTCATGCATTTTGAAAGGGGATGTAGAATATTCAGTATTTCTGGAGGGCTATTTGTACCAAAATTCAAAATGTGCACACCATTTCATCCTGAAATTCCATTTCTCATTACTTACCTTAAGGAAACAAGAGTGCAAGTGTATAAATGTGCTATATAAAGATGGTCATTGAATATTGTATAATACAGAACACTTAAAATAATCAAAACAGCCAATGATAAAAGATTGAGTAAAACAACGCTATATCCATACAATGGAATACTACTTACTGGTTTGTTTGTTTGTTTGTTTTTTGAGGTAGGTTTTTATACTGACATGGAAAGATGTCCACAATCTTTTGTTGAATTGAAACAGCAGGTTCTGGATTACAATGTGTGGTATAACTACATTTATGAAAAAAAATATATACATTATAGTTTATACTTGCAGAAGCATCTTGAAAGATATAATGAAAGTCTTAAGAGCAATTATTTCTGAGGAGATAAATAAGGGATGGTTTATATTACTTTTAAACAGAGATGTCCTCCATTTTCAGAAAAAAAATGCAACACGATAACTCATTTTAAATTAAGTTGAAGGAATATTTCATTACATTGGAAAATGTCCACCATCAGTTTTTACATGAAAAGAAAGCAGTTTCCTAACCAGTACCAACAGTATAATCATGATTTTCTAAGTTTACTCATATATAAACATAAAACCTAAAAATGTTGTAATGAAACATTAATAGAGTATCATTTTCATGGGAAGAGTTGATACAAGTTGTATATTGAGAGACCTGGTGAGAATCACACCTGCCCTCATGAAGCCTGGTGGTGAATGCAGCATTTTCTCTTCATCTGTATGTCAAGTTAGAGCAACAGGAGCAAGACTCCCCCTGCTGCGAGAGGGGCCCAGAGAGCCGAGGGGTGAGTCCCAAGCTGACTTAGCCGTAGCTAGAAAGGGAGAAAATCCTGGGAGACAGTACCCGCACTGTCCACAGCAGTGAGCTAAGTCCAAAGTCGAACTGACAAGAAGAGACATATATTGAGAACTTGCTACGTTACACCATCTGCTAAGAGCGTTATATATGAATTATCTGTTTCAGCCTCAAGAAAGCTTTAGGAATCAAATACTAATAGCTCCATTTTGAGATGAAGATACCAGGGCTCAAAGGAACTGATGCCAGAAAGTAATGAGTGAGTGGTAAAACCCAGCCCAGAACATAGCCTGCTTGCTTGTCAAGATCATACTTAACCATTGTACGTGCCCGAGTAAATAATGATAGGCACTGCCTTTGTACCTTTTTTTCTTGTTTTAAGGTCTTAGTTAAATCAGGGCCGTCTGCTATTCTGTCTTGGCTCAGACCAATTTCACCTGGCTGCCGTGTGGATAGTCACGCAGGGTGCCATGCAAGAGCATAATGCCGTACAGAAAACTCAAGGCATTTCCCTAAAGTGTGCAGTACAGTCTTCAACCGAGAAATCAGACAGAGAAAATGACGGTCCCCGAGATTGCTATTCTGAAAGAGATAATTGCTGTTCATCTCACTCTGCTCACAAAGTGCTTTGCTATGGTGACACTTACCCCCTTGGAGGTCAGCCCACACTTCACGGACAGCAACCAGTTCAGCTGTGTCAATTCCACCTGACCCTACTTGCTTGCAGGGTTTTCAGAGCACACAGCTTACCAGGCCATTATTATTTTGTACCCATGCCCAGAGAGCTCTACAAAGGGTGCATTGTAATGAGCCTGAAATAGGTAAATAAATAAATAGCTCATAGGTAGTATGTAATTTACTAGCAAAAAAACGACTATGACTTGCTGCCCTCACAGTCCATAGCCTGATGCCTCTGGCGATTACTTGCAGAATTATATGGAGCAGAAAAGCTGAATTTCATTTTTTAGCTTATTCCTTAAAATTGTTAGTTGATGGATCTTTCCTCAGCTTGCCTCAAATGTCCTTGTTCATCTCCACTCTAAGGTAAACATATTTCACTGAAAAACTACATCTATGCATGGATAACAACGCATTCAACATCCTCTGCCTGCCTACCCATTCTATATAGGGAAGGCAATCAAGTGTTTAGAAATACCAAAGCATCTTTTCCTTGCTTTACTGTTCAGAGAATGAAGGAATTTAAAGATCTTTTTATCATTCGCCAGCCACAGGGTCAATCTACTTTGTAACTTTCAGTCAGATCAATGATGTTCTGATTTGATGTTTCTGGCAAAGTTGGTTGAAACATTTCAGAACACAAGGGATATTAAAACATAGTTGCTACGCAATACCAAGATCAAAATGCTTAAAGTTGCATGGACCCTCTAGCTTTGGAATATCTAAGAACTCTCTAAAGTGTATGTAAAATTTTGTGTTAACGTATGTTTTCTACCACTTATTAAGTTTTCGAAGTATCTGCTCACCAGAATAGATTAAGCATCACGGGATCATTCAGAATCCTGGTGGGGGAGGATTCTGTTCATTCATTATTCACATCGGGCCAACCTCTAACCCATTATACACTCTGCCCATTTCTACTACTAACTTTTTTTATTGACCCATCTCCCTGTTGGGTATGCTGTGCTTCCTTGAGAGCAAACTCTAAAGTATTTTTCCTCAGTAAAGCTTTCAGTGACTGACTTTAACCTAGATCAACTTTATCTGATTTCTGAATTCTTACTGTATGTAGAATCTGGGGAAATCAGAAAATGTATGCACGTGTGTGTGTGTGTGTGTGTGTGTGTGTGTGTGTGAGTATGCCATAGATGTTTCATATAGGAAATTTCTCCATGCATATTATAATATACGTCACATATCTTTACCTATATCTTAATTATTGCTGGGGATCCAATAGCTCATCAAAATCAGGGATAACTCATACTTTTTATGTAGCTCTATGACTAAAACTACCCTTGCTTGCTTAATTCCTACTAGGAGTTATCAGTAACTCATAACCCATAGAAATGCCTATAGTTTCAGCATTCCTCTCTGTAGTCGAATTACCTTTCAATATATTTTTCTTCCCTGAGGTTAGAGACTATGGTACAACCTTAGGGCAAATATAAATTAGAGATGAATTTTTTGAAATATGAAATGTTCTACCAAATTATAAACTCTGTACCTAATCTGTACAATTTATCAGCAAATCCTACTGTCATTTTTCCCCCATCACCTGACCTATCTTTCCCAGGGTATGACTCTTGCCCTAGTCTTACTCTGATCACTGCAACAACCTCCTGTCCAGCCTCTCCATTTCTGCCTCTGCTCCCTTGCAGGTCTATTTCACAGAGCAATAAAAGTGAATCTTTTAAACTGTGAATCAGATCATGACACCCTTCTCCTCCAACTTTCCCCATGACCTCCTATCTTAGAATTAAAAAAATAGAGTCTTTAAAATGGTCCCTAAGACCCTGGTTATTCAGCTGCTCATACTTCACTTTGGGTAAAACTGCTATGATTTCAACTTTCCTTCTGGTCTAGTCCACTTGAGCCAATGATTCCTAGCTGGTTCCTGAGCCCATTAAACATAGTCCTTTCTCCAGGAATTTGTACTGTTATTGCCTCGGTACATTTCCCTCAGATCTCTTCTCACTACCTCCTGTTGGAGAGTCTTGCCCTGATAACCCTCCAAAATTAACACATACACAGAGTACCTCCAACTCATTTTCCCTGCAAACCTATTTTTCTCCTAACATATCTCCATTTAATGTATTATATATTAACTTATTATCTTTCATTCTCCAACTAAAGGACAAATGTTTTTGCCTATTTTGTTCATTGCTGTAACCTCAGTGGCTAGAACACTGTCCAACACATACAAAGTGCTCAATACATTTTTGCTGAATGGTTGATCCGTATTAGCCAAATTTCCTTTGAGCAAAGGCAACCATCTGACAATAGTTTAAAGAACAAAATTATTTTTTTAAAGACTTATGTATTTGAGAAAGAGAGAGTGTGTGTGCATGTACAGGGGGAGAGGCAGAGGGAGAAGAAAAGAATCTCAAGAAGACTCCACACGGAGTGTCGAGCCCCACTCAGGGCTCGATCTCACGACCCTGAGATCATGACCTGAGCTGAAATCAGAAGTTGGACGCTTAGCCAACTGAACCATCCAGTGCCCCAAGAATAAAATTATTAAAATGTATCTGCAGAATAAAGATTAGGAGGCAAAACACCAAAAATGTCCACAATATGGTCAGTGATTTGCCATTTCCTAAATTTCTTTAATGGATAAATAGAGAAAAAAATGAGGAGGAGGCAAAGAGGAGGAATTGTTTAAAGTACCAGTGAGATAGATCATCTGGATTTTTTTTAAAGATTTTATTTATTTATTTATTTGACAGAGAGAGAGAGAGAGAGAGATCACAAGTAGGCAGAGAGGCAGGCAGAGAGAGAGGGAGAAGGCGGCTCCCTGCTGAGCAGAGATCCTCATGTGGGACTCGATCCCAGGACCCTGAGATCATGACCTGAGCTGAAGGCAGAGGCTTAACCCACTGAGCCACCCAGGCGACCCTCATCTAAAAATTTTTGAGACTAAAAATCTACTCTGGAGACTACTGCTCAGAGGTAGTGGGAAATGGATACTACCTTTGCTGTCTAACATACCAAAAGAGGCCATTCCTTCTGACAATTTTTTATTTGCTTATCATCTACCATTATCACCCCTTTGGAAGACAGTTTTGGTGCTCCTCCCGAATCCTCTTACACCCCTACAGTTTTGTGCATCCTATGTCCACCAGTGTGCTTTCACTCCCAGCAGCAAGGGACCATACCTCTTTTTGAGAGGATGGACCTCAGGAGGCCAGAACTCTTAGCCTGCACGCACAAAGAACCAGAACCGCCTGGGAATTGAGGTTCCAGCAATGACAACTGCCTTCGCCAGTGTCAGAGCTGCAGAGGAACAAAGATTCCAGCTCTCCTGTCTCCTAGTCATCCATGAGAGCCCTGAGGTATAGCCACAATGTCTTTTCATCTTCCCCACATGAATGAGGCCAAGTTCTTCCCTCTAGTTCTGCCTCTTTCCCTATCGGGCGTCACTGTCCCACGGCCCTGCCAGTCTTCCTGGTAACGCCTCCTCCCATCACTTTCACATAAATCCTTATTTCAGGAGTTGCTCCTGGAAAACCCAGCCTAAGACAACTGATACCAGAAATGATCCTTGAGATCAACACCCACCGTAGGTTTCTAGAGTTGGGTGATTCACTAGCTAGAAGGCAATAGGAATCCCATTGTTTATGGTAAATAGAGTGACAAAAACCTGGGACCATTGGTAAAACTTCCATGTGCAGTATATTGGATGGGATGCAATGGAAAGGGTGTATAGTGATTGTACAATATCTCTATATCTCTAGCATTTTATATGTATGGTAGTGAAGCTAATTATTATAAAAACTGTGGGGTTCAAAGTTATTATTAAGTGTCACTAGTGGAGAAAGAGAATTGCAAATTTAGGTGAGCCAATTACCAATTCAAAACAGAGTGTGAAAGCCCCGTCTTCTCCATAGCAACATATTTAAGGGGACCATCACATCTGGAGCTGCAGGGAGGACAGATGAAGCCAGGACCAGAACCTGACAGTGAGAGTAACAAAGCTGCAAAGAAGGTTGATTTGTACCTAGGCAAGTTCTTATGCTAAAAGTAAGATTGTGATAAAGAAGTAATGGGATCCTGAGACTTGGAACAGAGATACCTGGGATGCATACAAAATCATTGAACTCCCAATGCCCTTAATGCCCTGGGCCTGAAAATGTGACTCAATTCATCCAACTGGAGGACTACAGGTTCCTCTTGTTGAAGACTGTATAGAACTCTCCACTGAGACCAACGCTTTGTAAAATTATACTTGTCCCTCAAGATGAGTCAATTCCTCTCTTCCTATCTACTAGACCAACACGATTTTATTGGCAAAGTATAGCCTCTGCAAAGGGAAGAAAGAAATTATTCACTCAAGAACATATAAAATCTGGCTAATAGGTACTGAAAGGAGCCAAAAGAATATACCTGGAAATGGACATTGAAAGTCCTGGAATGGAAAAGATTTTAAGGCTCAGTAGGGGGGAATTTCTCGCTATGGGGCACACTCTTATAACTTAAAACCCCAGCAGGGGCACTTACAGTCAATATATTATGTTTAGTTTGTTCCTAGAAGCTTTGAAAAACCAGTGACTCATATTAATTGAGGTAGAAATACCAGAGCTTCTTTGGTAGAGTTTGAAAAAGAGATCAGCAGGCTCAAAGAAGTGGACGAGCTAGTTAGGTAAAACCTAAAACACTACCAGGAGACCATGTTCCCTGGGAAACACCAGAAGGCACTCCTCTTACTAAGTGTCAAAGAATGTACTAGTGAGAAGGACACTGGTGTTGTCAAGAAGTTTATTGGTAATTGTTCTTAGTAGGATTGAAGGTAGGGATGCTGTTATGAAATTGATTTTCTTGTCTCAGTTGGAAGGGTAGGATTTGAAGAGCAGAGGCCAGATAGTACCACTTAATCAGCAGAGGCAGGGGAACAGCTACCATAACAGGCATCAAAGCTGCCTGCCAGATACTTCAAAGCAAGTATCTGTAGCGATATCTAATAAACCAAGGTGTTTCTAGGACGAGACAGATGGACAGAGAACAAGGGCATTACCTGATAATATATAATTTAAAAAATGTTTTTAATGAAGAGCAGATTAACAGAAGACTAATGTCATGTGCACTAATGGACGAATGAAGGCCCTTTCCCAGTTTCCAGAATTGACCCAGCTTTCAGACAGACCCCATTATTTAAAGGAAAGTTCAAGTCCACCTGAAGAAGAATCCTGCAATCCACAGCAAGGATATGCAATATTGGTCTTTTCTGTCTTCCCTGAAGAATACTGTGAATATTTATACAAATAACTGTACACTAGGAAACAGGGAATATCCATATCTGCCTTGTACTTTTAGCTACAGGATCCAAGCTAACATTGATACCATAAGTTTCCAAAACGTCATCATGGAACCCTTATAACGGTGGGTACATCATGTAGCGGTCAGATGATAATGGAGTCCTGACCCAAGTCTATCTCACAGTGTGTCCTCAGCCCCACACCTCTGGCCAGTGACATATCCATGGGTCCACTACGCTAGTACTGAGGTGGCTAAGGATAGAGGCTTCATGATGTCTACAGAATGAGACATCATATCTACAGGTTGTTTATCTCATGCTCTGCAGTGGATGCTATCCAGTGCAGATCAACTTGCAGGATAAATTTTTACACACTTTGTGTCCATTCTCACAAATCTATCCACATGCTTCTTTCCCAGATTTCCTTAATCTGCCCTAATCTTTTGTTCTAATCTTCTTTTTTATTATTTATTTGAAAGAGAGAGAGAGAGAGATCACAAGCAGTGGGTGGGGGGAGGGGCAGAGGAAGAGAGAGGAGAAGCAGACTCCCCCCACTGAGCAGGGAGCCTGACACAGGGCTTGGTCCCAGGACCCCAAGATCATGACCTGAGCCAAAGGCAGACACTTAATTGACTGAGCCACCCAGGCGCCCCTTGCCCTAATCTTCTAATTTTGCTGCATCCAGTTCACCTAGAAAAGACTGGGGAAGATTAAGGAAACACTACATGTTCTTTCTATCCTAGTACTAGCACAGTAGACCCAGCTGCCATCATAGCAGAGGTGGAAGCTCTTCATGGACCCAACAGCTTGGGCTATCTCACCAAGGCTGATACAATGACTGATGTTGTTGAACATCCAACCAGTCAGCAGCAGAAACAGATAGTAAACCCTCACTATGGCACCATCGCTTACAGAGACCAAGCACCTACCTGGAGATGAGTTTATCAGGCCAGACCCATTCTACATTCTAGGCATGGTTTTGCCTCTCTAGCCCATAGCCTGCAGCATGAGGAGTCAATTTAACATTCAGTATACATAGACCTGAGTGGTATACTTAGTAATCTGGAGAAGACATTTTCGGTACCCTACCATATCCCCTCTGATCTTTTTACCATGTTCATACTCACAGATATCTAGATGTACTCTTATTCTCAATATCAACTGCCTGCACCCTTTTCACGCTTCGTGAACTTACTCTGCCCGCCTTTTGTGGGAGAGCTGGAAGTGCCTTGGAACTAACATCCTCCCTGGAGTAGCTTCCTTGCTCCAAGTCCAGGGCAGCTCTCAGCTGTGACCTACTATCTCCAGAACTCCCCTGTGGAACTGATCCAAAGTTACCCTGTGTATGACCTTCAATTGATACCATCCACTTACTAGGCCTCCTTCCTCCTCATTCTATCTTCCCACTCCATTTAATTTTTTTTTCCAGGAACAGTCCCTAATAAGTCACTTTATATGAATTGTTGTCTTGATTGTTTCTCTATAGCTATGACTCCACACCCAGCACAGGGTCTAGAACACAGTAAGAAGTCAGTAAACATTTGCTGACAAACAATTGGTCATTGGGATTTAGCAAGTGTCCTCAATAGAACAGTGCATCTCACTTGCAGCGGTTGTTAAAAAAGGATGTGATTTGTGGGTACTTGTCTGGGGTACCTACCCTCCAAAAATGCAAAAAATTACTGTGTCACCATCAATCACAGAGCTCTATTTCTGGGACTTTTGTGCAGGTCAAATCAAATTTTGGTCTCTGAGGTACTCTATTAAATAGAGTAAGTCACAAGTAAATACTTTAGCTCAGAATTATGTAGGGCTATGATAAATGTGAATGTGATAGAACACATGTTTGAAAAAGCATCTAGAAAGAGGAGAAGGCCCTGAATGTGAAAGCAGATCAAAGGCAATTCTTATTTCCTTTAAAATTTACTTCAGAATCAAACTTTATTTGCAAATGATTATATCTTCAACTAGAAATTTCTTGTAGCTTAAAGAGTCCTTGTATTAGTCAGAGTTCCCCAGAGGACATAGAACAGGAGAGAGACAGATTATTTCTGAGGAATTGGATCATATGTTTATGGAAGTCCCACGATCTGCTGTCTGTAAACTGGAGACCAGTCTAGTCTCAAGACCTGAATCTCCACCATGAGAGCGAATGGAGTAAATCCCAATCTGAGGGCAGAAGACCCATATCCCAGCTGAACAGGTATATAGGGAACAATCCTCCACTTTTTATCTTATTTAGGTCCTCAACAAATTGGCTGATAGGCATCTGCATTGAAGAGGGCAATGTATTTTACTGAGCCCACTGATTCACATGCTAGTCACATCCAGAAACATCCTCACAGACACACCTAAAAATGTTGCTTAATCTGGGCACCCCATGGCTCAGTCGAGTTGATAGATATAATTAACCATCACAACCCCCAAAAGACTGAAGAAAAATTGAACTCCTAAGCCACACTGGAACTAGAGAAAAATAGTAGCTTGCACTATATCCAACATTGGCTCTTCAAACAAGCCTGGATCTTTTGATTGTTAACAGAGGGCTCTTCAGAACTGCTCGTGTCTTCTGAAGATACTCTACTAGAGTGGACTCCACAGGATAGTGTAATCACTTGGCAATTTCAACTACTGGATATTTTACACATGACTCTAAGACCACAAAATGTGAGTGTTGTAGCTTTAGATTCCCAAGTCTTGGCTCTGTGCACAGAGCCCACCCCCACACACCTCCACCCTCAAGGTAAAAGAGCACCAATATGTACAGTCCATATTAAAAAACAGCAAATCATGCTAAGTCTACCTTCAAATAAAAATCCCACATCTGACTTCTAACCACTTCCTCCGCCAATACAATTTGGATCAAAGCTGCCATTATTCCTCTTCAAATTATTGTAATACTTTCTATCTTCCTGTTTCTACCCTTGAACCCATATAGTGTAATCTCAACTCAGCAGCCAGGATGTCCTCTTAAACTATGTCTGAGAATGTCATTCCACAGCTAAAAATCCTCATTCAGAGGATTCCATTCAGCTCATCCAGAGTAAAATCCAAGGCATGTGCTAGGTTTCCAGGCTCTTTGTGATCTGCTTTCCACCTACTTCCTCTCTATCTTCTCCCAGTATCCTTTCACTCAGCCTCCTCTCTCTAAGCCACGTTGACCTCCTTCCTAGTCCTTGAACACACTGTTTTTCTGCCTTTGACCACTGAACTTGTAGTTTCTATCCTAAATGCTCTACCTGCCCCTTCCTATAGCTGCAGAGCTTGACCCCTGACTTCTATCTGGCCTTTCAGGTCTTCTCTAAACAAAATGGCAACACACATCCCCCCACCCCACCCAGTGCCCTTAGCCCTTTTCACCTAGCCCTGCCTATACCCCTCAGTTCACTTTTTTTTTCTCTGTATCCCTTATCACCATCTGCCATTACACATTTACTTGTTTGTATGTTTACAGTCTGTACCACTTGCCCCTAAGTTCCTTGAGGGCAAGGGTTTTGCCACTTTTATTTCCATGTTCCTAGGTCCTTGATGGCCAGACACATTGTACATACTTAATATCTATTCGCTGAATTTAAAAAAAATCTCTAAACAAAGTTATTGCCTCCATCTCAATATCATTTAGACAAACCTTCTACTGCCCCTTTATACACACTGCTGTGTGAGCGAGCCCAGTTGCATCCATTTAGGTATCTCTGTGTCCTGAAATGTTCCATTTTCCCCATGCTTTAGATATTTTTTTTGCCTTCACAGCCATCAAATATTAACAATCCCTCATGTCCTCAGGGAACCACCTTTCTCCTCATTTGACTACACTGCCTTGCACATAAAAAAGCTCAATTACTAGATGTTAAATGACTGAAGGTGGCAGTTTGCCAGACTATGCTAATGAAACAGCCCTCCTGTCCCTCCAAGGCAGTATGCACATTTTGACAGGGCCTTCCAGGAGACCTTGCACCAGTGCCTTAACACAAAGGTTATTGTTGAAAGTTATTGTTAAAAGAGGAGGCCAAGATAAAGTAGGATGTGTTTAGACCAGGGAAGGTGGTTTGGAGGGTGGCCCCATGTGTACTTCAAGGTCATTTATGACTATAATTCTCTGAATACCTTATTCAACAAAGAATGTGCTATTTGGCTTCTTATTTATCATGCTAATGGAGAACCAATTTGTAACAAACAGCAATGAATACATTCTGAAAAATGGTGTAAACCTGAAAACATTTACCCTCTTGCCCTCCATGTACAAATGTTTACCTGATCCAAAGAAGTAGCTCCAAGAACAGAGGTTATAAACATTTATTCGGAAAGCAAGCACACGATGTCTGGCTAATTTTTACAGAAACACATGCTTCTGATTCCAAGCCTTCTATCCAATGTGTGCAAAGCTTATTGCAAAATAAAGAATATGTCATAATAAGGAGGCTCCTGGAGGAAAATTCTGAAATATGCCTCAGTGCAGAGGTACACACTATATTAATTCTAGAGATCTGCTTTACAAGATTGTGCCTATAGTTAACAATACCGTATTGCTGTCAATACATAAAATTGACAGTACATAAAAGTGACAACATAAGATGTTGTCAGGTGGGTAGATCTGATGTTATTTTTATCACAGTAATGAAAAAAAAAGGCCATACTATCGTGGGTCCACGTATGTATATGATTCATTAATAATGGTGATTTATGCTGATTAGAAATTCTCAAAAACCAAATAGTAAGTACTTTTGTTGTTGCAACTTTATCAGAGAACGAAAAGTGGATTCTCAACCAGCTCTTGGTATTGCACTGGGAACTATAAATTCCAGACTGAAAAAGTATCTAATATACAGAAAATGGGAAGAATAAGGTAAGAATGGCAAGTAACTGCTGAAGAGGGATCTTAAAACTGCTTTGACCTGAAAAACACTTCAAACACAAAACAAGTGATTTATAAACTGAAACACAGATATAAAAATATATTCGGGTCATCTGTTTTCCTAGATCTTTCTGACAACAGTGCCATCTGGAGACTCGGTTTGACCAAGGACATGAGATCTTAAGGAAAGTTAAGACACTGAAAATGTTGCTGATGAAGTCATTCTGTTTTTACTGTTACTCCTATGCTGTTTGTCACCGTAGCAAAGAGACAACTGAAAAATCTGAAAACTGAAAAATTTGAAAACTGAAATTTTTTTAACCTAAATATGCAAAGTTACAAAAGAGAAAATAAACTCTGTAATATCACAGTGTGAATTACAGAGAAGTTAATGTGTAAGTTGTTCATCTAGAGAGTGTTATTATTTTAGGAAAATCAAGAAAATAGTAATATACCGCAATCATTCATGAGAATGCCAGTATTCACAAAAGTGTTAGTTTATAAATTTGAAATACAAGATGGTCTTCCAACCCTTAAAATGGGCAATTCAAGTAGGATCAAAAGACCTGAGAAGTAGAGAGCAAACATAACTCAAGTTTCCATAGGCTTTCCTCCGCCTGCTCATGTGGTACCTCAGCAGCCTCTGAATTTTCTCCCCAGGGGATCTGTGAAGTCCCATGAAAGGTCTCGCAAATGTTTACAGAGACTCTGATAAGCACACCCTGGATGACAATACCACATCTTGTCGGTGCCCGTGCTCCAACTGGGCATGATGCTGCCTCTACTGTGAATAGCTCCCAAAAGTCATCTCTTGTTTTGCTCATCTTCTCAGCAACTTCTACACTGTCTGGCAGGTGTGGCTGCCATTTTTCAGCAGGTGACACTGGGCATCACCACCACTGACCGTGTGAGATCCTTAAAATGTAATACCAAAGTATTGCTGGGTGGTAAAGAGGAAAAGATGTCTTCCCCTTCCTTCCTACTCTAAGACAGATGTAAAAGCATGATTTTTTTTTGTTCAGACCTTCCAGAAAAGTCCTTCACATAAAAGTTTTCAGTCTTTCTTTATTGTTGTTTTAAGAAACAAAGTCATTTATTCTGACAAGTGCCACTACTGAAATAGCGACTTCAATACCTATATGACAGTAATATATTTTTAAATTCACATGTAGACACAGACAGATACACAAAAATACACAGTTTTATGGGCTACAGTAGAATTCTTTGTTCTCCCTATGAGCATTTTGGAATTAGTATGTTTATTACAATAGCATACAAAAGACACAATATGGGTGTTCAAATCAATTATGCACAAAGTTGCTATGGACTGGGTTTCCAGGTAGAAGACATATAAGATATTTTTCCTTTTTTTTTTAATTATATAAGTTTCAGGTTTACAACTTTATAGTTCAATGTCTGCATACACTACAAATTGATTATCACCAAAAGTCTAGCTATCACACATGACCCTGTAATTGACACCCCCCTTATTATCCCTTTCTCTTTTTTTAAGATTTTATTTATTTATTTGAGAGAAAGAGAGAGAGAGAATAGGGGCAAGCGGCAGAGGCTGACAGAGATAATCCCAAGCAGTCTCTGAGTTGGGAGCCCAACACCTAGGGAGTGTGGCTGGATCCCCCAACCCTGAGATCATGGCCCAAGCTGAAGTCAAGAGTCGGACGCCCAACCAACTGAGCCACTCAGGCTCCTATCACTTTTACCCCTGTCACCCAGCCCCCAATCCCCATCTCCTCTGGTAACTACCCTCACCTGTTCTCTGTGTCTATGAGTTTGTTTTCATTTTGTTTGTTTATTCCTTTTTTGGTTTTCTTTTTAGACTCCACATAGTGAAATCATTAAGCGTTACAGTGTTTGTCTTTCTTCTTCTGACTTATTTCACTTAGCATAATACCCTCAAAGTCCAACCATGTCGCTGCAAATGGTAATATTTCATTCCTTTTATGGCTGAGTAGTAATCCATTTATATACATCTTCTTTATCTATTCAACCATCGATGGACATTTGGGTTCTTTCTACATCTTGGTCGTTGTAAATGATGCTGCAACAAACATAGGGGTGCAAATATCTTTTCAAATTAGTGTTTCTGTTCTTCTAATAAATTCCCAATAGTGGGATAGCTAGAGCATATGGTAGTTCTATTCTTCATTTTTTGAGGCATCTTCATAATGCTTTCCATAGTGGCTGCACCAATTTACATTCCCACCAACAGTGCATGAGCATTGTTTTCCACCATATCCTCTCTGACACTTGCTGTTTCTTATCTTTTTGCTACTAGCCCTTTTGACAGGTACAAGATGATATTTCATTGTGGTTTTGATTTGTATTTTCCTGATATTAGTGATCTGACCATCTTTTCATGTGCCTGTTGGCCAACTATATGTCTTTGTTCAAGAAATGTCTATTCAGATACTCTGCCCATTTTTTTAACTTCATGGTTTGTTTTGTTTTTGTTGTTGAATTGTATGAGCTCTTTACATAGTTTGTGAATATATGATTTTCCACTATATGATTTGCAAATATCTTCTCCCATTCAGTAGGTTGCCTTGTCATTTTGATGATGTCTTCCTTTGCTGTGCAGAAGCTTTTTAGTTTGAGGTACTTCCACTTATTTTATTTTATTTTTTGTTTTGTTTTTGGTTTTGTTTCCTTTGGAGTTGGAGCCACAAAAACATTTCCAAACTGATGTCAAGGAGCTTACTGCATATGTTTTCTTCCAGGAATTTTATGGTTTCAAAACTTACATTCTAATCTATTTTGAGTAAATTTTTGTATATGATAGTATAAGGTAGTTACATTATTTTGCATGCCACTGACCAATATTTCCTACACCATTTATGGAAGAAACTGTCCTTACTACATTGTATGTTCTTGGCTCTTTTGTTGTAAACTAGTTGTCCACATATGTGTGGATTTATTTCTGGGCTATTGACTTTGTTCCACTGATCTCTGTGTCTGTTTTTGTGCCAGTATCATACTGTTTTGATTACTATTGCTTCGTAGTACAGTTTGAAATCAGAGAGGTGATACCTCCAATTTTGTTCTTTCTCTAGATTGCTTTGGCTATTTGAAATCTTTTATGGTTCCATACAAATTTTAAAGTTATTGGAGCTAGTTCTGTGAAGTATGCCGTTAGGATTTTGATAGGAAGTGTGTTGAAACTTACAGATTGCTTTGGGTAGTATGGATTCTTCTATTCTATTCTATTCTTCTTCAAATAGAATTCTTCTATTTGTTCTAAGAGCACAGAATACCCTGCTATTTATTTGTGTCTTCAGTTTCTTTAATCAATTTTTTGTGGGTTTCAGTGTACAGGTCTTTCACCTTTTTGGTTAAATTTATTTCTAGGTATTTTATTCTTTTTTATGCAGTTATAAAGAGAATTTTCTTAATATCTCTAATAGTTCAATATTCGTGTATAGAAATACAATAGATTTCTATACACTGATTTTTTATTTTACAGCTTTATTGAATTCATTTATTAGTTCTAACAGATTTTTCGTAGAATCTTTAGGTTTTTCTATATGGAGATGGTATCATGTCATTGGCAAACAGTGACAGTTTTACTTCTTCCTTCCTGATTTACCCAAAAGTTTTTCAGTCCCTTATTCAAATAGACCCTACACTCTGCAGCCATTTGTAATCTTTCTTACACAAGATCTTGGTTAAGAGTCTGGGGTCTGATCCAGAGAAAAAGGTAATAGATCCCACCGATACCAGAGCATTGAGCTGTCTGAAGGCTGCCATCAATTTAAGCAGTGCTGAATTCCATGGGGAAGCTCTAAGACTGACTTGAGCTATTCTGATGTTCTGGTTTTAACTTAAGTGCTGCCTTACACACCAAATGTCTCACGGAGATTTGAGTTAAAATAGCCTTTCTGATTTAACTTCTTTTGTTTACCTTTCTTTTTAACACCTCCCTCCTTTGGATATATTCATTGGCTCATGTAGCATGGCTAGAGAACACATATTAGTGAGACAATCTGGCTCTTCTCCTCACTGCTTATCCCTATTTTTATCCCCCATTCCCAACTGAGACCTCCTATCCAGCCAGCTTCCATGTTTTACGCAAAGGTTCTTTTCATTTCCAAAGGGCTCCTATAGCTCTTACTTGAGTATCCTGCACCAGACCTCCAGGCACCAGCAATGTGCAAAGGTCAGATTCAAGCTGAGCCCTCAGTGAAACATGATTGAGATATTACGTGAGACACAGAATCTCTTAAAACAAAGAACCAATGGATTAAATTCAAAGAAATGTTTGAAGATTACAGGTTCTGGGTACATTGGGGCTTTCTGAGGATTATAAAGTCGTGTTGCTTTATATAATAAACAATCAGATCTATCCAGAGATTATCATACCAAATCTGAGTAAATGCTGAGCAGCCTACCAAAGGGAGAAGAATAGGAAAAGGCAGGAAGCTAAATTGGGATATGCGGGTTCTGCTTCCATCAAGGTCACTAAGAAGTTCTCAACTTGAGCAGGGCACTTACTTACACTTCCTGGTCCTCATTTATCACATGAAAGGGCTGGACTGAGTGCTGAGTGATTGTCAAGGACTTTTTCAGTTGTAACAATTTATTTCAGTAATAATATATGGTTCTCTAAGCAACCTAGAAAAGAAGGCTGGTCATAAATAAATGAAACAGAGCTGTGCCTCAGTTGGTAAAACGATTGTACCCAGCAGGGGATTTGGGCAAAAGGAAAGTGGTTTTGAGAGCTGACAATAAGGGCGGAGGGGTGGGGGGGGGTGTGGATGCTAGGCAGCAGGAAAGCCAGGGAACTGCCAGTTCAGTGCAAGATTTATAGTGATAACATGACAACTGGCACACTGTTCAAACAATGGTATTTCAAATCAGATAAAAGCACTTTCACAGAACTCCAAAATACCATATATATGTTAAAATTCACTTCATAGATAACGTTACAAGTGTGTTCTTTGAGATTAAAGTGCAGTTTACAGGGATTCCAGCTAATTTTAAGAAAGAACATATCTGACTTCATGCAGTTTCCTATTTGATGTAGGACATCCATTTTTAAAATGTCACCTTTTAGGCAATGGATTTTTTCACTTAATCCCAGTGAATGCCAACTGTACCAGCAACTGCCAAAGACAACGCTTCCCAGCCTTTTATGTGTAGAAAACCAGCAGTTTAAGCACAAGAGAATCAGCACTTGAAAGCGGTAATACTTTGGGAGTTATGTGGAAGAAAAAATAAACTTCTTGAGATTTGTGGAGGGAAAAGATACACACAGACACACACATATGCACCCATACACACACACGCATGCACACACACACAGTCCACATTCTGAGTCTTCTTGACAGATGTTTTACTAAGGCTCAAGCAAGGGTTATTTGAGCCAGAAGAAAATAAAATTAGTCAAAGAGCTGGCAGGGCTGATAATTAGCTGTGTATAAGATTAAACCTTAAAAAGGCACAGTAAAAGAGGTGTTTAGATTTACAGTGGCACATATATAACCATCAAAATTGGGAAGTCCAGACGCAATGGTAATTTATGTGGTTTTGGTTTGTCTCTACTATTCAGCATTCTTTATAGTCTAAGAAGGAAAATTGGGATTCAAATGTGAATTTCATGTTTTGTGGCACCTTATTAAAATTATAATGAAAAATTCAATTCCTCCACTCAGAACTTCAGCATATAATGAATTGCGTAAAAAGAAAAGTACAGGGGAGAAAAAGTACAGTTCAGTGTGATAAAGTAGAAAGAGTATCAAGCTTGGAGTCATAAGACCAGGATTCTATTCCCAGCTCTGCTAATAACGGGCTGTCTGATTTGAGGCACATCATTTTATTTCTCTGAGCCTCGGTTTTCGCATTTGTAAAAGGTGGGGACTGGTTCTGATGAATACAATTCTGCGATCACTAATGTCAGACCTTGAAGTACTTTCTGTGCCAGGAGAGTCACTAAGCCAATTATCAAACACTCTTGTATAATAGAAAACAGCATTTCATTAAATCCATCCCCTCCCATGAGGTCTGAAGTAGACAGAAGAACCCAAACACTTGGTATATCATGCATCTAGTTGATCACAATGTATCTGTAGAATATCCCTTTTCTGACATTTAAGAAAGGTCAAAATTCTAAAGAGCTTAATAGGAATGTTAATGCCCTTTAAAATGGTATGGCCACTTGGTTATGTTGAATCATTCAAAGGTCCCTGAGACTGTGAAAAATGAATGACATTGACCTTGAACATCTACTCTACTCTTGTCCAGAGAGAAGGGGTAAGGGAAAGGGAACAATACTGCTAATCTGTCAAGAAATTATATAATCGCTATTAGTAATATATATATGAAGTGTTCTGTTCATATCTTCTTACCGATATTTATGTCCTGATAGGCAATTTTATTACACTGAAAGATTTCTGTGCAATATTTCAGCAGTTTTCTACTCAGGTGCTAAGATGCAGTGTAATTATGATAAACATCAGCTAGCATGCCACCTGCCTACAATATTACAAATGGAAAGGCAGAGATGCAATTAGACATTTGGCTGCACAAAAGTGAGTGCTGGATTAATACAGTTTTACTTTTAGGAGTTTTATTTTATTCTTATTTTGAGAAAATCATTGTTTAGCCTCTTTACCCAGATTCTCATCCCTTTCATTCAGGTCTGTAAAAATCCTCATCCATTTAGAAATACTGGACATCATGTATCCTATTAACTCATAATCAGCAAAGTATATTAGGTAATTTTTTAATGAATGTATATTTAGTTTATCTTTGTTGAATATTTTGATAACAAAAGAGAATTTTACAATGCCATTTTATAGTTTTCATATCCCAACGTGATAGGCCACTAATTTTCAGAGAAGCTAAAATCCTATTTTCTTACTCCTGAATTCCATCCCTATTCTCACTTCATAAAAAGCAAATCAAAACCAATTGATGGTATATTCCTGTCTAGAGTCTGAGAAGAAGTCACTGAAGCAATAAATTACTTAACCTGATGTAGATAAATATATAAGAACTTCAACTTTGTCTTTATTTAAATGCTAAGAATTAAAGGTTTTAATATACATTTCTACAATCCTCCTAAAAATGTTTTAGATTTTTTTTTTTTTAACAGAGAGAGAACACATGCAGGGGGAGTGGCAGAGAGAGGCAGAAGGAGAAGCAGTCTCCCCACTGAGCAAGGAGCTGGATGCAGGATTCAATCCCAGAATCCTGGGATCATGACCTGAGCCGAAAGCAGATGCTTAACTGACTGAGCTACCCAGGCATCCTTACAAACCTCCTACAAATTGTCAAAGAAAAGTATTTAATGTATCAAAACATTTTTATAGGGAACTGACTAGAGGTGATGGGGTGAAGTAGGGTTAAATAGCAATATATCCAAATTTATTGAGGAATAATTGACAAATATAATTGTATACATTTAAAGTATACAGTGTGATGACTTGACATACATAGACATTGTGCAATGATTACCATGGTCAAGATAATTGATATATCTAATACATCCATCATTGACTCTTTGTGCATAAATGCGTGATGAAGTTTAGGATGTTCTCTCAACAACTTTCAAGTACACAATACTATATTGTTAACTATATCACCATGCTGTACATTAGATTCTCAGAACTTATTCTTATAACTCAAAATTTGGACCCTTTGACCTTCACCCCCCCAGACCCTGGCAACAACCATTCTATTCTTTGTGAAATAAAAGATTTTCATTCCAATGGATTAAGGCTGTATTACATGCCCACTATAATATCCTTCTTCAAGCTAGTGAGACTTCCTGCTTTAATCTACATATATTCAGTTAATTGTATATGAATGAGTATTGGAAATAAATACAATTTTAGAACTCAAAGAGTTGTTCAGGGATCCATTCACATGGTCAAGAATTCGGAAGCCAAACCTAACAACATAGATTAGAACGTATGAACCAATGACTTTGGTACAACACTGCCTGGATTTTAATCTGGCCCTACCACTTAATAGCATGAGGAATTTGGCAAGATTAGGAAAACCTCACTGTGCCTCTGTTAATTCATCGGTAAAATGCGACAAAAGTGCATCATAATATTGATATGAATGTTTCAAGGAGTAACACAGGTAAAGGATGGGAAAAGCGCTAGGAACTTAATGATAAGTACTGAGAAGTATTGATAATGAACACGATTATTACATATTTGCTACTATTCTGTATTTCTGTAACAAAAGTGAAAACTTATGGATTTAGCTGTCCCGATTCACTGCAGCCTATGGCCAACTTATGTGGCTTTGAGAATGTCAAAAACCTGGACATACAACCTACATGAGAACTGGTAACCTTCCTGTACCGCCTTATTAAGCTGGGTTTTTAAATAGCGGAGTAGCCTGGCTTTGCCCCTGGCCCACAGCATGGGAATTATGTTCTAGTCCAAGTCAGCACAATACTAACACCTGGATAAAAGGTTTTAAACAAACGATTTAAGCCATCAATCTCGAAACCTATTGGTGTATTTTTTAATGGAAAATAGAGATGATTGTTTTATTCATCCCAATGATTATTGTTCCAATGATTATAGTTCTGCAGTGTATCCATACCTATTAAATGAAAGGAACACTATATGAAAGTACTTTACTAGGGTTTACTTAGGGTTAAAGAAAGGTGATCCACAGTGATGGAGTTTGTGATGAAAAAGAAAAAAAAACCCCACCAATGCGTGTATTTCTTTTTCTTTCTTTCTTTCTTTTTTTTTTTTTTTTTTTTTTTTTGCTAAATTCACTAGTTTTCCTGTATTTTTACTTTCTCTCCAAACACACTGTGAAACTCAGTTAAAAGGCACAGAATAATGATTCCTGCATCTCCTGCAAACCTTACTATTACCAGTTTTATTAACCCACATTCTTTACTTGAGCCTTTGGGGGAAAAGTGATTCAAAAGAGTTCAGGAATGACCTCTGAGTTCAGAACTATTGTGAGAAAACAAGTCCTGCTCCTTATCTCAGAAAGTCTGACCTCTCAACTTTTAGTGCAATATATGTCCCTGGAGAGGGCATTGACAATCCCAAAGGCCTTCCCATCCAACCAGCTAATATCAACAAGAAGTGTTGACCTTTTCAGCACAGCGTTATTCAACTTTTCTTCACAGCTGTCAACAAGCTTGGACTGCAATTCTGACAGTTTTTAAGCAACCTATTTTCCTTGCCTTGCCGAATCAAATTGTGAGTGAAATTGCATTGAAGTCTGATATGTTCTTGTTACCCACATGTCATTTAAACTCTGCTCTATGTAATTCATATATTGTTCATGAAAGTTTACTGAAAACATTTGGAGGAAGAAAATGTTTTCAATTCTTATGTCTATGGAACTATTTTATTTTTAATGAAGCAATGAAGGTTAGGAGTGTTTTTCTTCTTTCATGAGTCCTCCCATGCCACAGAAATAAAAGATACAGGTAGAAAGTAGCTGTTTACTCCTGTAAGTTTCCTCACTAAACCATATTATCTCTGTGGATAAGGCACTTTGCAGCTGGTTGAGTATCTAAGAAAACTAAGCAAATTTCTACATGTCACTAAGTGCAATTTGCTGCAGAGAGACAGTAGTTTCATGAGCAGCATCTTAATAATTGAAAGAGCTGGTACAGACATCTAAAAACTCAAAGGGAATAAAATACCTGTTGTGTTCCTACTCTACAAACCAAAATTGCAAGGCTCAGCAAGGAGAGTTCCACTAACACAGAGAATACTCCTGTAGGGAAAATGATTATGGAAATGTATTACATTATAATTCAGTAAAAGCTAAATATGGGATAAAATGATAGCTAATACTGATTTAATGTAATGCCAAGTACTGTTATAAGCATTTTACATGTGTTAAGTCATTTAATTTTCAAAACCCAAAGAAAAAATACTATTATAAGCACCATTTGAAAGATGAGAAATGGAAACAAAAGAAAGATTAAATAACTTTACAAAAATAACAGCCAGCAAGGATCAGAAACAGAATTTGAGCCCAAGCTGTCTGATGCTCAAATCTTACTCTTCACCAAGGTGATAGCTGATAAATCACTAGGGCTATTGAACAAATACTGAAATTGGAAAGGGGTGGCCCATGTGCTTGTTTAACCAATGATTAGTGAGTACCCGTGATGTGTCATCTCCACTAGAGACTTCAGGGGCCAGGACACAATTCATTCTTGAGGTGATGGAAGTGTATATCAAATACAGCTTTCATTACCAGGGTCCCTGAGGAGTTAATGAGCAGAAACCTTCTGTGAACCAGCACTGGGCATGTAGTATAGAGGAAAATCAAAGACTTACTACGTTAAGCCTTTTGGAAATTTGGGACACTCTATTACTCTTGCAAACTTAGCCTACCCAGGCATGGACATATTGCCTCACAATTAGGAGGGTTCATTCATGCTCACGGAGTCTGGTTTTGGAGGAGATTTAGGATGAGGATGATTTATCCAGGTGAAGACAGGACACAGAGAAAGGAAAAATTACAAGCAAAGGCCCAAAAGCAAAAAAAAAAAAAGTATGAGGCTTTTAAGAATTTCAAGTGGTGGAGAGGTCCAAAGATATTCACATTAGAAGGAAAGGATAAAGTGCACAATTATTCACACAAAATTTCATGTTTAACAATTAACTCTTCTTATAATCCACTTTTAAAAGATGTGGTTAATAAAGAGTTCCAAATTACTTATTAGTTTATATATTTAGGGATGTCAAAGAATCCTTAAATTCATTCATACAAGTGTTGGGGGCTTAATTCTATTTCACTGTTGTCTCAGAATGCCAACAAAATTTTGAAATCAGACTAACTCTCAACAGTCCCACAGATTGTTAGTGGTAGAGGATCAACTAGCAAGACCTCCTGATTCCCAGAATTTTTGCTTCTTTCTCATTCCACTTTTTAATTTTATTTTAGGTTTGTAAGTGAGCTGGAGTAAGCTGATAGAATATTATTTTAAGGACAGATTAATAAATTAGGAAAACATTCACTGAGTATATAATACAGATGGGACCAACTTCTCAATGCCCCATCACCAGGGGGCTTAGAGTTGCCAGCTACAGAACAATTGCCATCAGGTAAGGCTTTTGTTAAATATTTGTCACCTTATGTGACAAGTCATGCCATTAAGGGAATTGCACTAATTATTTCTAAATTTTAGTTACATATTATACCCTTCGATAAAGGTACTTTTTGTCTACTTAAAGATAAATATTGACTACTCCCTTTTTTATACATGGAGACCAATATTTCTTTCTCAGTTGATGGAAACCATCCATGAATTATGTAGAAAACACTGCCAGGGTAAACTACTTTGTTAAACAAACATTGCTTTGAAATGGGGTCACCCATGGAGAATTGTATTGGGAAGGTGTGATGGACATGTGTGCTTACATCAAAAGGGGAGATGTAGTAAAAATGCATTGAAAGGCAGTGAGATCTACTTAATCAGTATACTGAACTTAGAAGCAGAAAGTTTTGTTGAAATTTAAACTCGAAGGCGCCTGGATGGTCCAGTTGTTAAGCATCTCTGCCTTTGGCTCTGGTCATGATCCCAGGGTGCTAGGATCGAGCCCAGCCTCTGGCTCCTTTCTTGGCAGGAAGCCTGCTTCCCTCTCTCACTGCCCCTGCTTGTGTTCCTGCTCTCACTCTCTCTCTCTCTCTGTCAAATAAATAAATAAAATCTTAAAAAAAAGAAAGAAAGAAATTTAAACTTCGATCAGAATCTGGATCTACTTCTTATGTACAAATCCAGCCCTCTAATTGCCTACATTCTGCTATTGCCTTCCTGGAGAACTGGACAAGTGATAAGATATTGATGAAGGTTCTGAAAGATGAAAAAAAACATGTTTTTTGTTAAATATGGTGAAAGTTTCTGTGTATATAAAAATTCTTTCTTCTTGTGTTTCTTGAGACTATCACTTATCCTCTTAGATAATGGAAAGCTGTTAGATATTACACTTTCTCCGTATGTTGCTATCAGTATTACTAATTTCCCTTCTTTTTACACCCATCCCCCAGAAACATACATGAATATATGCCACTTTTTGCATTTTTCACATCACAAAATAATTTTATTCAATCACGGCTCCTCTATAGAAGCTTCTTATAACAATCTCTAATTTTACCCATCTGGTCATGCAGTGTGCCTAAAAGCCCATACAGCTCATTTTTCATCACTTTGACAGATTCTCTTCAATTTCAGCTTTTTTCTCCTCAGTCAGCATTTCTTCTCACCCATGCATGAACATTATCCAGGGACAGAAGCTGTAACTATAGCCTATACAGAGCAGTCTTCGATTCTTTCTTGGGAGTGAGTTTGATATAAGTAAATTTAAAATGCTCATGTCTTTTAGCATAAAGTGTTAAATGATCCATTTCTGGCCATTCTACTTTCTGATCCAGTTTTTAAAGGCACATTGCTATGAAAAACAAAGTAAGTTCTTGAACAATGTGCCTCATTTCCTGGCATCTAAGTAGACAGAAAAAATTGAATGAAACTTCTTCAATTATATAAGAAGGAGAAGCCAAGCATCCCTGTCCATAAATTCTAAGATTTAAGATTGTTTATTGAAGGAAAAACCCTTCTTCATCTTCTTTGTCCTTCTCTGCCCAGCTCCTTCCCCTTGAGACTGACCAATATAAGGCTGCATCTCCATGGACAGCTGGTTCATTCTAGCTGACTTCTGACTGGGTTCAACCAATGGGTTTTAATGGCAAAATATCAGAGGAGAGGAGGAAAAAGAGGTCAAGGTATTTTGTCCCCATAACTACCCACTCTGGGCCAGTATTATAGCAGGGGTTACAACTTTCTAGGGGTTCACCTACTGTCTGTGGTTCCTTTTCTTTAGCTCCAACTCCCACTGGACTCTGTTAATACCATTTCCTTTCCTTGGCTATTCAGAACTAAAGATGCTGACTGCTTTCTGCTGTTACGAATGTCTGGATATCTCAACACTCCTTATTGATACGTTCCCTTAAGTCCCTACACCCAAATACAAGTACTCTCTCCATTAAAATATCTTATACCACAAGAGTTAAGTTTTATTCTCCACTGAGACCTAGCTGCTATAACCAGTTTACTTGGTTATTATGTATCAGTGTCATTCTGGTGGAAGCTACTGCCAAAAAATCATCCTCAAAAAGAGTGAAGTAAAAGCCACATGTCTCTCAAAGAGATGTATGTACACCCAAGTTGATAGCAGCATTATTCACAATAACTATAGTGTGGAAGCAACCCAACTGTCCATAAATAGATGAATGGATAAGCAAAATGTGGTACATACCTATAATGGAATATTATTCAGCCTTACAAAGGAAGGTAATTCTGACATATGCTACTACATGGATGGCTCTTGAGGATATTATTTCACTAAGTGAAATAGCCAATCAAAAAAAGGCAAACATTGTATGATTCCATTAATATGAGGTACCTAGAATAGTCAAAATCACAGAAATAGAAAGTGGAATAGTTGTTTCCAGGGGCTAGGGGACAGGGGAATAGGAAGTTATTGCTTAATGTATAAAGAGTTTCAGTTTCACAAGATGAAAAGAATTCTGAAGATGAATGGTGGTGGTAGTTCCACAAAATTATGAATATATTTCATACACTATACATTTAAAAATAATTCATATGTATGTTTAAAAGTGGTTAACATAGGGGCACATGGATGGTTCAGTCAGTTAAGCATCCAACTCTTGATTTCAGCTCAGGTGGTGATCTCAGAGTTGTGAGATCCAGCCCCATCATGGGCTCTGTGCTGGGTGTGGAACCTGCTTAAGATTCTCCACTCCCTCTCTCTCTGCCCCTACCCTCCTAAAAATAAATAAATAAAAATAAAATAAAAGTGGTTAACATAAATTTTATATTATGTGTATTTTACCACAATAAAGAAATTGAGAAAAATAATAGTAAAACTGATGGAGCATCATGAGAATTAAATAATCCATGTAAAGCTCTGAGCTTAGTGCCTAAGAAATAGTATATCCTCTTGGTCATAGTTGTTTTGCTGTCCTTGCTGTATTTATTCTATTTTAGCTTTAATATCATTGTGGTTAAAAAAAAATGAAAGTTTTAATAATGGTGTCATTTCATTTTTATGCTGAAGAAAGCGATATGTGCAATGTTTTACCCTTCAGAACACTGTTTTGTTCAAATGTATTATTTCGTGTAGATCAATTTGTTAAGAGCATCGTGAATACGGTTTACATTATGACACTTCATTTATTTAAGTTGTTCTTGATATTTCATTACTATTTTATAATTTTCAACACACAGGTTCTGACTGGTTTTGTTAGAATTTGTATCTAGACTTGTTGTTGGTTCGTTTTTTTTTTCCCTGAGTGATTGTAAATGGTGTTGATTTTTAAACTTTCATTCTCCACATTAAAAAAAAAAAAAAAGAGGTTGCTTCAAGTGACTGCTGCTCAGAAAATGCTATGGGAAGCATAAAGAAGGGTGTCTCTAAATAAGAATGATTAGAGGTTTCCACGGAGGAGGTCATATTTCAGCTGAGTTTTAGTAGACCAATAAAAGGTTGAAGAAGTCAGATTAAAGGTAGGAAAGGTAGTTTGAGTCAGATAGAACATGGACAGACAAGAATCTAAGGCATAGAATTATGCAGAGGAGTTAACAAGTCATTTCCTTTGTACTTTACTATGGTACTTTGTTCTGAGTTTTATTTCGTGGATTTAAAATAAAATAAAAATAATAGTTGTAAAGTATCAGTGTAAAGGCCTATATACTTTAGAGATAAATATGTAAGCAAATGCATTTCTTAAGCATAGAAGATGGAGGTAAGAAACATTTGTCATTCCTTTGACTGATCAACATCTAAAATCCCTTCCCTTTGTGGGAGAAATTCTTAGTCTTTTGAGTTTCAGAAGATTCAGCATTCCACTATAAAACTTAAGATTTGTAAGTCTCCTTGTAAGTAGGTCAGTGTGGTCCAGACTTTGCTAAAGAGGTTCAATAGCTTGAACTTCGAACTGAAGTTTGGCAACACAGGAATTAGGAGATAAATGAGGAATCTATGATACAGAAAGCAGTAGGAACAAGGCCAAAATCCTGGGCAAGAAGCAAAAACTACTCAAATGTGAACACATGATACCTTTCATAAAGGAAAAGAAAAAAGGATGACTGAGAGGTGAAACTAGGAACCCAGAGAACAGAGACAAAAGCCATGAAAAATTATTCCAGACTTTGAGACTTAATTAATCATCAAACATTTGCCTAGTTGGATTTCAGAGTTCCTATCAATGACTCCCTTCTGCATCCCACCCCCTCCCTTTTTTAAATTTAATTTTATTTTTTCAGTGTTCCAAGATTCATTGATTATGCACCACACCCAGTGCTCCATGCAATACGTGGCCTCCTTAATACCCACCACCAGGCTCAGCCAACCCCCTACCCCTCTCCCCTCCAAAACCCTCAGTATGTTTCTCAGAGTTCACAGTCTCTCATGCTTCATCTCCCCCTGATTTCCCCCAATTCACTTTTCCTTTCCTTCTCCTAATGTCCTCCATGTTATTCCTTATGCTCTACAAGTAAGTGAAATCATATGATAATTGACTTTCTCTGCTTGACTTATTTCACTCAGCATAATCTCCTCTAGTCCTGCCCATGTTGATACAAAAGTTGGGTATTCATCCTTTCTGATGGAGGCATAATATTCCATTGTATGTATGGACCATATCTTCTTTATCCATTTCTCTTCTGAAGGGCCCCCTCCCTTTTTTAACAGTAAATTTTATATAAAAAAAATAATAACCTATGTCTGTTCCACCATTGTACATTGGAGGAGGAAAAGAGGAAGAGATAATTTGTCACTTTAGTTTCACAGCTTTACAGATTGAACGGATACATACCTAAGGAACAGTATGTAAGGTACTACATTTGATGATGAATTCTATCCGTGCCTGGACATAATTTGGTAAGATTCTAGACTTTGAGATGATGTTGTAATGAGAAGAAACTCTGGGAAATATCAGTTGGGATGGAATGTATTTGCATGTAGGATGGACTTGGATTATAGGGATCCAAACAATGAACTATGGAAGACACTCTCTAAGATGGTAAAGTCTTCTGATATACAAACCCTAATCTCCTCTATTTGAGTGTGGGTTTGACTTACTGACTCACAGAATATAGCGGAAGGTGTACACGTATGTGTGTGTGTGTGTGCGCGTGTAACAAAAGGTATGGATGATATTAGATTATAAAAATACTGAGAACTGGGGCTTCCAGCTTTCATGCTTTCTTCCTTATTTATTCTGAAGAAAATCTGCTTCCATGTTGTGAACTGCCTTATGGAAAGATTCACACGGTAAAAAAGGGAGGAAGGTCTCCATATAACATCCACAGATGAAACAAGATCCCCAGTCCAAAAACCTGCAGAACAGGATTTTTCCAAGAACCACCTAAGTGAGTTTGGAATTGGTTCCTCTGCCACAGGATGAAACCACCGGCTGGCCAATAGCTTGATGGCAACCAATAGCCTGAAGCCTTGATCTAGAGGCATCCAGTTAAACTGCACTCACATTTCTGACACAGAGAAACTGCGAGATAATAAATGATTATTGTTTTAAGGTTCCAAGTTTTGAGGGAATTTGCTATACAGTAAAATATAACTAATATGAATCTCTAAAAAGTCAATACAATTCAGTTCATTAGATAATGTTTAAAGTTGAAAATAATCAGGAAATGATACTGTTTATTATTTAGAAATATGAAGTTCAGAGTTGAAAGGGATTTGCTCTGTATCTCGGGAATAGAAAGGGGTGGAGCAATGATCACTACTTTTTCATTAAGCTCTTTGACTTTCAGAAATTTGCCTTGGGTTTCTGAAAAACCTCTTCTAGAAAATCCCTTCTCTACAGCTTCTGAAGAGCCACGTCTCCATTTAAAGACTTCAAAATTTCATAGCATTATGTAGTATTAGCTGCATTTCCAAATGCATTACCTCTGTAATTCTCTCATTTCCTTCAATAGAAGGTGAGAATAGTGCAGATTTTGACATTGTCCTGAAAGCAGAAGAAAAAAACTAGCCATGAAAAAGATTCCATAACTCCTGATGGACAGTCAATTCATAAAATGTCAAATATTAAATATTCAAATTATTTGAGTGGTCTGACACTTAACAAATTTGCAGAGGAAAAAACATAGAGCACATGAGAAAGACTCAAAATAGTGAGATTCATAAGCTAAAACTTGAAAAAAGTAAATCAATGTAATTTAATGCTGAGCCAATGGGGTCTTGCTTGACTTAACTTCTCTCATTAAAAAGCCATATTGCCTTCTTTGCTTTTTTTCATTGAACAATAGCTTACATCTATAACCATGTTAAAAACACAGAAATCAAGAGAAATGTCAAAGCTCAGAGAATGAAATAAAATTCTAGGATTTGAAGGAATTGAAGTTAAGCACCACCACTGACCTTCCTGAAGTTACATGAACTCACATAAGCTAATTAAAGAACACCTATGGGGTGAAAATAAAAATGATCACAGGCCTCATAAGACTGTGTTGGGACTAACAAATAAAATGGATCATAAAGCACTTAACCAAATAGAACCGAAAGCCTTGGAACTAAATACTTTACTAACAATATTTTGGTGTCCTCATTTAACCCCTAGAAATTGAAAAACATTGACTATAGACCTAAGAGTATAGAGATGGAAAAAACTGGCTGACAGTTTCCAAAGCAAATCTTTCTCCTCGAAAGAAGTGTTTACCACTCAAATATAATTAAAATTTTACCACTCAAATATAATTAAAATTAAAAAAAGCAAAACAAACAAACAAACCCCCCAAACTTCTCCCAGGATGAAGGATGACAAGTAATGAAAATAAAAACCACAATAGTCCATGACCCCTATGATTTATTGAGGGCTTACTATATGCCAGAGATTATGCTGAGCATTTTCCTTCTATTATTTATTTACTCATCATAAATCCCTACTAGTTGGGTATATTTGTACCTATTCTAAAAGGGACCCTAATAATAAATGGGTCATAAAATAGTGGAGCTAATATCCAAGCAAGGATCTGTCTGAATATAAAATCTGGTGGGCAAGAAAGCACAGCACTGGTAATGTAAATATCCTGGAAAAATGTTTGTTGTTTTAATGAACAGAAATATTTCAAGTTCTTTGTTGCCAAACATACTAAACACTTTTCACATCATCCCTGGGCCCAGGCTCCACTAAGGGAACTTAGGCAAACATTTCGTGTTTGAGGATGACCCAGTTACCTGGCCATATTGACAAAACCAAAAGCAACCAGCATCCTGAAATTAACCATCCATTGACTGGCATTGTCCAATGAGGAAAGTGGAATGATCAGTGTAAACTGAAGGGATGGTTATGAACTAGCCAATCAGATTCTCTTTTTAATTTAAATTTGTGAAGTTTTGAAATAGTTTAAATCCTACAGAAAATTTATCAGCAAAGCGTGAAGAACTGCAGCCTGCCCTTCACAAATACCCTGATTGTTAAATCTTACATTCGCCCCATTTCTCTTTCTTTAGAAAAAGATGGTGTTGTTGAGTCATTACCTTTAAAAACTGCAGTGTGTACCCCCTTCCTCCAAAACAAGGATACTCTCCCATGTTAATACCATATACTCCCTCCAGTCAGGAAATAAACACTGATACACTAACATCTGATTTACAGACACCATTCCAATGGCGCCATCTACTGGCATCAATTTTGCCGTCTGTCTCAATAATGGTTCTTTCGTTTCTAGTCAAGGATGGTACCTGTAAAGACGCATTACTTCTACTTGTCTCCTTAGTGTCCTTCAATCTGGAACAGTCCCTTGGGCTTTTCCTATCTCTCATCCTTCATAGCCTTAGGGAGTACATGTCTTTTCATTTTTCCGAAGAAGACATACAGACGGCGAACAGACCAGAGAAGATGCTCAACATCACTCATCATCAGGGAACTACAAATCAAAACTACAAGGAGATATCACCTGACACCCATCAGAATGGCTAAAATTAACAACACAGGAACCCCGAGATGTTGGTGAGGATGTGGAGAAAGGGGAACCCTCTTGCACTGTTGGTGGGAATGCAAACTGGTGTAGCCACTCTGGAAAACACTATGGAGGTTCCTCAGAAAGTTAAAAATAGAATTACCCTATGACCCGACAATTGCACTGTTAGGTGTTTACCCAAATGATACAAAAATATGATTCAAAAAGACAAAGGCAGACTGATGTTTATAGCAGCATTGACAACAATAGCCAAATTATGGAAAGAACCCAAGTGTCCATCAACTGATGAATGGATAAAGAAGTTGTGGTATATATAAAATGGAATTACTCAGCCATAAAAAGAATGAAATCTTGCCATTTGCACTGACATAGATGGAGCTAGAGAGCATCACGCTAAGTGAAATAAGTCAGAGAAAGACAAATACCATATGATTTCACTCATATGTGGAATTTAAGAAGTGAAATAGATGATCATGGGGGGAAAAAAGAGAGAGATGAACTATAAAACACTCTTAACTATAGAGAACAAACTGAGTGTTGGTGGAGGGGAGGTTGGTGGGGGATGGGCTAATGGGTGATGGGCATTAAGGAGGGCACTTGTGATGAGCACTAGGTGTTTTATGTAAGTGATGAATCTCTAAATTCCATACCTGAAGCTAATATTACACTGTATGTTAACTAATTGGAATTTAAATAAAAACCTAAATTTAAAAAAAAAAAAGGCATTCAGGTCTTTTATTCTATAAGGCGACCCCAAACCTAGGTCTATGCACTGTTTCCTTGTGACCAGAATCAGGCCAACCATCCAAGGCATCAACGCCAAAGAAATGACACTGTGCTGTTCTCAGTACTTCACATCTGGAGACTCATTATGATTATCTCTTCCAAGGTAATATTTACCTTGATTACACGGTCAAGTTGGTATCTGCCAGATTTTTCCACTATAAAATCATTATTTCTGGTTTTGTATTTGATTAGTATTTGGAGGGAGATATAGATCCCTCTTTGTACCATTTGATCTGGGAATATCGAAAGACTTCGATATGGAAGCAAACTCAAATAGCGGAGCTAATTCACCTTAATGGCAAATGACTGAAATGAAGATGAAACCTTCTATTTCTAGAAACTGGTTCCACATGGCTGAGCTCTATTATGACTTCTCAGCTTCCTGAATCTGGAGAGTTCAGCTTTTCCTGAATTTGGGTTCTGTGCACACTTGAAATCACCTTAGGCCTGGGTCAGATTCCAACAGAAACATGCTATGTGGCAGAATTTTGCATGTGGGAGGTTTCATGGAAGGTGCTCTAGGGAACAACGCCTCTAAAGAAATGAGAGAAGCAGGATTAAGAAGAAAAGTCAAACTGCTATACAGCTGTATCAGAAGCCTCAGCCGGTCCCATGAGGAGCTCTAGAGCTGGGATGACCCTTCAGATTTGGCCTGAATTGAAGCAAAGGGGACTGCACCTTTGTATTCTCTGTATGGACAAGCCACTAGGCCAAGTTTTCCCTAGAGAAGGGTAAGTACTATGGGTGAGAGAGTTCCCACTGTCAAGGAAAACTCCCAGGGAGGGGTTTAGTTGGGAACTGTGAGCAGCCCAAACTCCTCCCAGTGAGGGAATGAGTACCTCAGCCCTGAAAGGGGCCAGCTGGGACACTCTCACGGCACTGATTCTGGTTCACCCTTGTACCACTTACGTCTACGCACATCATGTGTTAAGTCCACTCCACCTGAGAAGAATTCCTTCCGAATTTTAATTGTTCTTTTTTTCCCAGGGAAGAAAAGAACAAATTATAGCAACCAGTGCAGCCAGTCTTTAGAGCATAAGTAATACTTATCTTCTTCCTCATCTACTACTCATTTCACAGCTCTGTGGTATAAATAGGATACTTCCTGAGGCAACCCAGACCCTCACCCCTGAGGGATCTGAGCCCCTAGACTTCAGACCATTTCCATCCATGGTTGCTGCGCCTATCTATCACTAAAATTGAACGGAGAAGTATCAAGCAATGACCCAGTAGATCATCTGGGTGTTACAGATGTTCTTCCTGCTGCTGTCATGTAACAGCCACTCTAGTTCCTCTTGATGATCAGGGTCAACTTCCCTGCCAGTATGACGACTCTCCGCCTTGTCTACTAGTCTCTTATCACAAGAAACCAAAGTAACCAGGTGGCAGCTGTAGCTGAAAGCTTAAAGGAGCTCTTTTTGTGTTCCCTGATGGAAGAATCCATACTTAAAATCACAGGAAAAAGCAGCACAAATTATCCAAGCGGATCGTTAAGAGTTATAGTGAACAGGGCCACTTCTACTTCTGAGCTCAGTTGTTGATTTATGGTATATAGCACATACTGGAAAATAGTGCCTTATCAGAGAATTTCACTTTCAAACTGGCACCTGAGTTGAGCAAGAGTCCATTTCGTCAGTCTGTCAGTTCAGGATATTCTGGGTGGCATGGTATGTTAGAGGATAACTGGATCCCATGGTCTTGTGTCCAGTGTTCATCTCCTTTCCTGTAAAGTGGGTCCTTTGGTCTGAAGCAATGTGATATAGGTTACTGTGTTGGTAGGTCAAACATTATATAAGCCCCTAGACAGAGAGGTCTTGCAAACAGGAAAAGCAAATCCAAACTTAGAATACGTGTCATCTCTAGTCAAGATGAAGAACTTTCCCTTCCATGATGGAAAGAGTTTAATGTAATCGACCTGCCACCACATGCCTTATTGGTCTCCTAAAGGGATTATGTTAGGCTGGGGGCTGAATGTTGATTCCTGTGACTGGCACATTAGACATTCAGAAGCAACAGTACCTAGATCAACTTTCGTAAGTGGCCATCCATGCTTTGGGGCCTATGCATAGCCTCTTCTGCATCACAATGACGAGCTACCCTGTTGGGCCGGCATTGGAGTAAAGGATGACAGAGCCTGGCTGACACTGACTGGCAGGTTCAGTTTACTTAGCTGTTCATATTTCTCCTACAGGGGCTGTTCTCTAGTGGGAATTAACGTAACTACAAAGGTCTTTATACTTTGTACCTACTCCCATCGGCTCCAATCCCCTGGGCCCTATTTCCAAACTTTCCCCCTTCTAGTCTCTGCTTTATCAACAAGCCATTTGCCACCACTCAGGAATCTATACATATCTTTACTAAAGCAAAGTCTCTCATCACAAGGATTTCTTTTCATTGTTATCTCTCTCTCTCTCTCCATCTTTTTTAAGATTTTATTTATTTATTTATTTATTTATTTATTTAAGAGAGAGAAAGAGAGCACACAAGCTGGGGCAGGGAGAAGCAGAGGGAGAGAGAAAGGCAGACTCTGCACTGAGCTCAAAGCCCGAGGTTGGGCTCAACCCTAGGACCCTGAAATCATGACCTGAGCTGAAATCAAAAGTCAGACATTCAACCAACTGAGCCACCCAGGGGCCCCTTCATTGCTATCTTTTAAAGTCACATCCAACTGGTGCTATAATGAAGCAGCATCCCTTTTCAACTTGTATGCATGTAATAAGCCAAATTATTCATTAAGTAAGTGAGGCCTTTTTCTTCCTCAATTAGTTGGTCATAAAACAACCCCCGCACCGCGTCCCCCACCACAAGGCCAGAGAAGTGAGCTAAGGGATTAATGCTAGTGCAAGAGTGGTGGTTGACACGGGTTTCTACATTAACATATGCCTTCTCGCCTTGTCCATGCCTGATTTTGAATATATTGTTACCATCATTTGATAAATTGCTGCTGATCCTGTCTAGAAGTGACCTGGTTTGGTCTGACCAAACTGGGGTTGGAGTTGTTCATTTTGAGCTCAGTTTCAGCTTCACCATCTCTACCAAGGCCCAGTAGAATGCTAGGAGATATTCTTGAATGGAATATTGTTCTCTATGACAGATAGCCTTTCAGAGTTGTCCCAAATTGAGGCAAAGGAGCCAGGCAGGCTTACCTCCATATCAACCAGTTAATAGATACAGGGAGAAGGTGTATCCTTGAATGACGTAGCTCCCTTCTGCTGAGGGCGATTCCTGAGCAGGGTGGGTGGGGAATTAGCTGTGAGGCGCAGGCAGCTAACACGCCCAGCGCTAGAGCAATGGGACTCTTGGTATTAACAGGAGAGATGCACAGCACACCATAGCACCCACAACAAACAGCTTAAGTCAGACTTTTCTTACTAACATAGCCTAACTTAAAACCACAATGTAGAACTTACTATTAGCATTTGAGATTTGGTTAAGAAAACAACAGATTTGTAATTACTCCCAAATAAGTAACCATTTCAGAAAGCAAATGGGTAAACTTTTTTTTCCTCTTTTTCCAATTCTTTTTATTGTGGTAAAATGCGTGTAATGTAAAATTTACCATCTTAACCATTTTTAAATGTACAGTTGAGTGGCATTAATTGTGCCACCATCACCACCATCTGTCTCCAGAATTCTTCTCATCATGCAAAACTGAAATTCTATACACATAACTCTCTGTAATGCGTGACAACGCCCCATTCCCCTTCCCCTGAAAATCACTGTTCTACTTTCTGTCTGTGATGCTGACTACTCTAGGTATATCATATCAATGGAATCATACAGTATTTGCCTTTTTGTAACTGGCTTAATACACTTAGTATAAGTTGATGCAAGTGTAATGTACATTAGGTTCCTCAAGATTCATCAATGTTGTTACATATGTCAGAACGTCCTTCCCTTCTAAGGTTGAATAATATTCTGTTATTCCATTGTGTGTGTGTGTGTGTGTGTGTGTGTGTGCGCATACCACATTTTGCTTATCCATTCATCTATCAATAGACACTTGGATTGCTTTCACTTTTTATTTTTTAAGATTATTTATTTATTTATTTATTTATTCAACAGAGAGAGAGATCACAAGTAGGCAAAGAGGCAGACAGAGAGAGGGGAAGTAGGCTCCCCACTGTGCAGAGAGCCTGATGTGGTGCTCAATCCCAGGACCCTGAGATCATGACCTGAGCTGAAGGCAGAGGCTTAACCCACTGAGCCACCCATGCACCCTTGTTTTCACTTTTTAACTACTATGAATAATGCCATTGTGAACATGGGTGTACAAATCTCTGCAAGACCCTGTTCTCAATTTTTTTTAATTTTAATTTTTTATTTTTTTAAATAAACATATAATGTATTATTAGCCCCAGGATTACAGGTCTGTGAATGGCCAGGTTTACACACTTCACAGCACTCACCATAGCACATACCCTCCCCAATGTACATAACCCCACCACCCTCTCCCTACTCCCCTCCCCCCAGCCCCCCTCAGTTTGTTTTGTGACATTAAGAGTCTCTTATGGTTCATCTCCCTCCCGATCCCATCTCGTTTCATTTATTCTTTTCCTACCCCTCAAACCCCCCACGTTGCATCTACACTTCCTCATATTGGGGACCTGTTCTCAATTCTTTAGTGTTTATACCCAGAAATGGAATTGCTGGGTCACATGCTAATTCTATTTTTAGAATTTTAATTTTTTGAAGAACTGCCATAGTGTTTTCCACAGCCGCTGTACTATTTTACATTCCCACCAAGAGTGTATAAGCATTCCAATTTCTCCACCTCCTCCTGAATACTTGGTACATTTTGTTTGTTTTTTGTTTGTTTGCTTTACAGTAGCCATACTAATAGGTATGAAGCAACAGTATCTCATTGTCATTTGGATTTAAATTTCCCTGCTGTTTTGTGACATTAAGCATCTTTTCATGTGCTTCTTGGCCATTTGCAGATCTTCTTTGAAGAAAAGGCTCCTCTGTCTAGACCTTTGCCCATTTTGAGTCAGGCTGTTTGGTTTTTTGTTGTTGTTGGAAAACAAGCAGACTTTTAAGACAGTCTTGTTCAGTGTTGAATTCAACAATGATAAATTTCAGCCTAAAGTACCCACAGGAACTATCTAGTGGCTAAACAGTTCAAATGTGATATGGTAGGGGATGCCTGGGTGGGCCAATTGGTTAAGCATCCTGCTCTTGGTTTCAGCTCAGGTCATGCACGGTCCTGGGGTCATGGGATCGAGCCCTCCCAACTCACATGCATTCTTTCTCTCTCTCTCTCTCTTTCTCTTTCTAGTAGAATAAATAAAATCTTTTAAAAAGGAAGAAATGTATTATGGTGGCTTTTCGAGTTGGGGTAGAAACATTATTTTCATAGCTACAGTTATACTTCTATAGGCTTGTCCTTGAAATTTATCTTTGTGGCTAGGAATTTACACATAAAATGTCATCATGCAGATGATTCCAACTTAAATTCTATTTCAAAGGTATATCTGAAACTCAAAAAAAGCCAATTTCTCATTGAGGCAATCCTACGCTTGATTGTTAGGGCCATATGGCTAGCCCATAGAGCTAATACTGGAAACAAAATTTCAAAAAATAACCACTATCTATGGTGAGATTCCTATACCAAAAACAGTGTCTGAGAAGAAGGGATATAAAGGTCTGGAAGCAGTTAAGAAATAGAAATACCTTTTCTGATAAGTGGTAAGAAAGAAAGGTAAGGTGAGGTATAGACAAAACTCTCTTCTCTTCCCCCATATTATCCTGTCCCCAATTTTAGGGATAACTATTTTATGTGGCTGTATTCTGTGTTCCCATTAGCACTTTATATAGCCTTCTATTAGCATTTATCTCAGTATTTTAATACCTTATTAAAAAGTCTGCCATTTTATGCATTCAATACCCGGCATCTTTCAAAAACATTATGTGCGTTAAATATGTGCTTGATAAAAGAATGAGTGAATAAATGAAGACATCAATAACAGGAACTCATTACCCTGGTAGAACTACCTTGATTCTCTTGGCACCTTTAAAAATGGCACCTAGAAATTCAATGTCTTCCACAGAATGAAAAATTGAAAACTGACGAAGCAAAACATTTTTTCAGAACCACTTACTAGCTTGAATTTTCTATAGTGCTATTTTACTTCTGCTCTGAGTATAATGTCCAACACAAGGATGGCAGCCAGAGGGCTGGTGGAAATCACACCTCTGTTCCCTTCTACTGTGAAGCAAGTGATGGCATTAGAACAAAGCCACCCTGAAAACACACAGTTTACATTCCTCCCAGGGAACCCCTTTCCTGGTAGAAGGGCACGTCTTGAATTTTTACCAGTGCCCCACCCCACCATGATAACACATGCAGCGTGTACTCTGTGTTCCCTTAGAGAAAAAGGAAGCTTTAAATGGTTTTAGGTTCAAGTGAAACCTTTAAAGGACAATCTAAAAATTCCTCCACATTACCACATTCATTTTATTTCAACTTATATACAGTTCCTACTTTTCTATCTCAAAACTCATCTGGTGTTAGCTTCTCTTGAAGTTTTCCCCTTTCACCAGGAGAGGAAACTTTGATGTTCCTCCCAACCTCTACTGATTCCTCAGAAAAGGTAAGGGGAGCATTTCCCTTTCTCCTGGTTGGCTCTGGCTTAGAGTCCCTTGTGAGTTCTATTAGTTGTTTTAACAGGGTCATTTCACTACACCCTACACACTGCTTCAACCACCAGTTCCCACCAGTACCAACAAACTGAGGACTGGGTGTAAGTCAGACATCAAGGAAGCTTTAGGGAGAGACAAGAGGGCTATGCTGCCACATTGCCTAGCAAACTTAGTTAAATATGGATGCAAGAGGGTTCCTGGATGGCTCAGTTGGTTAAGCGTCTGCCTTTGCTCAGGTCATGATCCCAGAGTCCCACGGTCTAGCTCCACATTGGAATTCCTGCTCAGTGGCCAGTCTGCTTCTCCCTCTGCCCCTCACCCTGCTCATGCTCTCTCTCTCTCAAATAAATAAAATCTTTAAAAAATGTATATATGATATCTATATTGTAAATGACTTTCAACCATGCCCACCGGCTATGCGCACAGTAAACTCTATGTAAATCCTTATCTTCCTCATTATAGTTGGTCTCCTCTTCTCTTGTCCAGTCCCTCTGAATTCTTGTTTTATTGATAAAGGCAGTTAATTCTTTTTCTCATTCCTATGCTTTCCAAGCCATTCCTTGAAGCTTATCTTTTTTTCCACAGCTAAATGGCTCATCTATTCCAAAGAGAAACTCTGCTGCTGGGATTTTAAATAACAAATTGTTTCTCCTACACACAATGACTGGCTAGATATAATAAACAACTCTTAGGGGGCTTCCCATCTGACAAGGCTTGCACCATCTGTAAGAACCACCACACACATGGGTGGGGTAGGCAGCCGCCGTGTGTGTCCTCTGTCACTCTTTCCTCCCCCAGCCACAGCCTATAGATCCTCAAGGGAAGAACTGATGGAAGCTGGAGAAACTAGGATCAGGAATTCGAAACAATAATTCATTCCAAGAAAGATGCAGCATCAAAATTGCCATTACTAATTAGGTACACACGATCTTCTGGAAATGCCTATCCCCATCACGACATTTGTTTAAAGATTTGGGGGGAAATGTCTAAAAGTTGTTTCCTTTGTTAAACCTCATTGGTTCCCCCCAGAATCTGTCATTTCCAGGAAAAGACTAAGAAATGCTGCTCTTCAGACTCTGACCTATTACAGAGATGAAACCAGCTGTGTATATAAGGCTGTTTCCTCTGCTAATCGAGTTATCATTCCTTTCATGCCCTTGAATTTCAAAGCGAAACTTATAAATAATCTGATCTTAACATTTAAAATATGCACTCTCCTTCTGCCCGCCAGAAGGTAATGAGCAGTCTAAAGTCACTCAGCCTGGTTTTCCTTTCCCTAATTGCCCCAAAAATTAAATAAAACTTCCCTACATCCTTCTGCTGCTCTGTGAAAACAGGATAAAATACAGCAAATTCTAATAAGCCAGCCTGCGTGAAGTTTTCCTCCTCACTCCTTAACACCGCATTTACATCCCCTTCCCAACAGCACTAACTTCCCTGCCTCTTTATCTCCATAGAAATCAAATCGCTATAGCTCAAATTCATGCTGCAGAGAGAATTTTCTTCTATTAGGAAAAGATTGTCTCCCATTTTGTGGTGAGGAGTTTTTTGTTTTATTTCTTTAGTACAAGATTGGGGGGTGAGGGAAGGAAGAGGGGCAGCTTGAATTACAGGACTATTTAAGCCATAATATTTAATTTCAAACTTTGTCCTTTATAGCCTATTACCTCAGCTGCTGTCTCTCTCCTTTTCCCTCATTTTCTGTTGAAAATTGATCTCATTGTTCTTGTCTGAATAAAAAGGCCCAGGCGCTGGGTATTTCAATTGGCTTTGGCTCAAGAATAAAAGATCCCTTTTAAAGTGAAAATCCTTGTTTTTGCCCATTCAAATCCCATTACTCATTTCCTTCCCAGGCCAAGCTGGAGAGCAGGCGGCTGCACCCATCAGGATGGTACACACTGCTGAGAGGTCTGGCAATTTGCCACTTCACTAGCAGTCTTGCTGACTGTGTGACCTGTGGGTCATTCAGAAACCTTCTCAGAGGGATCTTCAATTGGCAGCATCAGGCAAATCCTTATACATTTCCATGTAGTGTCCCAAAGGGGCACTTGACTTTATTTTCTGCATCACTATTAGCCACCTGGATAGGAATACTCTAATTTGTTCCCCGTTTATAAGGGAAAATTGACATTCGAGCTTATTTGGAAAGTAAGATATTCTGAGCACCTAGAAGAAACTGGTGTTGCTGGCACACCGTGTCTAGCACCGGCCTTGTTGGAGGATCAGAGCACTCCTAAGACAATGTTACTACAAAGTTTCCACTGTTTCTTCTAGCAATTGTCTCCTCTCTTCATCCCCTCCTTCTAAGAAGAATCCCATTCCCTTCCTAAGCCTCCTCTCACTAGCATCCAAACAGGCCCTTCTATGGCTCCACACAAGTAGCGAGCAAGCTAGAATTCTGAGAATAAAGAAATGGTCATCTGAGGGGCACCTGGGTGGCTCAGTCAGTTAAGTGTCTGCCTGTGGCTCAGGTCATGATGGGGGGTCTTGGGATGAAGCCCTATATTGGGCTCCCTGCTCAGTAGGGAGCCTGCTTCTCCCTCTCCCTCTGCTGCCCCCTACCCCACTTGTGCTCTCTCATTCTCTGTCAAATAAATAAATAAAATGTTTTTAAAAATTAAAAAATAAACAGTCATTTCAAATTAGCATCATGTCAAGCAAATGCAATAAAATGATAACAATTGGGGCATCTGAGCGATAAAGACATAGGAATTTGTTTTTCTAGGCTTGCAACTTTTCTGTGAATGTGGAATTATTTCAAAATACTACGAAAATATCATCTTCATAACATTTGACAAAACTTTGAACTCACCAAAAATCTAACAGAGTTGATATTTGTAGAGGTCAATAGAACAATAGAGCATCACAGGGAGAGGAAAATGTTAAGGATTGAAGTAAAAAAAAAAAAAAAATCACCCCTGAGTTAAAGATGTAAGTGGATTATAGGTTTTACTATAGAACTTTATCCCCCGCTTTAGTTTATGGGTCTAGTTTCAAGGCAACAGCAGCAGAGGGAGGTTGTCACCAAGAAGTTCTCTTTGTGAGTCTCCAAGCTTATCCTTCAGGACCATCATATATCTGCAAACAAAATGCCCCAAGAGAGTCCTCAATCTTTATAGTAGCATCAGGCAAATACAATCTAGGGACAAATTAAAACATAGTAAGTATAAAACATGGCTTTGAGACAGATTAAAATGAGCAAGGTATTTGCCGACATCAGAGATGGCAAAGTTTAATCAATAATGATAATGAGTCCCTTATCAACAAAGAATTATTCACAAAGATGGAGGGGTTGGAGAGGCAGTCCGGGAGTGAAAGGAAGCAGAATTCTGTTCCTGGGTGATGTTACATTACAAATCACTCAGGCGCCCTATACAATGTCTCACCTTTGAGACGCAAAGAAATTAGCATCACAATCATTACATTAAATTGCAAACAGGATTTTGTTTCCTTACAATCCACAATGTGAAGTTGGCAGGAGCGAAACCACCCCTTTTCAATATTCAAAATTCTTTCAGCTCATCAAGACCCAGTTCAAATTGCCAATCCTTTTTGAAGTTTTCCCTGACTAAATAAATCTACCAAGCATAGCACAGGTGCAAGAGAGAGAGGCTGGCGATTTTTTAAACTGCAATCGGCCCCTTTGGGACCCGATAGGATTTGCTGTTTCACGTAGCAGCTTTCAGGGTAGAGCCTTCTGGGGAAATGTTACCAAAAAGGAAATATTTGAGGCAATTTGGGAGTTCATTTTGAGTCTGTCCCTGGGGCGAATATCACCGATAGCTAAAAAATGTGGACCCCAAAATCACATGTATATATAAAAAAAAATCTAAAGGCTATTTCAATTCACCTCTTAGCTATACCTGAGAAACAAGTGATAAAGTAATGAATACTTTTTGTTACTATAGTTAATTCACTTAACAGATAAAATAACTAATGTCTAAAAAGAAAAATACCCCAAACAGACAAATGGGTCATGTGGGATCGAATGTATAGATTCCGCAGAGGGTCAGTGTAGCGCAGCCGTTAAGGGCATGACTCGAGCCAGATGCCTGGGTTTGAATCCCCTCTCTGCTGCCTGTTGGCTGCATAACCTGGGCAGGACACTTAACATCTCTGTGCCTCAGTTTCCTCATCTTTAGATAGCCATAATAATAGCTTACAGTTCATTGGGTTCATGTAAAGGTTAATGAGCCTAAATTAAGTAAAGCCCTTGGAACTAACTATGCCTGGTACGCAGTAAGTCCTATATAATAACACTTATATATATTAGCTGTTATTAATAGAATCTTAACATTTGATTTTCTAATCTAAATGATTCAGTGGCAGGATTGAAATCATTCAAAGGTTAACTATTTCAGGACTATGGAGAACTGGATTCTAGTCCTACTTCCATCATCACACTTATATGATCTGAAACAAGTCAGTAACACTTCCTTGAAGTCTCTTCATCTATGAAATATAAATAAATAAAAAACATAAGTAATACATTCCACCTTGTGCCATATGGGCAATAAACTGCAGGAGACAAGACCAATGCAGGGATATCATTTAGGAAACCATTGCAATGTAGCCCAAATAACAGAAGCACAGCCCAAACCATGCTAATGGCAATGTAGATGGTGAGAAGTGCTGGCATTCAACACCTCTGGGACTTGCTGATGGGTCAGGCAGGAACGTAAAGGAAAGAGAGCAATCCGGAAAACTTCTTAAGTGCTTTTCCTGAACAACCAAATGGCTGGTGTCCACATTAAGAAAGATAGGAGAGACTGGGAGAGAGGCAGATTTGGAGAAGGAGAAATCAAAAGTTCAGTTCCCAATATGTAAATCTGAAAGTTTCAGTTCCATCTCCAAGTGGAGAATGAGAAAGAGAACCAGACATATGAATCTGAGGCAGGGGTCAGAGTTGAGATTTGTATTTCAGAGTTATCAATATTTAATGATCTCCCAATATTTTAACAAAATAGGGTTCAAAAGAGAAGAGGATCAAGGAGCAGGCATTAACTAAATCAATCAAGTTTAAAGGTCCTGCAGAGGAGCCAGCAAAAAGAAACTGACAAGAAATTGCCAAGGAATTCAACAAAAGATGAGGAGAGTGTTGTGTCAGGGAAACCAGGACAAGAAAGTTCCAGAAGCAACAAATCTCTAACTTTGAAAACCAGACCAAGAAGTCCCATTTGAAAGCAAAGATAAAGGCTGTCCCGATTCTAATTTTAAAACAGATAATCAAACATCATATAGTCAACTGGAACCCTTTGTTCTCTTCTAAAAGTTAATGACGTATGTTGTCAAAGGAAGGAATGAACGAATTAAAATTTTGGTTGAAACTGCTTCACCATTTGTGTATGAGATTGATGCAACAGAATCCCACTAGAGGAGGTGTTTTTCGCTTTATCAACACATAACCTAGAAATTTAGAAGTCAAGTCTTATTGCCCAAAGCCACTGCGAGTGTGACTGGTATGAGGAAGAGCCAGCAGCTTGAACCCCAAATCCCCCTGCAGCAAACACGGCTGTTTCCCTTCTGCTGCACACTGCAATGGTTTCCAGCAGTTTTCAAAACCATTTAGGAACCCAGGGTAGCCAGAGGCTTCATGGATCACTGCCAGCAGTTGAGCAATTCTATCTGAACCAAGCACACAGACAGACTGAATAAAAACATCCACTCTCCTGATTCAGGACTTCCAGCACTTGCAGAAAACTTATATACCAGAGTTCAGAATCCAGTTTTGTTTAGAAAGATAAAAGCAAGTAGAGATTTGCACTCTGAGAAAGGGACTTGTAAACAGAAAGGTACGGAGGTGCATTGTAATGCGTGCAGACCCCAGAGCCCAGAAGACAGAGCTAATCATGACTTTTCAGCTCTATCTCTTCCTGTGTGTCCACCATTCTTAGAGCCAGCCCCCTAACGTCATCTGCTTTGTGGTGTAAACTCTTTTTGCAGGAACATCCTATCCTGAGGTCCCATACTCAAGAGAGATTTAGCGAATTAGATAGGCACACCACTGTCCAGGGGAGGATTAACAGCATTACTTAGCATTTATACGGCACTTAACTTTGTGTTTATTGTCCATTCTTTACAGAACCCCTGCGAGGTAGGTGGTCACTCTGAGCCTCAGAGTTCAATGAGTTGGAAGGATACATTTGGGGTTACACAGCAAGAAACAAGACAGAATCGGAGCTTCCGTGTTCTGCCTTGCCCACGAGACATATACTGCCATCACGAGCAGTTCCTCAGCTGGAGCCAGGGACTCCGCACGCAAACACACAGGGGAAATCCTGCCACCCTCCTACTCCCAGCACATTTCCCTAAGCCATCCCTTCCCAAATACAAGGCCAAAGTGAGAATCCACACAGCAGTGCCCACTAAACCACAGGACGTATATGGGCTAGTCATTCTCCCCATTCCCACTGCCCACCCACAACCTTATCCCCACACGCACTTGTGGAAAGTGCACGTGAGCAGCAGCCTCTGCTCTGTACTGTGAGACAAGGGTCCAGAATTAACCCTATCTGAATCTCTCTCCTTCCCCAACATGTACACACACTTTCACACTGGGACTAATACCACATCATATCTCTAGTTTAGAAATTGTTTATATCACTGTGTCTTTGGAACCGCTCACCAATTTGGTTTCTTCTCACTCAATTTCCTCTCCTCTGCACATATGGCAAGCTGTGCTTTTTGAAGCATGCGTTTCCCTAGGACACTTTTTATTCCCTTAGCTCTTGAATAGTGTCAATAGAATTTATTGCCAAGCAAGTGCACCTTAGATTCATTCAAGTACGATTAGATCCAATGTGACTTAATAGGAAGGCAACCTCACAAAGCAGCTCAATTTTAATAGTAAGAACCTGGATTTATGAATTGAGGAGACATGAGTTCAAATCTCTGCTCCAGGACTTACTGGCTATGTGATCTTCATGAATCAGGATTATTGAGTCTCTCTGAGCCATACTTGTCATACTTACAGGTCTGGATAATAATAATAATATATCCAGTAGGGTGATCATGAGGAAATGATATACGGTATGTAGAGAGCTTGGCACAAGGCACTCAATAAATAAAAATCATTTCTATTTTGTAATGTTCTTGGGTTCTATGAATTTCATTTTCCTAAAGCCAAATTCAAAAGATGGGATTGGAAAGGAGACAAACCATAAGAGATCTTAATCTCACAAAACAAACGGAGCATTGCCAGTGGGTAAGGGGGTAGGGAGAAGGTGGTTGGGTTATGGACATTGGGGAAGGTATGTGCCATGGTGAGGGCTGTGAAATGTGTAAGCCTGATGATTCACAGACCTATACCCCGGGGGTAAATAATACATTATATGTTAATAAAAATAATTTTTTAAAAAGTGCATTGTGAGGATTAAATGAGCTGATATATGTAAAGTCCCCCCACACAGTCATAACACATAGACCTGTAGGCAATAAATGTTATTTCCCCATACTGAGGGGACCATTCGAGGGATACTCTGCCCCATCCTAATTTTACTTTACAGCTAAGGAAACTAAGGCTTATTCCCAATTATACAAGGTGGCATAGTTGCCATATCAGTTCTTAAGTCCATCTCCTTTCTTATCTAACGTAAAGCTCATGGCTCTTCATGTTTATTAGAGAAGTCCCTTTGAATGACAAACACAGCAAATCCCACAGCTAAGATAGCAAATAAATAAAAAATAATAATAATACTATAGCTAAAATGGAATTACTATATCTTATGTACCAGGCAGTATCCTCAAGATTTACATATATTAACTACTTTAATTAAAATTAAAGACCCTTTTGGGTGCCTGGGTGGCTCAGTGTGTTAAATCCTCTGCCTTCGGCTCAGGTCATGGTCCTGGGATCAAGCCCACATTGGGCTCTCTGCTCAGCAGAGAACCTGCTTCCTCCTCTCTCTCTGCCTGCCTCTCTGCCTACTTGTGATCTCTGTCTGTCAAATAAATAAATAAATAAATAATAAAATTAAAGACCCTTTTATGGTTCCAAAACCCAGGCAGATACAGACATCGCCTTGAGCCCTGTCCTCATCCTTTGCCTCCTAGCACTGCAGCAGGCATCTTGGTTCATGTAGGTAAATAAACCAAAGTCCACAGAGAAGGTGAGAGGAGCAGTCATAGCGGGATGTAGCCCAATATGTTTTTTGCTAGCAATAGAGTTTTGGACAAATGCCCTCGCACAAGTCAGCAGCATGAATGTCCCCTGCTCTGCTTGATCTACCTTAAGCACTTTATCCAAAAGGTACCATACACTCCCAGGAAATATGGTCTCTTTTAAAAGCCAAAGGAAAGAGGATTTTCCACACTGGTGCAATTGAGAGGGAGCAGGCCTCCCCGAGGCCAGACTGCAGCAGAAAAAGGCTTTGTGTTTTGTTGTGATTTCTTTCCTATGCACATTCATCTTGGCCTGCCACATTTTTATTCCTATAACCCGAAGCCTGCTCCAGCCAAAATCAATCATGCATGCCCACTTGTGCGCATGCGCATGTACACACACACACACACACACACACACACACTCACACACACTTATTCCCCCTCACAGAGAAATGGAAACGTGGCTCTGACTCCTCTTGGCATAAATTTCAGTTCGGCTTCATTAGGCTAACCATCTGGGTCATTTCAATTCTGTTTCCAGTCCCAAAATAATTGTAGCATCTGAATCAGCCATTCTCCCAACCCTATCTCTTCCCAACACCCCCACCCCCATCACCAGCTGTGTAAGTGTTAAACTTCCTAAAGAGAATTTAATGAATGTTTTTGGAAGATTGGAGAATTTTTTAATCCACATCGGATCAGACGGTCAGAGGTCTAGAGTTAATCTCTATGTTGGTCAGAGCAAATGAAAGCCCATCGTGTCATGGGATAATTATTGAGAACTGTGTATCCTCTCCCCACCCCATTCCTGATCTCTCTGAACTCTCCGATGTGACTAAGCTCATAATTGGGACAGCAGCCAACAAATAAAATGTGACTCTGTAATTTCATCTGCATCCATCCAAACTGTACTAAAATGGCTGCAAGGGCCTTTGGCCTCGTACTAACGGCTTGACTTTATTTATGCCAAAGGAAATGATTATAGTTTGGATGAATATAATCAGTTGCAAGCCCTGTGAATTCTCAAGCTTGCAAAGGGTAAGCACCCAATATATATAGAAATATATTTGTTGGAAGACATTGTCTATTAAGTTTTTCTGTTACTGAGTTTTTAAACTGGTAGGATTTTAAAGGAATTTTCTCTCTTTGCAGAAAACAAAGACAAGAAATTAAAATGAACCAGACAGGTCATGACAAATTCACTAGCAAGTGACTTCATCTGACCATAGCCAAGTAAAAGTTGTCTTTAAAGATGTGAGAATGTAGCTACCTCTAAGATAAAGAGCATCATAAGTTAAAAAAAGGTTTCTTTTGTTGTTTTTGTTTGCTTGACTGATTTCTTAAATTGCTTCTTCGTGCTACCTAATTTATTCATTCAACCAGCCAATATTTGCTAATTTATTAATATTTATTACCACCTGCTAAAAGCTAAGGATAAAACTGCAAACAAGGCGGACACAATGACTGCCACCATGGAGTTTATGGTCAAGTAGAAGATACAAAACAGTAAATAAGATTTTATGATGTAGCATGGTAACCACATGAAAGTGAAGTATAAGGTGTTATGGAGACACTTAGGAAGATAACCAACCCAGACTAGAAGAGTCATAAAAACATCTCGGGAGAAAAAGGAACTCTCGTGCACTCTTGGTGGGAATGTAAACTGGTGCAGCCACTGTGGAAAACTGTCTGATATTTCCTCAAAAATTAAAGACAGAAATAGCATATGATTCACTTAATCTACTACTGGGTATTTACCCAAAGAAAACGGATGTACTTATTCAAAAAGATACATGCACTCCTATGTTTATTACAACATTATTTACCACAGCCAAGACATGGAAGCTAAACCCAAGTATCCATTGACTGATGAATGGATAAAGATGTGACGTATATACATACACATATTTATACACATACACAATAGACTATTACTCATCCATAAAAAGGCACATAAAATATATCATAGGATATTACTCAGCCATTTGCAAAAACATGGATAAGCCTAGAGGGTATTATGTTAACTGGAACTAGTCAGACTGAGGAAGACAAATACCATATGACTTCACTCAGAGGGGGAAGCTAAAAAAACAACAACAAAAAAAAAAAAACAAGCAAAAAAAAACCCCCCACAAATGAACAAACAAGCAAACCAAAAGCAGCCACAGACCTGTAAACACAGAGAACAAACTAGTGGTTGCCAGAGGGGAGGTGGCTCGGGGGATGAGCAAAATGGGTGAAGGGGAGTGGGAGACACAGGCTTCCACTTACGGATTGGAAGAAGTCATGGGGATAAAGGTACAGCATAGGGAATGTAGTCAATGGTATTAGAAGTGATGTATGGTGACAGATGGTAGCTACCCTTGCAGTGAGCATGGCATAAGGTATAGACTTATCAAATCATTACGTTGCACACTTGAAACTAATGTAATATTGTCAACTATACTTCAATAAAAAGAAAAAAGAAATTTTCAGGGAAACAATCTATCAGGGAAAACCTGATAGATGGACAGGAATTAAGCTGATAGGCATGGTTTGTGTCTTGAACTTTTCAGGCTCCTATTACAGAATACCAAAGACTGGGTGGCTTTAACAACAAACATTTCTAACAGCTCTGGAAGCTGGAAGTCCAAGATCAGGGTGCCAGCATGGTCTGGTTCTTTGTGAGAGCCCTCTTCTTGGATATGCCCTCACACAACCTTCCTTCGAGGGGTATACACAGAGAGAAAGAACTCATGTCTCTTCCTCTTTTTATAAGGGCATCAGTATCTTCATGATGACTCCATTCTCATGACCTAATCTAACCCTAATTACCTCCTAAAAGCCACCCTCCCCCAACAAATGTTATTATTTGGATTTCAACATACTAATTTGGGGAGGATACAAACACTCAATCCTTAGCAGTTTGGAAAACCATATCCCGGGCAAGGACAATGCAGTCTGTGCAAAGTTCCAGAGGCTGGAGGGATCAAGTCTCATTCCAAGACTTAACCACAATTTTCTAAAGCTGAATTTTAAAGTGTGAAGGAGAAGGAAGTAGAAAAGAAGCTTGGGCAGTAAGAAAGGGGTAAAATATATCCTAAGATCAAAGGTCTACATTTTCAGAGTAGACAAATGCCCTAATTAGATTTTGGTGATTAAAGAATTATTCTGTCAGGTATGTGAAGAAGGAAATGGATGGAAGAAACTGAAAGCAGTGAATCAGTAGACACAAGGATTAAGTTAGAGAATTGGTGAAATGGAGGACTCTGATATACATAGATTACTTTTGTTCTAACGAACTCAAAGAATACATTTTCCACAAGGGACGTCTGAGGATGTTAGGCTATTGAATGTTCAGTGAATCTCCCATGTATTTATCGAAAATGTCCCTGGTTGGTGGCAATGGAAATCACCTATCTGTCCACAGACCCTTCCAGGCCTTAGGACATTCCAAACTTCCAAGCTAGGACATTCCAAGAACATTACCACTTCATTGTCCCCAACCACAACAACCTTACATCCCAGCAGAATTAATTTTTATGGTTGAGAAAACCACCATTAGCAAACCCTGTGACCTGATTTTAGCATCTGTACTCCAAGTATAATTCCTGAAAAAGCCACCATCACATCCTGTTAATTGCTCACTAATTATATAATCACACCACAGCTTTGAAGTACAGACTGATCTGTGGGCCTATGCAACAATTCATCTCTTGATTTATAATGCATGGGAGGGTCTGAGCAGAGCAGGTTTGATGAGAGCCCACCACAAACATGGAGACTAGTCAAGAGGCTGGGGGAAAGCAGAATGACCTCAACTCCCATGGTGATAATAGGAATGAAATTGAAGGAAGCTCACAGATTCAAGATACCTTTTCAAGATAGAACCTGGCTAATGATGGATATAGGGGAAGACAGATTTCTAGGAACTATTTCTTTATTGAGATATAGTTAACATTATACTCATTTCAGGTGAACAACATAATTATACACACACACACACACACACACACACACACACACACACGGTGATATGATCACCATGGCAAGTCTAGGTAAGATCCATTACAACATCTAGTTATAAATTTCCTTTTTCTTCTGATGAGATTTTAAAAAAATCTTTCTAAAGAACTTTTAAGAAGTATATTTTTAAACTAAGACTTGGCCATCTATATAGTTGGAATCTCACAGTTTCTTCTGTGTTTTTTAGAGACTTACATGCATTCCAAAGTCTATCAACATCATCAAAATGTAGCGAAATGTTTTCCCAGCAAAGATCGTTAGGCCAATATGGCAGATGAGGAACAAAATATTGAAGCAAAACATGTTTGTTTTCTTTTCCCTCTCTGTCTTTCAGCTCCTCCTTTGCCTTCCAGGGGCTCGCACCCTCTAGCCACTTAGGGACTTAGGGGACACTGATCCTGGTGTCTCTAAACTGCTCTCCAGCTTTCTTGTCTTGGAAAATCCCAGACTGTTCTGCCTGTTCACACCGATTCAAAATTACGTCTGCCCTCAGCCAGCTGCCATGTGGGAAGAAAAGCTAATACCAGACCCACAGCTAATAAGGATTTATATATACACCATACTTTAAGTCCATCACTGGCTGATGACAGAATCCATTTTATCTGAACCTTTGTTTGCTCATCTGTAAAATTAAGTGACTGGAGTAGATTCAGATGTTACAAATTCAAATACTTCCAGAGGTTGTGTGTAACATGGATGAGTAAAGCAAACTGAGGTGTTCTGTAGTGGGGAGGGATGGTTTCTTTGGGGACTCTTCTGAAAACAAAGATTCACAGCAGCTGTACTCTCAGCTTCACAGGTGAAAACAACAACAACAACACCTTATTGAGATCATAAAAATCTATAGAAACAGAAAGAAGAAAAGGGAAATCTTCACATAGATGAGGGCAACAGTAAGCAGTAAAGGAGAATAAGACAAAGTTATATCAAATCAGGTACTTACAACCTCCAACCTCACTAGCTGGGGAAGCTCCTTGGAGACAGCCAGGCTGGGTCCTGATTGAGAGGACTAGGGGGTGCATCCTCCCCTTAGATGAGACTTCAACTGATCCCCAGGACTGTATTTATAGGGCAAATGATGGGGTCTGAAGTTAAACATTTGTTCACCTATGTGGGATTTGGAGTAAGCTGATTTCTACATTATAATGTCTTTATATATTCAAGGAGCCTGGGCTAGGTGTGTTTGTCTCCCCTCCCAGATCCCATTTGGGGGCGGGGGGAGGGGGGCAGTCCAGCTTGGAGCCAGAGAGATGTAAGGCAAGATTAACAGCTCTTAGTCTCTGGACCAGAAGGGCCAATTCTGACCTGGAGGCTGGCTGATGTCCATTAATCAGGCTCCCAATGTCACTTATGCCGCATAAGTCTCACAAACAACATTCTTTCTCCTGCCTGGGTACGGGAAGGTCAGGGCGATCAGTCATACAGGACAAATCACAGAAACCTCCAACCATGTGATACAGAAACTTGGTGAGCTCCTTCCCCATATAAAAGGAGCAGGCTGGGGACACCTGGGTGGCTCAGTTGGTAAGGCATCTGATTCTTGATTTCGGCTCAGTGAAATTGGGTCTGGGGTTGGGTTCCATGCTGGGTGTGCAGCCTGCTTAACATTCTCTCTCTCTCTCTGTCCTCTGCTCTTCCCCACCCTACCAACCAATGCTTGCACATACATGTACTCTCTCTCTTTAAAAAAATTAGAATAAAATAAATAAATAAAAATTAGCAGCCTGTATTTTGCTTCAATTAACTATTCTCCCATAGGCTCAATGTTGTCAATACTTCCAAATTTTTTTCAAGATAATTTGGAAATGCAGATTTTTAATGTGATTACCCAATTTCAAAAACTGGGAAATGTGACTAATTAGATATATATATTTTTTAAATTTCTGAGCCATCACTGTGTAGGCCAAACAAAATGCATTTGTTGGTCAAATTTGGCCTGTAAACTATCAGTTGGAACCCCCTGGATTAGATAGTCTCTAAGACTGTTTTCTAGCTCCTCAACTGTGGGAAAATCTAAAATGACCTTACTTTCAGGACCTTATCTCTCAAATTGTGGAATTCTAAACTCTAGGACTGACCAGACATAAACATAAGCTTGCACCAGTAGGTTGCTCAGAATGTCCTTCAGATTTCAGCAAAAAATACTTCATCGGTACATACAATTAATCATATTTTTGTTGACCTTCTAACACTGTAAGGTATGAGACTGTCCAATGTGGTAGAAGATGAAATTGGTAATTTCTCAGAATAAATAAATCATTGCTTTTATCTTGATCCAAATTTAAATGATGTTTATTGGTATTAAAATTAATGTCATCAGGGCAATACTATATTGAAACAATGTGTACCTACAGTTAATATAATATTCAACAGTGAAAAGCTAAGATCAGGAGCAAGACAAGGATGCCCTCTCCTGCTACTTTTATTCAACATAGTACTGGAAGTCCCAGACAGAGCAATCAGGAAAGAGGAATAAATAAAAAGCCTCCCAAATTAGAGAGAAAAAGTAAAATGGTCACTATTTGCAGATGACATGATACTATTATATATGGAAAGCCTTAAACTCTCCACCAAAAAACCGTTAGAAGCAATAAATGTAAAGTAACAGGATAGATCCCGCCCGTCCCGCCATTCTCGCTAGTTCGATCTCTAGTAGCGGGAGCGGAGAGCGGACCCCAGAGAGCCCTGAGCAGCCGCACCGCCGCGGCTGGCCTAGTTACCATCACACCCCGGGAGGAGCCGCAGCTGCCGCAGCCGGCCCCAGTCACCATCACCGCAACCAGGAGCAGCGAGGCCGAGACCCAGCAGCCGCCCGCCGCGCCCCCCCCACTCCGCCGCCCCCGCCCTCAGCGCTGCCGACACCAAACCCCGCACCACCCGCAGCGGCTCCGGGAGCCGCGGCCCGGGCGGCCTCACGTCGGCGGCGCCTGCCGGCGGGGACAAGAAGGTCATCACCACGAAGGTTTTGGGAACAGTAAAATGGTTCAATGTAAGAAACGGATATGGTTTCATCAACAGGAATGACACCAAGGAAGATGTATTTGTACACCAGACTGCCATAAAGAAGAATAACCCCAGGAAGTACCTTCGCAGTGTAGGAGATGGAGCGACTGTGGAGTTGGATGTTGTTGAAGAAGAGGGTGCGGAGGCAGCAAATGTGACAGGCCCTGGTGGAGCTCCAGTGCCAGGCGGTAAATATGCAGCAGACCGTAACCACTATAGGCGCCGTCCACGTCGCAGGGGTCCTCCACGCAATTACCAGCAAAATTACCAGAACAGTGAGAGTGGGGAAAAGAACGAGGGATCGGCAAGTGCCCCCGAAGGCCAGGCCCAACAGCGCCCTGCCGCAGGCGACGGTTCCCACCTTACTACAGGCGGAGACCCTGTGGGCGTGGACCACAGTATTCCAACCCTCCTGTGCAGGGGGAAGTGATGGAAGGTGCTGACAACCGCGGTGCAGGAGAACAAGGTAGACCAGTGAGACAGAATACGTATCGGGGTTATAGGCCACGATTCCGCAGGGGTCCTCCTCGCCAAAGACAGCCTAGAGAGGATGGCAACGAGGAAGATAAGGAAAATCAAGGAGATGAGACCCAGGGTCAGCAGCCACCTCAACGTCGGTACCGCCGCAACTTCAATTACCGACGCAGACGCCCAGAAAACCCTAAACCACAAGATGGCAGAGACAAAAGCAGCCGATCCACCAGCTGAGAATTGGTCCGCTCCCGAGGCTGAGCAGGGCGGGGCTGAGTAAATGCCGGCTTACCATCTCCACCATCATCCGGTTTAGTCACCCAACACGAAGAAATGAAGATGAAATTCCAGCAATAAGAAATGAACAAAAGATTGGAGCTGAAGACCTTAAGTGCTTGCTTTTTGCCCATTGACCAGATAAATAGAACTATCTGCATTATCTATGCAGCATGGGGTTTTTATTATTTTTACCTAAAGACGTCTCTTTTTTGGTAATGACAAACGTGTTTTTTAAGAAAAAAAAAAAAAGCCTGGTTTTTCTCAATACACCTTTAAAGGTTTTTAAATTGTTTCATATCTGGTCAAGTTGAGATTTTTAAGAACCTCATTTTTAATTTGTAATAAAAGTTTACAACTTGATTTTTTCAAAAAAGTCAACAAACGGCAAGCACCCGTTAATAAAGGTCTTAAATAATTGTCTTTGTGTAAGAAAAAAAAATAAATAAAAAATAAAAATAAAGTAACAGGATACAAAATTGGTATTGAGACAACTATTGCTTTTCTATACACAAATAATAAACTATCAGAAAGAGAAATTAAGAAAACAATCCCATTTATAATTGCTTTAAGAAGAATAAAATACCTAGGAATACATCTAACCAAGGAAATGAAAGATAAGGATACTGAAAACTCTTAAGACATAAATGAAAGAAACTGAAGAAGACAAAAGTAAATGTAAAGATATTCCATGCTCATGCAATGGAAAAATTAATATTGCCAAAATGTTCATACTACTGAAAGCACTCTATAAATTTGGTTAAATCCCTATCAAAATCCCAATGACATTTTTCACAGAACTAGGACAAATAGCTCTAAAATTTGTATGGAACCACAAAAGATCCCAAATAGCAAAAACAATCTTGAGAAACAATGAAGGCGGAGGTATCACAATTCCTAATTTCAAACTATATTAGAAAGCTATAGTAATCAAAACATTATGGTACTGGCACAAAAACAGACACATAGATCAACGGGACAGAATTGAGAGCCCAGGAATAAACTCACAAATATACAGTCAATTAATTTACACAAAGGAGCCAAGAATATATAATATGGAAAAGGTAATATCTTCAATAAATGGTGTTAGGAAAACCAGACAGCCACATGCAAAAGAATGAAACTGGACTACTATCTTATACCACATATAAAAATTAACTCAAAATGTATTATACACTTGAATGTAAGACCTGAAACTATAAAACCCCTAGAAAAAAACAAAGGCATTAAGTTCCTTGACATCAGTCTTAGCAATGATTTTCACCAAGGGCAAGGGAAATAAAAGCCAAAATAAGCTACTGGGACTATATCAAACTGAAAACTTCTGCACAGCAAAGGAAGCTATGATCAAAGTGAAAAGGCAACCTACTGAATGGGAGAAGATATTTGCAAATCATATATCCTATAAGGGGTTAATATCCAGAATATGTAAAGAACTCTTACAACTCAATAATAACAAAAATTTTCAATTAAAAAAATGGGCAGAGGATCTGAGTAGACATTTTTTTTTCCCAAGAAGACACACTGATGGCCAACAGGCATATGATCAGCATCACTAATTATCAGGTAAATGCAAAGCAAAACCACAATGGATATCCCCTCACACCTATTAGAATGACTATTATCAAAAAACAAAACAAAACAAGAAGCAGCAAGTGTTGGAAAGGATATTAAGAAAAAGGAACCATTGCACACTGTTGGTGGGAATGTAAATTGGTACAGCCACTACAGAAAAGAGTATGCAGGGTCTTCAAAAAATTAAGAATAAAAATACCATATGATCCAACTATACCACTTCTGGGTATTTATCCAAGGAAAGTAAAAACACTAACTTGAAAAGATATGTGCACCCCATATCACTACAGCAGTATTTGCAATATCCAAGGTATGAAAATAACCTAAGTGTCCATCAAAGCGTGGATGGATAAAGAAGATGATACATACATGCTATGGAATCTTACTCAGCCATAAAAAAGAAGGAAATCTTGTCATTTTAAGCAATATGGATAGATCTTGAAGATATTATGCTCAGTGAAGTAAGTCAAACAGAGAAAGACAAATACCATGTAATTTACTCATATAAGGAACCTACGAAACAAAACACACAAACAAAATTCATAGATATGGAGAATAGATTATAGATTATCAGAGGGAAGGGGGTTGGAAGGTAGGTGAAATGGGTAAATGGGGTTAATTGTATGGTAACTAGACTTACTGCAGTGATTGCTTTGTCGTGTACACAAAAATCAAATTATTATATTGTACACCTGAAACAAATGTTATATGTCAATTACCTCAATTTTTAAAAAAGACATGTAAACAGATTTTTTTTCAGTTATGAAACTTGAGAACCGTTTTTTTGTTTTTGTTTAATACTAATAATATTATTTCTCACCATTCTGAATTAACTGCAGTTCTTCCCATCTGGGCCAGTGTGGCTAGTCTCCGTGGTCAGCTGGTGGTGTGGCTGAAACTGGGTGTTCCAAGATGGCCTCACTCTCATGGGCAGGCTGTTTGGTCTAAGGAGCCTTAGCTAGAGCACTTGCCACTGGTCTATATAATCTCTCATCCTCCAGGAGGCTTACCTAGGCTTCTTCACATAGTAGCCTTAGGGTTCCAGAAAAAGAAAGAGAGGGGAAGCCAATTGGATCACCCATGTTACACATTCAGCACTCCTAAGGATTTGAATTTGTAACATCTAATCTACTCCAACTTCTTTCTAAGTCTCTTATCACGCCTTGATAATGTCCTTTTGGCCCGGTCCTCAGACTTTTTCCCTCTCTCCCCTAAAAATCCACCCCCACAACCCCCGCCAGCTCCTCAGGCTTGCCAATAGCAAGAATGGCCTCCCCGTATGATCTTATGGAATGTGCAATTTTGTGAGACCATCACTCTTAAAGAACACATCTTTATTTTTTCTTTTCTTCAGAAGCTGCTTGCATTGCCCTGGGTTGTGAGGTCCTTGGTAAGAATATCTCTTTTCCAGATTTCAGGTGTGGACAGATCTCTATTTTGTTTGGATGGCCCCTCAACTTACCTTAGGTCTTGATGCTCTTAAAACCAATCTTGTTTGAGACCCAAATAGCTATGGCACTGGACCCCTTTTGAAATATTTAGGGCCCACCTAGTTCTACCCCTTCTGAGCTCTCTCTTTTGACCTTCTTATAGCAGGTAGGTCCTTTCTTTTATCAGAAGGAAAATTTTCTATCTTTCTTTTTTTTTTTTTAATTTTACTTATTTATTTGACACAGACAGAGATCATAAGTAGGCAGAGTGGCAGGCAGAGAGACAGGGGAAGCAGTCTCTCCACCGAGCAGAGAGCCCGACGCGGGGCTCAATCTCAGGACCCTGAGATCATGACCTGAGCTGAAGGCAGAGGCTTAACCCAGGCGCCCAGAAGGAAAAATTTCTTAAGTCATATTTTCTCTCTTCTTCTGCTCCACAAATTAAACACTCCTCCAAGCATTGGCTCAATATCCTTAAATGCAAGTCCTGAACAAGGTCTAATTTGCCTTGGGTCAGTATGAGGTCTAAAGGTCAAGCTCAGAGCTTCAATTTGATGACTACTTAAGAGGTCAGAAAGGAAAGCTTCATGAAGCCTCTCTCTTCAATAGAGGTTATCCAATAATGAGAAGAATAAAGTGGTAATTTTCCAAATAAGCTAATCATTGCTACTACCTTGGCATACATTCAAATGGAGTTTAACCACATTAAAAATTAATGTCATCTGGACGCAACCATGTGCAAATAGATTTTGTCTACTTATGAAATTTGGGAATGATAAGATACTGCAAGGTGTTTTTTACTGCCTCTAAAATGACTTTAATAACGTTGAGTTGACATCTTATCCAACCTTTGTTCAGATTGTTTGAATATAATGCCCTGAGTCCCTTAGAAAGAAAAAAGAAACATTAATTCAGTCACTACTTTGCCTGGCATGCTGTTTAATTCTGTTTTCGACTTGTTCAAAACAGTTTCTTGTGATAGCTGAGTAGTTTTTAAAATTATACTTGTTAATTTTTCCTAAGAAAGTGGTGGCTTTAGCATGCTATTCTTGTAATCTATACATTTAAAAGTTATTTAAATATGAGTTTTTATAGAAGTACAGAGATGGCTGGCCAGGGATTTAGTACTAAACTCCCGAACTATGGATAAACATAATAGCAACTTTATCATTTCAACCAAGCCTAATGTGTTCACCATAATTCATAAAGCATCCTTAGTCCATGATGCTATAAGAAAAGTCAATTAATGTTTTGGAGGTTGAGTCCTCCCATTGTCTGCCACTGAGCCTACTGTTTACTTAAACATTTTTGCCTTTTGGGGCGCCTGGGTGGCTCAGTGGGTTAAAGCCTCTGCCTTCGGCTCAGGTCATGATCCCAGGGTCCTGGGATCGAGCCCCGCATCGGGCTCTCTGCTCAGCGGGGAGCCTGCTTCCTCCTCTCTCTGCCTGCCTCTCTGCCTCCTTATGATTTCTGTCTGTCAAATAAATAAATAAATCTTTAAAAAAAAAAAACAAAAAAAAAAAACATTTTTGCCTTTTGTTACATGTCAACCCTAAATTATTTTTCATCATATAGTTGTATAGGTTTTGTTTTTTTTTTAAGCTGGCTGTAAGGACCCACCAAGAAACATCATTTCTGAGAAGTGAAGAGAAAAATACACAGGGAGCAGGAGAGAAAACAGCAATTGGAGTGTTTCTCAGAAAACAAGCATCAATAGAAACATAATATTTTAAATGTGCTGCTGCTGGCTGGCCTGATTCCACTCCAGGCACCACAGGTTAGGAAACATGAGCAAGTGCAGTTCATTCAGCAGGAGAAAGGAATGAAAATGATGATACCGTGTTTAAAAAACAAAATAAAGGCCTGTGAGAGAGCTTAATGCAATTAACACACAAAAGATTTGCAGTGAGATGGTGACTTTTATGCATCTGTTTGACTGGGCTAAGGGATACCCAGATGGTCGGTAAACCATCACTTCTGAGTGTATTTGTCAGTGTTTTCAGAGGAGATTAGCATTTGAATCAGTAGATGGGAAAAAGGTTCCTCTCACCAGTGCAGGTGGTTATCATTGAATCTGCTGAGGGACTGAGCAGAACAAATAGGGGGAGGAAGGTTCAATTCACGCTCAGTGAGACGTCCATCTTCTCCTACCTCAGACCATCCATCTCTTGATGCCAAAATTTACATCAGCCCCAGATTTTTGGGCCTTTGAACTTGGACTTACACCATCAGCTCCCTGGCTTTTAGGCTTTAAGACTCAGACTGAATAATACCACCAATTTTTCCTGGTTCTACAACTTGCAGATGGCAGATCACACACCTTGTCAGTCTCCATAAACACAGGAGTCAGTTCTTGTCATAAATCTCCATATGTGCATGTGTATCTGGTTCTGTTTCTCCGGAGAACCCTGACTAGTATCTGGGAAATCCAGAACAACTCCTTCCATGTGTGGAAAGTAATGTCATGGGAAGAGAAATCAGCCTTCTTTTTCTGACCCTCTAGGAGCTGAGGTAGAAGAACCTCGGCTAACTATTGGGCAGAAGCCTCTTATAGGCAGAAACGTCCAAGGAAAGAACAGACTCTCGGGTCCCTATCATGCCAACAGACAATCACCGGGAAGCAACCACAGGATAGAAAGGGGACAAAAGGAATCTGAGCTTCAACGGCTGATTGGATGGTTGAATTTTAATGTTCTTTTGTCTCCGGCAGCCCAAGATTTGCGGTCAAACAGCATGGGGGTTAAGAATAGGCATCAGGCAATCCAGGTCTTTGCTTTAGCTCTCTGTGAAGCTCAGCTTCACGGCTCCCAAAATGGTGTTGACATCATAGGGCCACTTTGAGGGTTATCAGAGGTACCCATGCTCAGTGTGAGCTCGGGGCAGAGCATAACAAAGTATACTCTCAATAACGTTAGCTGCTACTTTTGTTACTAACCCAGCCTCGAAGATCCTTTCAAAGAATGATTCGGAAACCCAAAGACAAAGAATTGATGGGGACACACCTTTTTTTTTTTTTTCTTTTTAATGGCAGACACTGAAGAGAAGCAGAAGTATAGAGCAGCTGTAAGAAGAAAAGAAGAATGGTGAAAAACCCAGAGATCTGAACTTTTTAAAAAATGTTTTAAAGATGCATTTTATACAAACCTTTGAAACAGGAGGGGTCAGAACAGTTTTTTAATGTTCTGTACTTGAACACACAAAGGAAACCTGACTGGAGGCTGGGCTCTCTATTCTGGGTCTCTGAAGTTAGATCAATAGCATAGGAAGCCAAAAGGGAGTCTCTTCCCCTTAGGTATCCTCTACTCTCTTCCATTCCTGCCCCATCTGACCTCATACAACATTCTTCTTCGCTGCCCTGTGTGGAGCAGAGCCCACGCAACCCAGAGTTGCCCCTGAGGTTTTCCCCCTTCGCCAAGCAAGTAATATCGTTTCTGAGAGAGCCTCGCTGTTTTCGGTTTTGAGTTAGGATTATGAGGGAGTTCCGCACCTGTCTCCCAAGGGTATCCTGACATCTGGTCTGGGAGTATTTTCAGCTCTGCGTTTTGGCCTGGAGAACACGCATCCCTCCTGTTTGTTTTCTGGTTATTGGGCGACGCCTGCTGGCCACTAGGAGCTGTTACTGCCGTTCTCATTCTGTCTTGGCCTTCCGCGTTTCATTCCCGTCTTCAGCCTGTTAACCGCCACTTTCCAAGATTCAATTCACCTTGGCTTAGTTGTGATGGCTTCTATTAATACCTGTTGTGCATTAAATGTCATTTGTATTGCGCGAAACTCAGAGTTTTTGAAAACTGCTCCTCATGAAATGATTAAATCCATAACAAAGGAAAACATCTTTTTGCTCTAGTCTGTGCTGGTGAGTCTTAATGATTCACTGAGCTCATGCTGACAGAGAAGATGACAATTTTTGTATTTGCTTGAAAAATACTAGTAGGCAACAAACACGGGGACTGCCACATTTTGAAGCCCAGCTGTCAGCGCACAAAACAACATTTGCTTAACTCCTCAGCCCAGTGCTCTCATTGATTGAACGAACATAGCTCCCCAGCCATAGCACAAGGTAATCTATTGCTCACACAGCCAGAAAGGACTTTAAATAAGGATAAAAACAACCCACCATTTTAGGAATCAACAGCTTTTATCTTTTGAATACATTTTTGTTTAGTGCACCTACTATGTAGAAGGCTTTAAATAAGGTAGGGAAGAGAATGGAAAATACAAGAATACAGTCATCTCTCAGCAGCAACAATATTACATCTATGTATTTTGAGCCTCTTGCTCGTTCATACATGTTAAATAATTTATTTTAGTGATTCTTAGTGTTTTCTACTGAGTTTCTCATTTATCAGACAATGAGAGTAAAATGATAGCATATACTTAATTCCTTAGTATTGGAATGCCTGGCAAACCCCTCTCCCAGCCTTGATAATTCACAGTTAACAAAACCACTTCTTTAAGAAGACTGTATTGTATCCTCCTATGGGTAATACCAGCCACTTACCCTAGCCAGAGGCAAGATGGGTAAACTTTGTTCAGCTAATCATAGGTTGTTTTTAAAATCTCTTTCAAGAAAATATAGAAAGATCATTTTCAGCAGTCTCTTTCTCACTCAAGAAAATGCAGGAAAAAGGAAAGGAAGATTGGGCACTTACTGGCTATATAGATGCATACGTGTGTGTGTGCTTGTGTGTGCGCACGTGTGTGTCCCACATATACAACAAATACTGATAAATAAATGTCCATACCTTCATGTGAATGGTATAGTTACACCGATAACTAAGTTAATAGGACTTAAATGAGATACTGCCTGTTACCTTACGATTTTGCTCTGTTCGATTTCAGGCACATACAACATATCACCTCCCTCTCTTTAGACTTTGCAAACCAAGCTATTATTTATTCCATTTATTCATACATTCTCTTGAAAAGTCAATCCTCCACAGACTCTGAAATACTTTTGTTGTGTTGTTTTTTTTTTTTTCCTCTGAATTCCCATCTCTGTTTGCCTTCATCTTCCTGGCAGTGAAATGCCTCAACCTGAATACAATATCCCAGGCTTTTTTGAAAGGTCTTCAAGACTTTCTAATAGTAAAGACTTCGCCGAGGTTTTGAAAATCAGCCTATTTACAAAAGTAAATTCACAGCCTTATCCATTTAAAGTCTTATCACAACTTCTTTTTATTTATTGGCATGCCTTTTCCTCTCTCCAAGGTCTTTCTACTTTATGTGGTCCTTATAACATTTTGACCCTTTCAGTACACATTAATTTAATTAAATATTGCTGCTTCTCTGTATATTTTCTCTGGAAGTGTTTGATTTTTGTTGACTTTTTTTTAACCGTTCCTTTTTTTGATTTCCAATATTTCAGTGACCCTTAGACCTTTGAGAAAATATTTACAAATCTACACTGACTTCTTATTTATTCATGGCTCTTTCAGCAATTTTTTTTTTTGTGTGTTGTTTCTTGGGTTTTTTGTTTTTGTTTTTGTTTTTTTTTGCAAGTTCAAAGCCACTAACGAGCTAATAAGAGCACACCTCTGATTACAAATGAAAAAGAAAGGGAGAGTGGAAAATTGAAAAATATTTTTAGAATTCTAAAGACAGTCTTGACTTCATTACACATTATAAGGTATATCGTTCTTTTTTAGTGACATGATTTTGTTCCTTTGGCTATATCTCTTTTCAATCTAAGAATTTAAACTTTCTCTAATTTCACAGGAAGTGAATTCTCCAAATACTGTGGGATTTATCTTAATAAAAATATTTCTTTAAAAAAACTTACTCTGTTGTGTCATTTTATCATTCCTTCCCTTAGAGTGTCAGTGAAAACATACGGAGCAACCTGCATCTCACCTGTATGTTCAACTCAGCCTGGAGAGTGGCTAAGCTTCCTGGCTGTTTTTAAATCTTTGCCTTTCTCTTTCTTCTGATTAAGGTATAGATATTTCCTCATCTGAGCTTTTGCCAGCCTTTACACAGTCTAGACCATTAAGTTTTCATTTTTTAATGGAAAAATATCTCATGGTTGATACAAGATTGTCTGTTCCTTTCTATCCAACAGATGCCTGTGTAGATAAGGTCCTGAATCCAAGATATGCACATACCATCCCACACTTTCAAGTACTGGGAAAATGAAAAGACATTTGAATCATCTCTACACCCATTTCTACAGATAAATCATTAGAGACTTTGTTTTTTATTTCCATAGGATTCTTCATATCTGTACTACTGATTCCAACCATAACATAGTATCAGATTTGTACAACTAGGATGGAGCTCAGTCTACCCCCTTTACGATGTAGATGAAGGACTAAATTATAGCTATAGAACACAAGTGACTTGTCCAAGGTCACAAAAGTTGGCTGATGACATAGCTAGGATAACATCAAGTCTTTGTATATTATGTGTGCTGTTGGAATAAGCATGGGGTGTTATAGATGACTGATGAGTCACCTGTACCCCTGAAACAAATAATATATTATATGTTAATTGAATTTAAATTAAAAATAAATAAAAATATAAGTATGTATCCAACAAATGCTTACATAGAGTTTACTTTTACTATAGACCAGATACAAGCTGAGTCCATTTTACAAGTCTTGACTCTCTTAATCCTTATGGCAACCTTACGAAATGGATACTATTATTATCCCATTTCAAAGATGAGGAAACTGAAGCACAGATTAAATAACTTTCTCAAGGCCACATACCTTGTTAGCAGCAGAGCAGGGACTGAAACCCAGGCAGTCTGGCTCCCAAGTCTGTGCCCTTAATCACTATGTACTCTCTTTCACGAATTTCAAGCAATCTGTTACATGTCATCAAGAAGTAAACCTGTTCAGCAGACGCATAAATTACCCCAATACTGGCTGAGCCTTGCTCTCCGTCATCAATCAATACATCTTGGTTTCCAAAATTATCCTCACACTGGAAACATAAACAATCTCTCCAAATATTCACCCATAAAGCCAAGATATGCTTTATCCAGATGTGAACTCTTACATCAGGAAAAATATAAAATCTTACTCCTTTGCCCTCAGGGAAACAAAAACTGAAGCAGAAGGTTACAGCAGATTTTTGAAAATCACCACACTCTGTCTGCTCCGCTCACAGTATGTCTCTATAAGCTCCCTTCTGTCCTCCTAGTGGGACTGGAGCATTTCTCAAGCAAAGACACAGAGTAAACATCTTTGCATTTAGTGGATGTGTTCTGTTTCCCCTGTTTGCCTGTGACTGCCTTTTGCTTTTCAAGAGCCTCTGGGATTGAGACAGCATGCCAGGTACCTAAGGCAAGGCAATGCAGCAAATTTAAGTTGTGGTCTTAAATCATTCAGGGCCAGTCTTTGTCCGGATCTTCTCATCACACAGTGGCTTCCCACAAACAGCTTTCAGTGGCCACTGCGACTGAGAGAAGAATGACCCTACAATCAGCTGGTAAGAACCCAAGAACACTTGAAAACTCAGTTGAGTCCACTGTGCCAGCAGAGGTGCTGCTAAGAAGCCCTCGGCACCCATGGTACAAACACCACCCTCTACTTAGATATTTATAACAACTATGGTGTCGGAGAGGTTTACTTCCGGGAGCACAATAACAAAAGCACACCAGAGAAAGAGTATTCTATGACTTACCTCTTGCCTTAATAAAGTTGTGCTGATAGACTATAAGAAAGAAGACATTACTACGGTTTTCCCCTAAGACACAGTGCAACAATTTGAAAGGAACAACTATTCGCCCTGTGGGAGCATTTACTGTCCCTGAAAAGTCAGAAATGGTTTGAGGCAATTTTGAAGGGGTTTTTGAGAGTTGCAGGGCAAACACCCTAAAGGGTATTAAAGGAAGCAGATGTCAGGTGTGGAACTGTCTCTGCACACCACCCATGGAGTCAGAAAAGGCTGCCAGTGTTTTACCTCCCAGGAGCTGTGATACCGCCATTTGTTTCTAAGAGAAGAGGGCGCATATAAAAGCAGAAAAATCACACAGCACAAAGACGTAGGATTTAGAGTGTCAGGGAAAATCAGAAACAAATTAAGGATGGATTCATAAAACAGTATAGGAGTCTCAAAAAAAAAGTAAAAGGAGTAAAATTTCTTTTTCAGACTTGTATAGCAAACACCATCCTTGTTATCATACTACGTGTTTGGATCTTTGTGTTACACGTTGTGAGTTGTCTATAAATATGACGTAGGGTTTTATTTTCTTTTCATTTCAAATTATCATTTATATTTAAATCGGAAATTTTAATCATGGTGCCACCTCCAATCACCAAGGGAACCACACTTACAAGTTTTTTGAACAGGGATAGGTACAGAGTGGATGACTGAAACAAGCAAGGACAAGCCCATAGGACTGTCCCAGCCCCACTCTCTATCCAAGCAGAGGATGGTGATTAGCAAAGCCAGTCTGACTGGCTTCCTCCACATTTTGGAGGAAGAACCTGAGTGGTCTGGGCTGTGAGTCAGTGGAAAGCGGGAAAAGACCTTGTGAACCCAGGGAGGGAGTTGCTGACAATTGGAATGGCCTTGGTTCCTTGGTTTTTCTGTCTTTATTCCAATCTGTGTGTATCCTTAAAGTGAACTTTATTTTTAGTTAAATCTAGTCCGTATCTCATCTAGTCACATCTTTGGTTCCCTGCAACCAAAGTACCCAGTTGAGCACAACATAAAATAAAATCAGTGACATATCCTTTAATCAGAATAGTCCTGGATTTTATGTCCTTACTGTTCTGATAACATCTTTGCTCTGTCCCCCATTTACACAATTCATCTCGCACCACACACCCCTCAATGTCACAATTTTTTTTTCCACTTACCTCCCTCTGTCTCTTGCATATCCTTGTGTGTGTGTCTCTCTCTCCCTTTTCTTCTCCCTCCCTCTCTCCCATACTTCCTGTAATTCTTTCAAGGGTCAATGTCATGGCTAGATCCTATTGCTCCCCTTCTATTTTTCCTTCTTCATCCATTTCCATCCAGGTTTTTCACTAATCCTCCCAAAGTCAACACTCTATGCTCATGTCATGTATGCTTAAGGAGAACACTCTTCCTTAAGGTTGAAGATTCAGTGCACAGCTTAGGCAAGTATCGGATATTTCTAAAATCTCGTTCTTTACGCAAAACCATATCAACTCATTGCTATTCAACAAAGTGCTAAATTTGGTTTTCCATATTCAAGACAATTTCACAAACGTTTATACCAATATGTTCAATAGAGAACACCAGAATGGATAAGAAAGGACACCAACAGCCAGTTACCTTACAATCTGGAAGGAAGACAGTACATATGGAGAAATAATTATCACTCTGCAGAAAATAAATGCCTTGCTATGATGAGGGAAGCACAGAAGGCAGCAAGGTTCATCCAGGATTCTAGCTGCAAAAACATGACCCAACTCCTCCAGTGTGTGCACACCTGCTTCATATAATGTAACCCACATATCACAGCAAAAGTGGACCCTTCTTCATAGGTATATGGTATGAAGACAGGCATTAGACTTGGTATTTTTGAGAATAAGCCAAAGAGGGCACCAAAAAAGTTTTCAGTATTGGTCTAAAAATGACTTTGTTGGAGCCCAAGGGCAAATTTCAGAATAGGAGATAGTGATCTTTAGTCCCAACCTTTTATCTATCTGTTTTTCTCTCTTTTTACGTGTCTTTTGAAATAAAGGACCCTTGGTTCTCACTTCACTTTCAACTTGCTTGTTAGCTACCAAGTCCAGGATGGGGCCCTTCCCAGCATGGCCATCCTACCTTCCCTATCCTCTCAGCCTGTCTTTCCCAAGTGTCCTATTCCACTATATTTTAGCCAGGTGTTAGGCAATGTAATTTTCTATTCAAATAGTCCACAGGAAAGTGTGAACAACTGGTGAACCTTAGGCATTTTTTTTCAAACTTTATTGATGAATTATTGACAAATACAATTGTATATATTTAAAATATACAGTGTGCTGACATAAGATAAACATATATTGCAGAATGATTAATAAAGATATTTGTTTTCTGGATGGCAATTCACGTCAATCAAAAATTTTCAAATTGATTCTGATGACTAAATAATATTCCATTTTGTATATGGACCACATCTTCTTTATCCATTCATCTGTTGAAGGGCATCTCGGCTCTTTCCACAGTTTGGCTATTGTGGATATTGCTGTTATGAACGTTGGGGTGCATGGGCCCCTTCTTTTCACTACATCTATGAGAAACAATCTGGGGCTCTCAGAGGGGAGGAGGATGGGGGACGTTTAACAGGGTGATGGGTATTGAGGAAGGCACATGTTGGGATGAGCACTGGGTGTTAGACGTAACTAATGAATCACTGAACACTACACCAAAAACTAATTATGTACTATACAGTGACTAACTGAACATAATAAAAAAACAAATTTTAAAAAATTTTCAAATTGATAGAATGGATATTTTAGATATGGTCCTTCAAATTTATATCCTATTTCTGACGTTACTTTGGTTTTCCCAGTTTACTACCCAGCCCCCCACCATCCCACCCTCACACATGCAATCTCTGTGTCAGAGAGATACAGGGGGAATCTCTGCCCTCATTTGAGAAAACTGACCTCCAACCCTAGAAAGAAGTAGTAAGAACCTAATTAAACATAACTAATATGTAAGCTCCCATGTCATTTCTATATAAAAATTGAAATTAAACATACCAAGACTTTTGTGACCTCCTATCACTGCATAAAAAATGACCTAAAAACTTAGTTGTTTACAACAATAGACATTTATTGTCTTACAGTTTCTGTGGGTCAGCAATTCAAGAGTGCCTTAGCTGGGTGGTTCTGGCTCAGGGTTCGTTGTGAGGTTTAGTCAAGTCGTCAGCTGGGGTATGGTCATCAGAAGTTAAATGAAAGCTTGACTGAAGCTAGACTTGACTGAGGCTCACTTAGATGGCTATAAAATTTGTTGTTAACTTTTGGCAGGAATATTCAGTTCCTTGCCTGTGAACCTCTCAGGAGGGTCTCTGAAGGGTCTTAATGCCATAGTGGCTGGTTTCCACGGGTGAGTGATCTAAGCAAAAGGAAGGCAGATGCAGTAATGCCTTTTATGACATGTTCTCAGGAAATATTCATCATAATTTTCTCTACATTTTCTTGTTTAGAAGTAAGTCACTAAGTCCAATCTTATTCAGGATAGGAAGTGGGAAGTTTAGACATTACCTTTTGCGATCAAAGGAGGACTATCAAAGAATTTGCAGACATTGTAAAACCATAAATATCCCATGACCACATACATCTTCTATCTTTTGCTTCCCCTGTCTATTTAGCAACATATTTTATTGAGTAAATACTCTATTAAGCAAATATTTTAAAAACATTAAGTTCCTAGATTTCAAATATTCTCATAAGCCATATATGATTTTCAAATCTTTATTATTAATCCCTTTCTCCAGTTTTCCATAAACTTTCTCAATTCCAAATTACACAGTGTTGTTCAAAAGTAAATCTTATGCGTAATTTGGGATTCAATTATACAACATTGCTGCTATGAATTGACAGTCGTAAAACCAATTTTAATTCATTCGTATGTGGCTAAGTAAAATATTGTATGAGGTATTAGATCAAACATCTGTTTATTGCTTTTCACTACTACTTCAGTAATTGAATTATTTTTGGAAAAAGTAATCAAATTAGCTTCTCATAATTATAGACTGTTGATTGTTCATATTTCATGTCCCTCACAACACATGAGAGTGACTGTTTTTCTACAAAGCATTTTTCCATTATTTTACTAGAATCTAAAGCAATCTGATTTACCCAAGTGACCTGCTTCCACAATTAAAGTCTGTCTCTTAAGAACAATGACAAACAAGGAGCATTTATCTTATTGTTTCAAAACTGAAGGTATATTTCTCTTCTGGTTGATTGATTTGTACTGCTGAAAAACAATGACAGGTATTCTCAGAAAATATAAATTTAAGTAAAGCAAGAGTCCATAAAGCAACCCTGTTGATAAATAGAAATAAACCACTGCTTCCTCTCTTCAAATCAATAAATTGGGTTAACAGAATGACAAAGTCAGACAAAGTCAGAGTCAATGTATCAAATTAGGTCAAACCACCTTCCACTTCAGTGAAAAAGTAAGGAGGCCAGATGTTTAATGTGTTTACTCATTCAAGGAACAATTGAATTAAGATTTCAAATACTCTAAACACTGAAAGGATTATGGTTACCATACTTTTTTCAAAATAAAACTAGTATCTACTTCCAATACAACTAAGTAAGGTCCTCCTGGATCTTCTAGATATTAGCTATGAACTGTGGGCAAAATAAAATAAAATAATAAACTAGAGGTAGTGGGCCGTGGGAAAAAAAAAAAAACAGGCAAATTCTGAAGGAAAGAAAAAATTAGAAGAAACAAGTACAGACTATGTTTACATTTTTAAATGGCTTTTAACTTGTGAGCTGGATGAAGATGGCACCACGTAAAGTAACTAAAAGTTTGACATAAAAACCGTATTTCTGGCCAGAAAAAAAAGAGCACAAAGTTCATAACCACAGATACTTGAAAGTAAGGAGCTAAGTCTCAGAAAAACAGAACCAGAAGGCATGAGCATTGTGTTAAGTACATAATTTCTGCCAAAGTCTCTGGCTGCTCCATGAATGCATGCATGGAACAGAATTAAAGCAGTGCAGCGAAGTTAAAAGAACTGAAATATTATTTGAACTTCCACCAAAAAGAGAGTGTTAAGTTTGAGTCTAAGCAAGTAAATTTTCTGATAAAAATCTCATAGTAGGAATATAGCAGAATTGAGAGTTTCCACAAAATAATTTTCACAATATCTAACATAAAGTCCAAAATTAGCCAATATTCAAACAAGAATATTTGACCCACTTTTAAGAGAAAAGACAAGCAATCAAGACCATTGGTGAGTTGACCTAGATACTGCAATTAACAGCCAAGAATTTTTAAATAGCTGTTATAACTATGCTCAAGGAAGTAAGGGAAATCATGTGTGTTTGCAATGAATGAAAAGAATCTCAACAGAGGAAATCTCAACAGAGAAACATAAATAGTAAAAAAGAACCAGGAATTCTAAAATGGAAACACAATTTCTGATGTTATCAATTTACTATATTGGCCTAACAGAATGGAAATGGTGGAAAATATAACCAGTAACTTGAAGATAATTCAATGTAGATGTGTAGAGCACAGAGAAAAAAGATTAGAAAAAAATAAACAGACTTTTAAGGACCTGAGGACAATATTAAATGTCTAACAGATATGAATAAAATCTAAGGAGAGGTAGGAGAGTATAAGGCATACAAATCATTTGAAGAAACAATGCCCTAAAACTTCTCAAATTCGATGAAAGACATCAATTTTCAAAATCAGGAAGCACAGTAAAACCCAAGTAGGATATATACAAAGAAAACCATGCCTAGGCACATCATAGTCAAACTGTTAGGTAAAGCTAGACAGAAGCAGTGGAGGGAATGCCCCCAAACAGAGTCCCAAGTCCTTGAGGGGGGGAAATGACAGAGAGAGGAGATGAAGGCAAGAATGGTGATAAATAAACTTAGTAGCTACACATTAAAAGCCTGGGTGCATAACATCCTGACCTTGTGGCTTCCAAGATCTTGTGGCTGACAGATCAAGAGCCACAAGTACTGACTGAGCATGCTCTCTTCTCCACTTCTGCCCTGGGGTAACTCCTAGATAATATAATTGAATTACAGGTACAGATCCCCCGCCACCATGCGCCAGCTGTGCAGACAGGCTGCCAAGAGGATCTGGTACAAACCTTACAGGGTCAAAAATTCCCCCCTCCCAACCTGTCAGAGGAGTTTCCAAAATGATTGGAAGCAGCCTCCATTAAAGACCCACTGTACATCATAGCTCCTCCAGCCCCAAGACACCCAATAATTTCCAATCCTAAAACCACCTAGGAGCTGGTTCCACCTCTGGGAATGTTCTCCCACCTTGAGACCACCTTTGCTTTAACCAGCTGCTTTGTGCTTGTTACTTTCTGGCTATCTTTCTTCCAGCATGGATCCCCACTTAAATCTTCTAGTATGGAATCCAAGGACTAAGACCTCCATTCATACAATGCAGACTCTCCCACCAATAACAAAACTGTTGATAACTAGAGTTAAAAGAAAATGATAAATGCAACCAAGGAAAAATGACACATTACATACAGGAGAACAATGACTCAAAATTTATCAAACTTTGACAAACAGAAGCTGTGGGACATTGTCCTTTAACTGCTGACAGAAAAACACTCTCAACTAAGAATCTAGTGAAAATATTCTTTAAACATAAAAATGAAACAAGAGCATTATTATATTTTTAAAAATACTAAAAGAATTCATTTTCAGTAGAACTCTTCTCCAAGAAATGCTTTAAAATTTTATTCAGACTGAGGGAAGTGATATCAGACTGAAACCTGAATCTTCAGAAAGGAGTAAAGAACATCAGAGATACCAACTCTCAGGGTAAATATAAAAGTATGCTGGTAAATAGAAGTATCCAGATATAGATGATCATTACTCCAGAAATTTCCACCATGCTGCTTTTGTGTCAACTCTCTCTCCCTCCCGGGAGAAAACCAATGTTCTGGGGTTTCCCATCCCAGATTAGTCTTGCTAATTAGCTTTATCTGCTCTAAAATTCCATTCAATTCTGGATAAGATCTTGAAACCCATTTAAGAGAAAATAGTTAAAAAAACCTTTTGATTTGCAAGGCTGGAGCATCTCCAGTCTACACTGTGTAGTCAATCCTTTCTTTAGCTGCCCAATATTCTCTTTTAAATCTTGTCTCCTAAAAAGAGTTTCCCTGGGTACCCTGAAGAGGCATTGTTATATGGAAAAGAAACCATCCCTGCTCCAGAACTTCAGATAAGGTGGAAAGAACAAACTCTAGTCTTCCCATGGATAAGGAAGTGATATCCACCTCCATTCCTAAGTTTACAGCCTTGAAAGGAAAGAGCCATTAGAGGGGATAAAGTTGATGAGATAAACAAAAGAAGGTTTAGTGGCCCAAACACTTGGAGAAGTTGGGAGAAGATGGTCAAAGGATATAGTGGCCTTAAACATTAGAATGGACATCTTATCTCTTGAGATTAGAAGAAAAAGGATAAGATTGATAAGGAAATGAAAATCTTTAAAGTAGTGGGTTCAGGAAACTAAAAGATATCTGCCTTGATTAACTGACAATTATTGCAATCAAAACAGCTGAACCTGGAGATCCAATGGACCCCGGCATTAATTTACAGAAGGAGTTGTGATTTGAAGGTCAAAACAATTTAACCCTGTGCACTTGGTAAAGCAAAGGGGTGCAAGCCCAACAAGGCAATTACTCTAAAATAATGCCGGATCCCTACTACACTTTTTGAAACAAAATTTCAATTATATTTAGATTCAAATACAGAAAAGTACTAGGATTAAATAACTACTTTGATACATTACTGCCCATTGCACACTTTTAAGACTAAAAAATACATCATGATGAGGCCACACATCATTTTTAAGAAAAACTCTAGCATTTGACATTTGCTGCCTTCTCACATACTTGCTTTGCTGTCTCAGCTTTGGTTTTCCAGGTTACCAATTGTTGGCAGACTTTGCTGAGATGGTAGGGAGAGTCTCTCCCTGACCTATGAATTGAAATTGCAAATACACTGCCAAAGTTGGCCAGAGTAGCTAATTATGGAGTGTTTTGGCCCTCACGGTCTTTACCAGAGGACCTGATTCATATTTAAACTATTGAAGTTTTTGGAGTCCCAGTACAGCTGACCTTGAACAACATAGGTTTAAGGGCACTGACCCCTGTGGAGTTAGAAATCTGAGTATAACTTGTGACTCCCATAAAACTTAAGTACTGTTGAGAGGAAGTCTTACTGGTAACATAAAAAGTCAATTAACACATATATAGTATGTTGGATGCATTATATAATGCATTCTTGCAATAAAGTAAGCTAGAAAAAAGAAAATTTTATTTAGAAAATCATAAGAAAATTTATTTGCAGTGCTGAACTATAAAAAAAATCCATTAATCTGCATAATTCAAATCGTGTCATTCAAGAGTCAACTATATATTGTAATTCAATCAAAATACTCCAAAGTTCATTTCCTTTCATTCATCCGATATTACAGACGAGGTCGCACTGGAGAAAGAAACTATATTACAGGTAAAAATAGAAAGAGTGCAGACATTTTTCACTCTGAGGACGTTTAGCTCATAGAAGCCACCTTTGAGTGTCAAGAACCTCTCATGTGGAGTCTCCCCTCTGGTCTCCACAATGTCTTGGGTCTTCCTTTCCATATTCCTCATTCTGGAATATTGAAATAATTCTGTGGAATCAGAATATTTCAGATGACCACCTGGTCTTTTCTTGACCAAACCAAATACAGTGCCATGCCCTTTATTCCTTCCGTCCAATTTATGCAACCATAAAAATAACGAAATCAAAGTTCTAGTTCAGTTTGTAGCTCACAACTCAGTTGACTTAGCTCCATACATCTCGCCTTCTTTCCATAATATCTTTAGGAATTATTTTAAAACAAGGGGAGTGCCAGGGAACATTCCTATGTTCTATGGACTGATTCTTATTTCAGAAAAAAAATAGTAAGTTACCACGAACATGACTGGTGGGTGAGATAACAGAGTTAAGATATTCTATCTCATGTACACTTTGGAATTAATTTTACCATTTTGTAAAATACATTTAGATATTGCTTCCCCCCTGCACCTCCTGGAATTCCTGGAGCAGTATACCAGCAGCACTTAATATCAAACTATGTATCAGCAGCTCTTGAATTTATTTTTTTCTCTGCTCAGCTTCAGGAACCTGACTGAAAATCAGTGGGTCCAGCCTGTCTCCCAGCCACTGAAAGCAAGAAGATGCTCACCGTCCACCATTCACATCCCCTTGATGATTGCTCTCTCTTCCCTTGATTTTGGGCATTTTAAGATGCTTTGTTAGAGAAAAGACATAAAACCTATGTGTTAATTGCTTTAAAATGTTGAGATAAGAATCTTGCTCAATTTGTGTTGATTCGCAAAGAACTCTGAGTGCAGCTCAGAGGCACACGTGGGTCAGAGATTGCCTTTAGAATGATCAGTTCTGCAGTCCTGGGCTTGACTTCCTTCCCAGTGACCCCAGCTCACAAGTGAACTTAAAAATTGTCTTACACACTTTAACTAGATAAGAGTCTGAGCAGCTCTTTGTCTTAGGACTGTTCTATCTTTTTCATAGTTACCTCCTGAGGATCTGTTTCCAGAAGATAGTATTAAGTTTGGAGAATAGTTATGATATCAAAGGTGAAATGTTCTAGCTTAAAGGTCTTCTAGGCTATACTTTAAGTAACCAAAGCAGCATAGAGTCCTCCTATTTCACCAAGGTCAAGGCACATGAGGTAGAAAAACAGAAAGTCTGGCTGGATGTAACACACAATTAGAAAATGGACGTTTACCTGAAGTCTTTGGCCTGGAATTCAAGGGCATACATGGTAAAGGTTATGATTATTACCCAGGGTCAACTTCTTGGGCATGCAGCCACGTACTGTCACAGGCCCATGTTCAGAAGTGCCCCCACGCGTGGTTTCATGCTCTGCAGCCACCATCTTAAATTCTTGCTAATTTCTGAATAAGGATTCTGAATTTTCATTTTGCACTGGGCCCTTTTTGCAAACTATTTTGCAAATAATTTTGCAAATTATTCAGCCAGTCTTGTTGTCACTTTTTCTTCTTTGTATATATCGTGAGGCAAGAAAAAAAGAAAAGGAAGAGTCAGTTGAAGCCAAAGTGGCTGATAATAAATTTTGGCTACGGGGATTTCTGGGTTTCTTCTCTCCACCTCCAGCCCCCTTTGCCAGACTTAAGCCATTCAGCACATTTTAAAATTATACCATCTGACGCCTCAATTACCATCTGCTCTGATTTCAAATAAGAAGCTGAATAATAGTAAAATATATACCCATGCATTTTTTTTCATGCTTTTTGGAAAGATCCATTCTAGGGAATGGAATTATAGGGGAGAAATATGCTATAGCAAGAGGTCCTTAGAGGCAGGTTGGGAAAGAGAAAATAAAAGAAGTGAAAGTCACTCTCTAGGAAGACTAGAAAAGAGATCTTTGACACTCCAGAAGATGTAAAAGCAAAAATAAAGTGACATCTTCAGAAAATGATCCAGTTTCCCTCCTTCTGGTGGAATCAGCCCAGTTCCATGGTACAGAATCATGATAAGGAGACAGTGGATTACAAAGCCTACACAGCATCTCAGAAGGTAGTCAAGATGATAGCCTGAATAACAGGTTTGCTTTTTGTCAACACAGAGAGGAGGTACTAATTTAGCAAAAGCAGCTCTTTTTTTCCTAAGACTTAGCATTTGCCACATGCAAGCGTGAGCTTAGGAGAGAAAAAGAAGGAGCTACTGACTCCTGGGAAAAGGATTCAGAGTATATGGTAATGCAGGGGCCGAAAAGTCTTCCTCTCTGCCCTTCTAGGTTCTTTGGCTGGTCTAATAATTAAACTGATAGAAGACAGATTAACAGGAGAAAAATAAACAAAAGTGACTTACATGTATCTGTGGGAGAGACCCAGAAAAGCTGACTTACTCTCCAAAATGCCCCAAGCCATCACCTTAAATACCAAAAAGCTAAATACTAATAGCTAAAGACAAAAGAAGATGCTGGGGTAGGGAGGGAGTTATGGGGGTGGGGGTTACCAGGAGAAGCACAATAAACAAGTTTATGATTGTGCAGAGTTAAGTCCTTGTCTTCTCCATCGAGAAGAGTCTCGGGAAATTTAGGGTCATTCCCCTCTTTCTCTGTACAGTGAGGGAGACACCCTTACATATGGAGATTTCTGCTCCTTTACATTGGGTACACTTGGAGGGTGGTGAGGGGTGGTAGAAGTCACATCTGTTGGGGAGGATGGAGAAAGTTAGGATGATAAATACAGAAGCAAGTGAGCCCCAGTGTCTCCGTGCTGGGAAAAGAACAGCACTCCTGTACTGGCAGGTAATGGGAACAAGTTCCATGTCTCAGGTGGTCCAGGAACTCTCATGACTTCCATTTGCACACTACGTTAAAGTTTGATATATGCTATATAGTATTTTTTGATTAAAATTCTTAATTAAACTTTATAGCAAAACACTTGTCTTTTATTTCAGATATCCCCAGGAGTGCTAGAAAAGGGAAAGGTACTGCTAGGCATTATTCCATAAAAGTAATTACCTAGAGAAATTCATGAAACAAGTGTACTCATTCAGGTGTTACACATGTGATTAGTCATATTTGAATAATCTTAATGCAAACAAAATATTTGTATTCTCTGGGGACGGTATCAGCTCTAAAAGGAAGTCTTTTCCACGTTGAAATGATAACTGTAGAGGCTGGAAAGTGGAAAGAGTAGCAGACTGGGAATACTTATTCTGCATATAATTCCACTTCTGCTACAACCTAACTATCGGACATTGGCCAGTTATTACCTATGTGATCTTCATCATTGGAAAAAGGAAACGTTTAGAGCAGTGGGATATCAGACCCAGCAGCATGAACATCACTGGGAACTTAGAAATGAGTATTCCCAAGCTCTATCCAAAGACTTACTGAGTCAGAAACTCTGAGGCCTAACAACCTGTTTTTTGTTTGTTTGGTTTTGTTTTTGTTTTCGCAACCTGTATTTTAACAAGACTTCCAAGACATTCTGTTACATGCTGAAAATTGAAGCCTATTGAATTAGATGAACTTGACCTTTCCTGGCAGCTCAAAAATTCTACAGCACTGACTTCATTGTCATCACCGTCAATAGTATGTATCAAGAGCTTACTCTGTCCCCCACCCTGCTTTAGGCACTTTATGTATAATAATCTAATTATCATAGCACCCCAAGAGGTAAATTATTCCCACTTGGCCAATGAGCTATGAAAGGGTCTGGTAGTTGTGAAAATCACCACCAAGATACTTCCTCAAGGAATGGCTGTTCTTCCAGCTGTCAGCAACATCAGGGTTTTACTCAGCTCAGAGAGCCTTTGTGCAATGACACATTCTTTCCAGGGAAGCCCACAAAAAGTAGCAAATCACAAAAGGGTTTAAAGGCCTTACTGCACCCTGGGGCAACCCTGACAGATATTTATGTTCCAGAATTCCCCGTGGGGTTGGCCTAGTCTTTGTCAGGCCTGTATCACAGTTCAGTTACTCTCTGCCCAGTCTTGTTTGCTTTCCCTTCCTTGCACGTATATTGATTCCTAAATATCCTGCACACCAAATTTCTCAGCACCTGCTTTGTTTGGAAAAACCCATTTTACACAGCAGCTGAATACAAGCTAGAGGCCAGGAATTGATGGAGTCTGGATTCAAATCCAGACAGATGAACTCTAAGCCGTAGTCTCTCAAGTATTAATTCATCATCCACTTGGGCTTGTAAATTAGTGGTTCAAGCATTTGAACAGGAGACCTTGGAAATAATTTAATTTTACAAATGAGGAAACTAAGGCTAGATGGGATTGCACGTTTGTCCCTGGTTGGTAGTGAGCAAGGGCTGACTTGATATGAAATATTCCAAGTCCCAGTGTTCTACTGTATTGTGTCACTACCCACGTTAAGAAAAAGAGTCACATATTATAACAGCAGTGAGATAAGATTGCTAGGTAAATTATAACTGTACAGGGAAACATGTGCCACAAAGTCTAGGAGACCTAACAGCTGATAACACAGAAAGACAGAGGATCATAAGAGACAACTAACAATTACAAGCCAGTAAATTGCATAACCTAGAAAAAATGCTTAAGTTGTTAGAAACATACAACCTAGCAAAATTAGATCCTGAAGAAATAGAAGATCTGAACTGACCAATAATTAATGAGACTGAATCAGTAATCAAAAACCTTCCAACAAAGAAAAGCCAGATGGCTTCACTAATGAATTCTACCAAACATCTACTAATCCTTCTCAAACTCTTCCAAAAAATAGAAGAGGAGGAAACATTGCCAAACTCATTATTTGAGGCCAGCATTACCCTAACACTAAAGCCAGATAAAGATCTCACAAGAAAAAGAAAAAAACAAAACAAAACAAAAAAACTATGAGTCAATATCCCTGATGAATATAGATGTAAAAATCATCAACAAAATATTAGCAAACTCATCCCAACAGCATATTAAAAGGATCACACACCACAGCAAAGTAGGGTTAATCTGTAGGTTGCAAAGAAATCAATTAATATTATTCACCACATAACAAAATGAAGGAAAAAAATCACATAATCATCTCAATTGATGCTGAAAAAGCATTTGACAAAATTTAACACCCTTTTGAGGCACCTGGGTGGCTCTGTCAGTTAAGCATCTGACTCTTGATTTTGGCTCAGATCATAATCTCAGGGTTGCGAGATTGAGCACTGTGTCAGGCATGCAGCCTGGCTAAAATTCTCCCTCTCCCTAAATCTCTGCCCCTTGCCCCACTCTCTCTCCCTTTCTTAAAAAAAAAAAAAAAAAATTCCACAAGTAAGTGAAACCATATAATAATTGACTTTCTCTGCTTATTTCACTCAGCATAATCTCCTCCAGACCTGTCCATGTTAATAACAAAAGTTGGGTATTCATCCTTTCTGATGGAGGCATAATATTCCATTGTATATATGGACCCTAACTTCTTTATCCATTCATCTGTTGAAGGGCATCTTGGCTCTTTCCACAGTTTGGTGATTGTGACCATTGCTGCTATGAACATTTGGAAGGGAGGGGGTGAGGGGTGGGGTGAGCCTAGTGGTAGGTATTAAGGAGGGCACATATTGCACAGAGCACTGGGTGTGGTGCATAAACAATGAATCTTGGAACACTGAAAAAATAAAATTAAATTAAAAAATAAAACAAAATAAAGCTTAACCTTGGACCCCCATACACATAAAAAAAGATTCAACACCTTTGCATGATAACCATTTTTAAACTAGGTACAGAAGGAATTTATATTAACATACAAAAGCCACATAAGACATGTCCACAGTTAACATCAAAAACTGAAATCTTTTTGTCTGAATTCAGACTTCTATAACAAATCCTGTAGTGACCTAAAGAATAGAAATTTATTTTTCATGGTTCTAGATATGGGACATCTAACATCAAGATGCTAAATGATTTGATTCCTGGTAAGGGCCTTCTTCCTGGTTTGTAGACAGCTGCCTTCTTGCTGTATCTTCACATGGTAGAGAGAGAGATCATCTCTCTTCTTATAAGGACACTAATCCCATACATGATCTAATTCTTCCCAAAGGCCCTACTTCCAAATAACATCACACTGGGGAGTAAAGCTTCAGCATATGAATTTTGGAAAACACAAGCACTCAGTCCATAACAATTTTCCTCTAAGGTCAGGAACAGGACAAGTCACCCATTCTTACCATTTCTATTCAACATTGTACTAGAAAAACAATTAGGCAAGAAGAAGGAATAAAACGCATCTAAATCAGAAAGGGAGAAGTAAAATTATGTCTGCAGATGACATGATCTTACATGTAGATAACCCTAAAGATTCCAAAACAACAACAACAACAAAAATTCTCAGAACTAATAAAAAAAATTCAGCTAAGTTTCAGGATATAAAGTCGACAAAAAAATAATCTATTCACTAACAACAAACTATCCAAAAAGGAAATTAAGAAAACAATTACACTTACAATAGCATCAAAAAGAATAAAATACTTAGGAGTAAACTTAAACAAAGAGGTGAAAGATGAGTAAACTGAAAACTATACCACATTGACGGAAGAAATTAAAGACACAAACAAATGGAAAGATATTATGTATTCATGTATTGAAAGACTTAATAATGTTAAAATGACCATACCACCCAAAGACATCTATAAATTCAAATCTGTATCATGTTCTCTCTCTCTCTCTCAAAAATAAATAAGTAATCTTTTTAAAAAAAAGAAAATATAGTATATATAATGGAATATTACTCAGTCTTTAAAAAGAAAGAAATCCTCACTTATGTGACAACATGGGTGAACCTGGAGGACATATTGATAAACAAAATAAGCCAGTCACAAAAGGACAAACAGGGTATGATTCCACTTACATGAGGTACTTAAAATAGGCAAACTCATAAATCAAAGAGTGGAATAGTGGTGACTAGGGGCTGGAGGGAAGGGAGAAGTGGGAAGCTGTTTTCAATGGGTATAAAGTTTCAGTTACACTAAATGTATAAGTTCTAGAGATATGCTATACAACGTAGTGCCTACAGTTACCAACACTATATCGTACACTTAAATACTTCACTAAAAGGGTAATCTCATGCTATGTGTTCTTACTACCAAAACCAAAACAAAATAAAACAAAGGGGCAGAAGCAAACTTTTGGAGGATGATGGTTATGTTTATTACCTTGATTGTGGTGATAGTTTCATGGGCATTTACATGTGTCAAAATGCATCAATTGTACACATTAAATATGTGTTGTGTTTTATATACCAATGATACTTCAATAAAGCTGTATAAAAGAAAAAAAACCTAGAGTGTGATTTCTGGTTACACATGAAGCAAATAAAAATGTTTAAAGCAAGTAACCAAAAAGAACCTTCACTGGAAAGAAACACCTGAAAAGGTTATAACCAGGGTAAGTGTTTTAGTGCAGGGATGCTCAATATTGGCTGCTCATTGGAATTACTAGGAATTTTCATTTAATTGGTATAGGGTATGATCTGGGCATTGGGATTTTTTTTAAGTCTCCCGTGAAGACTGAAAACTACTGCTTCAGAGTAAATTCGATTCTCATTAACATAGCAAACAATTCCATAGCATAGCAAACAGAAAGCATTCCTATGTGGTAAATTTGGAAGGACCCTTAAATATTTTGGAAGGACACTTAAATATTTTATGAGGTGAGGTACTTGATAGATTTAATAGCATAGAAGAGATTTGCCCCAATAGTGATGAGATGCAAAAATAAAAGTGCATTTCTACTGTAAAGTAGTAGGGTGGGGACGCACATTTCACCTACTTCCCTCCCTCATTCTCTCTACAAACTTCTCTCAGCCTTGTACAGATCACAGCCACTGTTGGCCAGCCTGAGAATGACACAAATATTCTAGGCAGATGGCTCTATCCTAACAGATATCTTGACAGATAAATTTATAGTACCTTATACATCACACAGGATTGCAAAGACATTATCACATTTAATATCAGACCTATCTCTGGGTGTATCCTTCAGGCATATGCCCAAAGTGAGTGACAAACTAAAATATTTGTGTGCCCTGTATTCAGCTTTTATCCAACAAGAATTTGTTGAATGTCAGCTATGTACAAAGTACTAGAGGACACTCAATAGGAAAGGATAGAAATATGGATTAAATACTGATCCTTAAGGAAGTTTACATTCTTATAGAGAACGTAAGACAAATGTGTAACTATACCACAAGATATGGCATAAACATAGAGAAAATGCAATGAAAATTCAGATTAGAGAAACTACATCTGAACGGGCAGAAAAATTCAGGCTTGGCAGAAGATAGGAGGAAACAAACCAGAAAGACAGTCGGGTGAGGATCAGCTCTCCAAAACCACTCAGTGTGCTGATCATTGTAAAGGAAAAGGATTTGGACATGAGGAGGATAATAAAGAGTAGAGAGAGTGGGGCCAACCAGGATTTCCTGACATAGGGAATCAATGAGAAGCCATATTTTAGAATAATGTGATATAGGACATGCATGACAGAGAACCATTTTTGCTTGGCTAGGCTAGAGCAAAGAATGTTTAAAAGGGAGTAAGAAGGGTGCCTGGGTGGCTCAGTGGTTAGGTGTCTGTCTTCAGCTCAGGTCATGATCTCAGGGTGTTGGGATCAAGCCCTGCATCAGGCTCCCTGATCAGTGGGAAGCCTGCTTCTCCCTCTCCCACTGTGTTCCCTGTCTCACTGTCTCTCCCTCTGTCAAGTAAACAAATAAAATCTTAAAATAATAATAATAATAAAAAGAAATAAGAGCAAATAAAAAGAGAGAAGTTGTAAGAACAGACTCTGAAGAATAATCACACCTTGCTAAAGAGTTGGGGCATTAAACCATGTCTACATTTTCCAGAATGGTAGTGATATGGCCAGAGCTCTGCTTCAGGAAGTTCATAATGGCAGCAAGAAAAGAGGAAAGGGGCCCAAGCAGAAGTTTGCCACAAATATAATGAAGGCCTAACCCACAATTAGCAATATGCCCATTTCATCTATCAAGAAACCAGACTGGCCAGTGCATCAGGGATATGTTGAAAAATACGATTAAACAGAAGGGTATCAGTGTATCGACAACCCAAGGAGCCAAGCAGACAAGATGAGCTTTCTCGGCCCCTCCACTCTCCAGTTCTAGAGCCCTCTGAATCTTGCACCCCTTGTTTATTAAAAGAAAGAAGTGAGGAAGCTGGGAAGTTGACCCAGTCTCCCACTTGCCGAGTTTTGATTTAATATGATTGCCCAAGAGAAACTCATTGTATGCTCTTGAGCAGGGGAATAATAAGATGAAAGGGATGGTTTAAAAAGATGAGCCTGTCAGCAAATATCTATTGTAGGAATTACTATGTTGATAACACACTCAGTACAATGCCTTCTATCCTGATGTCATGTTTTAGATTGTTCAGAAAGCCTTTGATATACGCGGAACATGAAGCATATATCTCTGCTAAAGACAGCCTACGGTATGTTTCCCTCTTAGAAAGCATAATGATATAATTGCAAAATGGGTTCAGATGAGAGTTTCAAAAGAGGTACTTAAGGTGAAGAAATATGCAACTGCATTCGGGAACTGTTCAACAATCTCATAGACAGAGCTACTCTTCAGTTATTGAACATGTTATTATGCACTGCTACATGCCAGGCATAGTGCAAGGTGGGGAAAACAGTGGTAAATCAAATGGATGTGCCCTTTTCCTTCAAAGAGCTTATAATCTAGGAGAGACAAACACACATATGTAAAGCACCAGCAGAACTATGAAAAAAAGAAAATACTGGGATGTTGAGCAGTCTATGGACCTGGTTTATACTGGAAAGTAGGAAATACTGACAAGCCTTTGGTGAGAGTGAAATATTTAAGCTGAGACCTGAAGGGTGAGAAGTAGTCAGGTAGGCCAGAATACGGGAGAATACCCAGAGGGGAAGGTGTCACTTTTCCTTTTTCTTGTAAGAGTATAGTGAAGACAGAATGGGAATTTATAAGGCATTAGGTAGCAGCAGATTATGGCTAACAGGAAAGGTGGCTTGTTGTCCAGGTGCCCCAGTCCATTGAAATCACCAGCTATCTCTACAGAAGGGCCAGTAGAAAGAATGTGGTCCCCTGAGTCACCAATATCACCAACATCCTTGGCTGCCAACCTGTTGGTTCACACACCAGCCCTCATAGACAAAGGGCAAAGAAAGACTGAAGAAAGAAGCAGACCATTCCAAACTGGTAGGAGTCCGTTTTAATAAGCAAGGGAACTTACACATGAGCTTTGTTTTGAGCAGTTGCAAGGTAAGGTCTCTCAATCTGCCAGCCAGAATCTTAAAAGGTTACATAGAGGCTTTAATTGGGTTCACTCGCATGTCCATCTAAATGATCTCAACAGCACATTTCTCTCTCAAGGCTGTGTTCTTGGGGCAGTTTCTAGCTTCAGAAAGGCAGTTAGAACTCACATTCCCAAAATGGGAGGGGGTGGGGAGCCTCTGATTGCCCAGGTCTAGCTTGCGGGACCAACTGACAGTCATAGTCTCTTAATGACCTCCTCGAACACTTCATCTTTTGTGAATGGCTCTTAACAATCTTATAGGATCCCCATCCCACCCCCACCTCTGCCTCCTTTCATAATGTGCCCTGAGAGATCAATGAGGTGTGTCACTAACACAGAGGTGGCCTATTTGGTGGGATATAGGCTGCACTGGAGGCAGATGTCACAGCAACAGTATAGATATATGCAAAAGAAAACAGATTAAAATAAAGATTTCCAAAATAAGTAACATTTTTTTTCATCAAGAGCCTCATGATCTGAACCACTGATTTTATTAAGCCCTCTAGGTTGTGGGTCAAATCACTCAGGGTATTCATTTGTATCTTGATGTGATTTAATAAAGATGCTACATTAGCAGACTCATCACGTAGAAAAATATAACATTCTGTTTGGATAATGGCACAGGGGTCTCCTCATGAGGCAGTAATAATATCCAAGGCTGTCCTATTTTGGAAGACAGCTTTTCTCACAAGAGACATTTTGGTGTTCGCTAAGATAGGTTTTGTTGGCTACCATTTAAGGCTTGCAGAGTGAAGTTAATTAAGAGCTTCTATATGTGCTATAGAATTGTCCTCCAGGCCAATGGAAGGAAAAGACATGGAGGCCAAGGATCTTACCAATGGAAAATATAGTGTGCCCATCTGGCCTTTAAAAGAGGGTGGTTGACAATTGTTGTCACCATGAGAGAGATTCTCCCCTGTGTCCAGAGAAAATTCAGGGTGCAGAGGTCCAATACCCTAGGTGGAGGCCACAGCCAAAGATCTGTGCCTCACAACCACTTGGGCTTACACAATAAATACCTCAGAGTAGAACCAGTTAGGGCTACACCAGTCACTATCCTTGTATGTGACTGAATGACTACACAGTTCCAGTGATATCCATCCCAAGTTTCTGGTATAATTGGGTTAGTTCTATTTTGAATAATTTTCCTGTTCCCAATGTAAGGGTGTCTGGGTGTTCAAGTGTCCATAACCTGGGGTAATGCACATAAACCCACCCCAAATCTGAGCACTGCCACCCATGTCTCTAATAGTGGTGTTCTTAGGACCCTTCTGGTCAGCAGTTTGATGGACTCTTTGTGTAGTTTGATTGACAGAAAAAGAATACCCACGTCCAGTGTTATTAATAGCATTAGTAAACCTGGCCAGGTTTCTGGATCAGTATTGGTAATATCAGATGAATTGAGAGTACCAGTCTAAGCTTGTTTTTCCTTGATGTGCTGCTTTAGGGCCTTTTAATCCCCTCCCTGGATGATGACAGCCATCATGGTAATCCTGATAACCTAGAGAGGGGGCGCTGCCCACATACCTAATAGCTGGATTGATTTCTCTGTTGGATATAGGAGTGGGTTTATTGATTGTAGAAAGGTGTTTCCATCAGGCATCCATCCTGTGATGAGATGCCATAGGAGGAGCAGAAATCTAAGGTTGAAAAGACAGATATTTAGCAGGAACTTTTATGGGAACATCTTTCCTTTCTATAAGAATCACGCCTGTGGCCTGATCCTTAGATGTTAATGTGGCTGCAGCTTTAGGAATTTAATTGGATTGTGCATATCATACATGTTGGCCAGGAGAGGCAGCACGGTTAGAAATGAGGAGATTAGGAGCACCTGGGTGGCTCAGTGGGTTAAAGCCTCTGCCTTCAGCTCAGGTCATGATCCCAGGGTCCTGGGATCGAGGCCTGCATCGGGCTCTCTGCTCAGCAGGGAGCCTGCATCCCTTCCTCTCTCTTTGCCTGCCTCTCTGCCTACTTGTGATTTCTCTCTATCAAATAAATAAATAAAAATCTTAAAAAAAAAAAAAAAGAAATGAGGAGATGATAAACCAGGGGAAGGATACATCAGACCGGGCTCCCCACTTTCTCCCCTCTTTCAGTAGTGTGTGTTCCATTCAGGTATCATGGGTTTCAACAAGTCCTGCTTGTAGCAGGACAATGAGATCTCAGTGGAGACTGAGTAGTTCCTCCTCACCCAGGGGCATGAAGTGTATCCTGACAAGAGGTCCTGTTGCAAATTCCAATAAATAATTCCTTTCTGCATCAGGATGGGGCTCAGTGCCCTCTGCAGCACAGCATGTTGATCCACAGTGAGAGTGGATGCAATGGCTGTTTCCCATGATTTCTATGCTTTCAAAGGTATCAGATGTTTCAGCAGGGATCCCCAGTCTGGCAACAGGCCTGATTTATTTAAATGTATTTTAAATATATTAAAGCCTGAGATGGTACTTCAGTTCACTCCACCAAAGTGGTTTCACTTGTTAGTCATTTAATCTGTTGCTTTAATACTCCATTTCCCCTTCCCACTAACCTTCCTGTTTGCGGGTTAGAAGGGAGACAGAACCTTCATTTGATGGCATTTTCTTTTTTTTTTTTTTTAATTGATAGAAACTCTATTGATGTCATACTCTATTGCCCAGGCTTGCGTATTATGCCCTCTGAAATGTGACTCCCGATTACTGTCTATCGGATAAGAATATCCATACATAAACTCAACTTCCTTAATCTCATGATGGTGGCAGCCTGGTTTGCACAGTGACAGTGAAAAGGTTGAGTTAAGCCAGTTACAGCATCCACACAAACCAAAGTATATTTAGAATCCTGGCTCAGAGGGAAGGGGTCAGTGTCATCGATTTGCCAATTCCTCATCAGTTGGGAATGTCAGTAGATGGCCCCAGATTCCTTTGGCAGTCCCTTTGGGTGCTGTTTAGAACATGCAGGGCATGCTGTTACTGCACTAACAAAATCACTGTATTTCAAGGGCAATCCAGCATCCTTGGCAATATGCCATCCCACTTGGATGCTTTGGTTGTTCCTTTTTTTATAAATCCAGTTTGCTGTATCTAATGAAGGATCAGCTGCTCAGGTTTTTAACCCAAGCTAGGGTATCAGCTTTCTAATTAGCTGGGGGTGTCAGGGCCTTCTGATGTAGAAGACAGGGAAGACTGCCTCAGGCTCTTGTAGGCAAACCCAAATATCTTTCTCTGTCTAATGATCTCACCAGGGCTTATTCGTGATCAGCCATGCCTCAGCTTCCTACTGTCCAAGCCATAGGGTTAATCCCTTTAGAACAGCCCACTTGTCATTGCAAAGGATTACAGCCCGAGCTCATGAGTGATCACCAGCCAAAGTGCTCCGAGTTCAGCCTACTGGCTGCTCAGCTTGTTTCTGTTACAATCCAGATGGCATCAGTGTTGGGCTGGACAGAATTACAATCCATGTGGCCAATTGCTTGATTAGATCTATCCATATACTAGGTATCAATGGGAATTTCCTCATTTCTTCTCTAAAGGCTACAGGGGCCACCACAGGAATAAAGGTGGAGGGATCTAGAGGATCTGTGTACGCTGCAGGGCCTAGGAACATTCCAGAGACAGTGGGCTGGTGGACAGGGTACTCCTTTGCTTGCAAATAAGCGTGTCACGTAGTCAAAGTGGGAGTTTGAGCCATGGAAGAGGTGGGTGGATGGAACATAGTCTCAGTTTACCCCTTCAGAGCAGGGAAGTTCTTACATAATATGCTATACCTTCATGAGAGGCGCTACATGAGGGAGTGCTGTGGACACTGTTAGGAGCTATTGCTTTATGGGCGTATATCAGGTTTCTGACCCTTTCCAGATCTGGGACCAAAATCCTCAGGGTATTCGCCCCTTTTGCTTGTTTCTGCCATAATGTCCAACTCATACCTTCTGAAGTCACAGGTACATCTAACTCTTATGGTAGCCTGACTTTGGGAGAGTTGCTCAGAGTTTCAATCTGTTTCATTAGTATTTTTGCCTTCTTGAAGTCAGTTTGCCACTCTAATCCCCCTATATGTGCCATTTCTTTACCCAGCAGCCTATAGGACAGAGGCACTATGTCAGATGGGGAATAAAAATCCTCCAAAACCTCAGAATTTCTACAAAGGCTTGCATCTCCTTTATGTTCTTAGGGGTTAAATAGGCTTGTATTTTATCAATCACAATTTTGGAATAATGCACATCTTACCTGACCAAAAGTTTCCCCAAATCATTATAGTGGTCCTGGACCTTGAATTTTCTGTGGATTTACTATTTATCCTCCCCTTGAAGATGTTCCAGCAAAGTTTGCAGAATGTCCTACAGGAGAGGTGAGTCTTCACATTTAACATTATGTCATTAGTATAATGGGCCCATTTGACTGATGTGGGAAAGGAGAACAGGAACTGATCTAGGGTTACCATCCCATGACATATTGTGGAGACAGGCAGGTGGCCTTGAGGAAGCACTTGACAGGTCCACTGTTGTCTCTCTTATATTAAAACAAATTAATCTTGTGATTCAGTGGCCATGGGTATACCGAAAAAAAAAATGTACTAACCCCACTACAGCATGATAATTCCTAGGATCATGGCCAACGTATCTAAGATGGTGGCAATGTTGGGCACAGCCACACGGACGGGGATCTTGTTCAGTCATTTGTAGTCCATGGTCATCTGCCATGAACTGTCTGGGTTTTTTATTGGCCATACCGAACCATACCAGTAAGTCCTACTGGTTCCTAGTTGGCATTTCCTCTTAGCCTTGGTTTGATTACTCTAACCAGGAGAAATTCACCAATAGAATTTGAAGAGTTTGTCCTAGTAGGGTATCATTGCCTAATATCTTCTCTGGTATTGAAAAGAGAAAAACTTCATATTCTTGTGGGGGAAAATATCTACTTTGCCATGTCAAAGAGACCTTCCTAATCATAACTTCCTCTATAACCATCCACGGCATTGAGGGGGCTAAAAAACTTTTGAGGGTTACTATGTCTTATAGCACATTTAGCTTCAGTATCAACCAGAGCTGTCATTTTTTGTTTATTTCTGGGGGAGCAGTGAACAGTGAGCTCAACATGAGACTTCTAATTGCCTCTAGTGGCCCTCACCTGGAGGCCATCTTGGCCTACACCTTGTACCTAAGGCATGGGAGGCACTGAGGCCTCTGCTGAAGCAGGTGGAGTTCAGGTGGAGAAAGTCTGAGCTATTGTTCAGGATTTAAAGTTTTCCATAGGCTGATCAAAACGGTATCAGGTTGCCAGTCTATTTGTTCAGGTGGGGTCCTGGCGGTAATGAGGTTCCCATAGCCCATATCCACTTTTGGAACTTGTCAGTCACACCCAGAATAGCAATGGATTGCCTAACATCATAAATGTCTTGTCCCATGACTGGTTTCATCAAGCATGTCAGTGTCTTATACCAGGCACTGGGGCAGACTGGAAAAACTTACCTCTCATTCCTGCCATGAGTGTGGCCCAGTCAGGGCCTTCAAAGACAGGGGCACACATGGCTTGTGTCATTCTAAACTCTCAAAGAATTTGTTGTAACTCCTCTATAGATGTCTGGGGTCCCACCTCCCCAGCATAATTCCCCTTATTGCGCCAAGTCTCCCTGAAGGTTAGAATAACCCAGTCTAAAAGGGAATGAGCACCTTGAATCCCCATGTGCCCTGCAGGAGCTGCAGGAGGGTACAGTATGTGATGGTGTTCATTTTCTCTGCCTCTTGTCCAGTCAAAGAAATGCAATCACACACACACACCCTGTATCCCATAGCCACACTAACCATGCATGGACACTTCCCCTGGCTCTTTGTGGGAGCGTGGCAGCCCTTATCAATAAGCTCAGTGGGAGTGCAGTCTCTCGTCATAAGCACTTCCTGAACTGGGGGCTGCCCGACTGGCTGGGCTTATTGTTGCTGTGTTTTTGCTTTCCTTTGCATTAGAGTCAGAAAGCGTGGGGAACCCCATCTATTCCATTGTCAATCACCACAGCATCCTACCCTTCTTTTTCTTAACTTTCTCAGAAATTCCACCTCTTAGTGTCCCAAACAGACTTTGTCACAAGCACTCAGACCCTAATCCTCCACAGTTTACCCCCTCCCCGCCCCTGGTCAAAGTAGCACTCTAAATTCTCCCACTTACTAGCCCACTCTCCCACCTCCTCTGCCAGCCCCAAAGCCAGCAGATTGGTGGACACCGACATATCCTTCTCTAATAACCTCAGCTCTGCTTCCAAGTTTCTAACCTGAGCTTCAGCCTCAGGGCATCGACCCAGAGTAGCGGCCAGCCCGCTTGCAGCAGCCATTCATTCCCCATCTTGGCCACAGCATGCCCTGTGCAGCTCTCCCAGCGAGTGCATTAGACCAACTGGCGTTTTCAGGGTGCCCCATACTCATGTGGACGTCCGCAGCATCTAACATACAGGACACCCCTCCCCGCACTGAGATGGACATTCCCCCACAGAGCCTGTTTCACCAGGCCAACCTCATCAGTCTCCTGGCAGACTGGCCCATTGTTGGTTTACAAACCGGCCCTCCGTACACAGACGGCAAGAAGAGACCAAAGAGGCAGACCACGCCAGATTGGTAGGTGCCAGGTTTAATAAGCGAGGAAACTTACTTACAAGGTACGTCTTGGGCAGTTGCAGGTTGAGTAAATCTCCGGGTCCAGTTGCCAGAATCTTCAAAGTTGTATATTGGTCCTGACGGGGTTCCGTCACATATATATCCAAATGGTCTCAACAACGTGTCACTCTCTCTCTCAAGGCCCCGTCCTAGGGTAGTTTCCAGTGCTGAGAAAGCAACTGAAACACACATTCCAAGGCTAGGGAAGCGGCGGGAAACCTCTAACTGCCCTGGTCCAGGCCTGAAGTCAACTAGGGTCATGTTCTCTCCATAACCTCTGCTAACTCCGCCCCCATCCGTGTCTGGATCTGGTAGTGTCTGTGTAACTCTTTTCTTATTTCTTCCCTCTGATATTTATAGGGAAAGCACCTGAGCCTTGAAATGTTGTTTTTATTCATTTCTCTTCTTACACATCACTTTGAAAATGATTAAAAGGTTAAAGAAAAGGCTAAAAATAAAACTACCCAAAATATGTGTAAACCAATGGTTTTAACTATTATGCCATGTAATATTGGAAGTCTCCCTTTTGTACAACCTTACCCCTGACATGCAACCCTATCTGCACAACCTTTTTATTTCTATTAACACACTGAGCATTTTCTTATTTTTTTCTGTTTACTCACACCTGATTTTTGTTTTTACAAATGACTTTTTACATCACATTTCAGATGTCAGCATTCCCAGTATGTATATTCTCAAGATGTATATATATCACCTGTTTTCTGATATGGAGAAAAGCCACCACAGTTAAAAGAAAAAAAAAATTCAATTATCAGCCCAGGGCTTTGGAATGAAGAAAATTTCAACAGATTCTGAACTGATAAAAGAAGACCTACTTAGACTGACAGCAAGATTACTGGTGAGCTGCAAGGGAGATCAGTAGCCAGACACCTGAGACAGATCAATTTCTTCTGGGATAAATTATCCTTGGTATGTATTGTAAGGGCCAAGGGCAGACTGCCCCCAAAATGTGCTACTCGAGTGTATCGATCATTTTAAATAAAAGTTACTTAAGAAACAACCTGTACAAGAAGAGAACTCATGTAAAATGTACCCTCTCTGCACAGGAGTAGAGAGACATTCTTATCACCACAGATGGGAATTTGAGAACAGAGAAGCTATTTAAACAACCCCTGTTACTTTTTACTAATTTACTACCACAGCCTGAATTCTGTTTAGAATTCCCTACTAATTGAAGTCCCAAAGTGAGCTTTCTTTGTCCTGTCAATTCCTCACAGATGCATTGTTTCTTTAACAGGTGTGAAAACTGCATGCCTTCGTCATTTCTTTGGGCCTTGATTTCATTATTGGCTTCCATGTGCATGTAATAAAACTTTTTTTTTTCCTCCTGTTAGTCTGTCATGTAAATTCCATTCTTAGTCCACCTGGAAAACCTTCAAGAATTTTTCTTCCCCTCAATATTTCCACCTCAAGTTATATTCAGGACAGTAGGGTTAAAACTTTAAAGCGCAGTAAGTACAAGTATATTGTGGTAATTTGTTTGGAAAAGAAAGAAAAATCAAGACTATCTTAATGTAATAAATGGCTGAGTAGGGGCACCTGGGTGGCTCAGTGGGCTAAGCCTCTGCCTTCGGCTCAGGTCATGATCTCAGGGTCCTGGGATCGAGCCCCACATCGGGCTCTCTGCTCAGTGGAGGAGTCTGCTTCCCCTCCTCTCTCTGCCTGCCTCTCTGCCTCCTTGTGATATCTCTCTCTCTCTCTCTGTCAAATAAATAAAATCTTAAAAAAAAAGAAAAAGAAAAAAGAACTCAAGCGAAGTAAGCTGATTATTGTCACATTAATTTTAATGCAAATAGCGATATAAGTGCATAATTCTTAAATTCTCACTGTCTGAAATAAAACTGAACTGTTCTGCATCTTCCCCCATCCCACATCCTTCCTTAGAGTATCCAAGCAAAGCCACTTTAACTGTTTATTTCCTCAGGAAGGTGGACCTTCTTTAATGTGTTTTGTGATGTCTTTATCATTGCACTTTAATATTGGCAGGTCCTTGAGTGGAAAATTGACATGACAAAGAGCACGAGGATGGAGCTGATAGTCTGCAGCATTTCTTTTCTTTTTTTTTTTAGATTTTATTTATTTATTTGACAGAGATCACAAGTAGGCAGAGAGGCAGGCAGAGAGAGAGGGGGAAGCAGACTCCCTGTTGAGCAAAGATCCTGATGCGGGCTCGATCCCAGGACCCTGGGATCATGACCTGAGCCGAAGGCAGAGACTTTAACCCACTGAGCCACCCAGGCACCCCAGTCTGCAGCATTTCATTTCATCCAAGCACTAAGACATCACAGGGAAATTATCTGCGTTGCCAGGAGCCACCACCAGAGAGAATGAGCCGTAAAGGAGGCACAAAGGCTGAGAAAATCCCTTAGCTATTAAAAAAGCAATTGCAGACCTGTACTCCTGAAGCAAATAATGCATTATATGTTAATTTAAAAAATTAAAAATTTAAAAAAAACAATCGCAAAGGGAAATGATGTTTACCTTATTTATGCATTTTTAAGATTTATCTATTCTATCAATCAATATTTAATACATATAAATAAGGTGTTGAGAATAAAAGGGAATACCTATGTACCCTATCTAGGTGAAGAAAGGAGACTTAACCAATACAGTATGGCATAAAATACAAATCCCTTGGGTATTCTTTCCTTATCACATTAACCTCCTCCCACACCAGGGATAAAATACTAAATTTGATATTTCTCATTCCACATCCTTTTTCATACTTTTAATATAAACATATGGATCTCTAAAGTTTTGTATGTTTTCAAACTTCATATGGTATTGTATTGAATATATATCCTTCTGTATCCCATTTTTTAGATTTATTCATGTTGACAGATGGTGTTAATTCCTCTTTAATATATTAATAGCATATTTTTATATTGATATTCTACAATTTCCATATCTGTTACCTCTATACAAAATAAAGGACTCCTAAATTTAATAAAGAAATGGTAACTTGAGAGATGGGCAAAAACCATATTTCAAATATATTTAGTATATTACCATTTATTCCTAGGGCAAATAATGCTATAAAAAAATCCCAAAAAGAAGTTGGGGGCAAGATGGCAGAGAAGTAGGAGACCCTGTTTCAACCAGTCCCCAAAAGTGAGCTAATTATCTACCAAAACACTCTGAACACCCATGAAATCAGCCTGAGATGTAGGATTATACACTTCTGGATCTCTATGGGGGTAGAAGAACCAGTGAAGAGGTAAAGCAGAGTGGGAATGATCAGACTGATATTGGAGGATAAACAGAAGGGGGAGGGAGCCACCAGAAGTGACCCATTGGAAAGTAATACCCCAATACGAAAGTGCCCTTGAAGTGGGGACCAGCATTAACTTGGAGTCTGGTTAAAAGCACTCAAAAAGAGCAAAAGATCTTAAGGGGCAACTGGTGGAATTGGGCAGTTATGGACATGGGCCTAAACCCACAGTCCCAGGAAGGCCACCACCAGTGACCACCCGTGCCAGGGAGAGTGCCGCAGAACCCCCAGGGGCTGCGTGGCTTGCATCACAGCTTGGCTGGGCACACTACTGTCCCCGCATGAGGGAATGTGGTAATGGCGCCAGCCTGCCCTCCCTAGAACTTTTGTGCACTGCCTGACAAAGATCTGACCCACTCCCCGCCCACACCTGACAAATCTCTGTGCAGGCTCTAACTGGCGGTCTCTAGGACCTGCGGAGGGTCTAGACTTCCCCAGTGGGACTGAAAGGAACTCAGTGTGGTCTCTGCGTTGGCAACCTGAGGTCTGAAGCCCAGACAGCAGTCCCAGCAAAGGCAACCACTGGAAGCAGTCTCTCTGGACCAATATTGCTCATGGTTTTAGTAGCACACGGGGGTACAGAGACAAGCGGGTGCTTCGGGCGACCCGTGAGATGGTGGCTGGGGATGTGCTCTGCCTGTGGGAGGTTGCACGGCTCAGGAGAGTTTGCAGAGGGGGAATCTGTGTGTTCTGGATGACCCAGAGGGGAGTGGACTGAGGCTTCTCTCTGAGATGGAGGTCTGGGTGCAGTTTGCTTTCCACTAAACCTCTGAAAAGCCACAAAAAGCCACCAACAAACAAACAAACAAACAAAAAACCCTCTCAACCACCTCTCACCAAAATGACCAGGAGGAGGAACACCCAATAGAGGAAAAATTCAGATACCGTGCCCTCTCCATCAGAGCTATTGGATATGGACATAAACAGTATGTTGGAAAGGGAGTTCAAGGTAATTATCCAGGCAATGGCTAGGTTGGAGAAAACCACCAATGACAACATGGAATCAACTAGGGAAAAAGTGAAAGCTGCCTGGGAAGAAGTTAAAAATCCTATCAAGGAGATCCAATCTAATCTAAATTCTCTAACAGTTAGGGGTAACTGAGGCAGAAGATGGAATTAGTGATCTAGAGGACAAACTGATAGAGAAAAAGGATCAGGAGGAGGTCTGGAACAAACAGCTTAGAAGCCATGAAAACAGAATTAGAGAAATAAATGATGCCATGAAACATTCCAGTGTCAGAATTATTGGGATCCCTGAGTGGGGGGAGAAAGAAAGAAGACTGGAAGATATACTTGAGCAAATTCTCCATGAAAATTTTCCCAATCTGGGGAATGGAACCAGCGTTTGTGTCCTAGAGGCAGAAATATCACCCCCACCAAGATCAATGAATCTAGAAAGACACTGAGACACTTGACTGTGAGACTGATGAATCATAATTTTACACAAGAGCACTTGAGGGCAGCTAGAGGGAAGAGATTCCCTACATACACAGGAAGGCCCATCAGAATAACATCAGACCTGTCCACAGAAACCTGGCAAGCCAGAAAGGGCTGGAGAGATATATTCAGGGCACTAAATGAGAACAACATGCAACCAAAAATACTTTATCCAGCAAGGCTGACATTCAAAATGGATGGAGAGATAAAGAGCTTCCAAGACTGGCAAGGTTTAAAAGAGAATGTGATAACCAAATCAGCACTACAAGAAATATTAAGGGAGGTTCTATAAAAGAAGAAAGAATCAAAGAGTGTCATAGAACAGAATTTTACAGAGACAATCTATAGAAACAAGAACTTCACAGGCAATATGATGTCAATAAAAATGTTTCTTTCAATAATCACTCTAAATGTGAACAGCCTAAATGCTCCCATAAAATGGCACAGGGTTGCAGACTGTATAAAATGACAGGACCGGTCCATATGTTGTCTACAAGACCCATTTGGAACCTAAGGATACATCCAGATTGAAAGTGAGTGGATGGAGAAGCATCTTTCATGCCAAAGGGATTCAAAAGAAAGCTGGGGTAGTGATTCTCATATCAGATAAATTAGATTTTAAACTAAAGACTGTAGTCAGAGATAAGGAAGGACACTACATCATTCTTAAAGTGTCTCTCCACCAAGAAGATCTAACAGTTGTAAATATTTATGCCCCCAATATGGGAGCAGCCAACTACATAACACAACTGTTAATCAAGATAAAGAGTCATACTGATATGAATACATTAATAGTAGGGGATCTTATCATGCCACTCTCAGTAACAGACAGATCATCCAAGCAGGAAATCAATAAAGAAATAAAAGCATTGAATGACACATTGGACCAGATGGACCTCATAGATATATACAGAACATTCTACCCTAAAACAACAGAATACTGATTCTTCTCGAGTGCACATGGAACTTTCTCCAGAATAGACCACATATTCGGTCACAAATCAGGGCTCAACAAATACCAAAAGAATGAGATTATTCCCTGATATTCATTTTTTTTTTTAATTTTTATTTTTTATAAACATATAATATATTTTTATCCCCAGGGGTACAGGTCTGTGAGTCGCCAGGTTTACACACTTCAAAGCACTCACCATAACACATACCCTCCCCAATGTCCATAACCCCACCCCCCTATCCTAACGCTCCTCCCCCCAGCAACCCTCAGTTTGTTTTGTGAGATTACGAGTCACTTATGGTTTGTCTCCCTCCCAATTTCATCTTGTTTCATTTATTCTTCTCCTATACCCTTAACCCCCCATGTTGCATCTCCTCTCCCTCATATCAGGGAGATCATATGATAATTGTCTTTCTCCGATTGACTTATTTCGTTAAGCATGATACCCTCTAGTTCCATCCATGTAGTCACAAATGGCAAGATTTCATTTCTTTTGATGGCTGCATAGTATTCCATTGTGTATCTATACCCCTTCTTCTTTATCCATTCATCTGTCGATGGACATCTAGGTTCATTCCATAGTTTGGCTATTGTAGACATTGCTTCTATAAACATTTGGGTGCACGTGCCCCTTCGGATCACTATGTTTGTATCTTTAGGGTAAATACCCAGCAGTGCAATTGCTGGGTCATAGGGTAGTTCTATTTTCAACATTTTGAGGAACCTCCGTGCTGTTTTCCAGAGTGGTGGCACCAGCTTGCATTCCCACCAACAGTGTAGGAGGGTTCCCCTTTCTCCGCATCCGCGCCAGCATCTGTCATTTCCTGACTTGTTAATTTTAGCCATTCTGACTGGTGTGAGGTGATATCTCATTGTGGTTTTGATTTGTATTTCCCTGATGCCGAGTGATATGGAGCACTTTTTCATGTGTCTGTTGGCCATCTGGATGTCTTCTTTGTAGAAATGTTTCTTCATGTCTTCTGCCCATTTCTTGATTGGATTATTTGTTCTTTGGGTGTTGAGTTTGCTAAGTTCTTTATAGATTTTGGACACTAGCCCTTTATCTGATATGTCATTTGCAAATATCTTCTCCCATTCTGTCAGCTGTCTTTTGGTTTTGTTAACTGTTTCCTTTGCTGTGCAAAAGCTTTTGATCTTGATGAAATCCCAATAGTTCATTGCTTCTGTTGCCTTTGGCGATGTTCCTAGGAAGATGTTGCTGCGGCTGAGGTCGAAGAGGTTGCTGCCTGTGTTCTCCTCAAGGATTTTGATGGATTCCTTTCTCACATTGAGGTCCTTCATCCATTTTGAGCCTATTTTCGTGTGTGGTGTAAGGAAATGGTCCAATTTCATTTTTCTGCATGTGGCTGTCCAATTTTCCCAACACCATTTATTGAAGAGGCTGTCTTTTTTCCACTGGACATTCTTTCCTGCTTTGTCGAAGATTAGTTGACCATAGAGTTGAGGGTCTATTTCTGGGCTCTCTATTCTGTTCCATTGATCTATGTGTCTGTTTTTGTGTCAGTACCATGCTCTCTTGATGATGACAGCTTTGTAATAGAGCATGAAGTCCGGAATTGTGATGCCACCAACTTTGGCTTTCTTTTTCAGTATTCCTTTGGCTATTCGAGGTCTTTCCTGGTTCCATATAAATTTTAGGATTATTTGTTCCATTTCTTTGAAAAAAATAGATGGTACTTTGATAGGAATTGCATTAAATGTGTAGATTGCTTTAGGTAGCATAGACATTTTCACAATATTTATTTTTCCAATCCAGGAGCATGGAACATTTTTCCATTTCTTTGTGTCTTCCTCAATTTCTTTCATGAGTACTTTATAGTTCTCTGTGTATAGATTCTTAGTCTCTTTGGTTAGGTTTATTCCTAGGTATCTTATAGTTTTGGGTGCAATTGTAAATGGGATTGACTCCTTAATTTCTCTTTCTTCTGTCTTGTTGTTGGTGTAGAGAAATGCAACTGATTTCTGTGCATTGACTTTATATCCTGACACTTTACTGAATTCCTGTTCAAGTTCTAGCAGTTTTGGAGTGGAGTCTTTTGGGTTTTCCACATATAGTATCATATCATCTGCGAAGAGTGATAGTTTGACTTCTTCTTTGCCAATTTGGATGCCTTTAGTTTCCTTTTGTTGTCTGATTGCTGAGGCTAGGACTTCTAGTACTATTTGAATAGCAGTGGTGATAACGGACATCCCTGCCGTGTTCCTGACCTTAGCGGAAAAGCTTTCAGTTTTTCTCCATTGAGAATGATATTTGCGGTGGGTTTTTCATAGATGGCTTTGATAATATTGAAGTATGTGCCTTCTATCCCTACACTTTGAAGAGTTTTGATCCAAAAGGGATGCTGTACTTTGTCAAATGCTTTCTCAGCATCTATGGAGAGTATCATATGGTTCTTGTTCTTTCTTTTATTAATGTGTTGTATCACATGGATTGATTTGCGGATGTTGAACCAACCTTGCAGCCCTGGAATAAATCCCACTTGGTTGTGGTGAATAATCCTTTGAATGTACTGTTGAATCCTATTGGCTAGTATTTTGGTGAGAATTTTCGCATCTGTGTTCATCAAGGATATTGGTCTGTAGTTCTCTCTTTTGATGGGATCCTTGTCCGGTTTTGGGATCAAGGTGATGCTGGCCTCATAAAATGAGTTGGGAAGTTATCCTTCCATTTCTATTTTTTGGAACACTTTCAGGAGAATAGGAATTAGTTCTTCTTTAAATGTTTGGTACAATTCCCCCGGGAAGCCGTCTGGCCTTGGGCTTTTGTTTGTTTGGAGATTTTTGATGACTGTTTCACTCTCCTTACTGGTTATGGGTCTGTTCAGGCTTTCTATTTCTTGCTGGTTCAGTTGTGGTAGTTTATATGTCTCTAGGAATGCATCCATTTCTTCCAGATTGTCAAATTTGTTGGCATAGATTTGTTCATAGTATGTTCTTATAATTGTCTGTATTTCTTTGGTGTTAGTTGTGATCTCTCCTCTTTGATTCATGATTTTATTTATTTGGGTCCTTTCTCTTTTCTTTTTGATAAGTCTGGCCAGGGGTTTATCAATCTTATTAATTCATTCAAAGAACCAGCTCCTAGTCTCATTGATTTGTTCTATTGTTTTTTTGGTTTCTATTTCATTGATTTCTGCTCTGATCTTTATGATTTCTCTTCTCCTGCTGGGTTTAGGGTTTCTTTCTTGTTCTTTCTCCAGCTCCTTTAGGTGTAGGGTTAGGTTATGTACCTGAGACCTTTCTTGTTTCTTGAGAAAGGCTTGTACCGCTATATATTTTCCTCTCAGGACTGCCTTTGTTGTGTCCCACAGATTTTGAACCGTTGTGTTTTCATTATCATTTGTTCCCATGAATTTTTTCAATTCTTCTTTAATTTCCTGGTTGACCCATTCATTCTTTAGAAGGATGCTGTTTAGTCTCCATCTATTTGGGTTCTTTTCAAATTTCCTCTTGTGATTGAGTTCTAGCTTCAGAGCATTGTGGTCTGAAAATATGCAGGGAATGATCCCAATCTTTTGATACCGGTTGAGACCTGATTTAGGACCGAGGATGTGATCTATTCTGGAGAATGTTCCATGGGCACTAGAGAAGAATGTGTATTCTGTTGCTTTGGGATGAAATGTTCTGAATATATCTGCAATGTCCATCTGGTCCAGTGTGTCATTTAAGGCCTTTATTTCCTTGTTGATCTTTTGCTTGGATGATCTGTCCATTTCAGTGAGGGCAGTGTTAAAGTCCCCTACTATTATTGTATTATTGTTGATGTGCTTCTTTGATTTTGTTATTAATTGGTTTATATAGTTGGCTGCTCCTTTGTTAGGGGCATAGATATTTAACATTGTTAGATCTTCTTGTGGACAGATCCTTTGAGTATGATATAGTGTCCTTCCTCATCTCTTATTATAGTCTTTGGCTTAAAATATAATTGATCTTATATAAGGACTGCCACCCCTGCTTTCTTCTGATGTCCATTAGCATGGTAAATTGTTTTCCACTCCCTCACTTTAAAGCTGGAGATGTCTTCGGGTCTAAAATGAGTTTCTTGTAGGCAACAGATAGATGGGTTTTGTTTTTTTATCCATTCTGATACCCTGTGTCTTTTGATTGGGGCATTTAGCCCATTAACATTCAGGGTAACTATTGAGAGATATGAATTTAGTGACATTGTGTTGCCTGTAAGGTGACTGTTACTGTATATTGTCTCTGTTTCTTTCTGATCTACTACTTTTAGGCTCTCTCTTTGCTTAGAGGACCCCTTTCAATATTTCCTGTAGAGCTGGTTTGGTGTTTGCAAATTCTTTGTTTTTGTTTGTTGGAACCTTTTTATCTCTCCTTCTATTTTCAATGATAGCCTAGCTGGATATAGTATTCTTGGCTGCATGTTTTTCTCGTTTAGTGCTCTGAATATATCATGCCAGCTTTTTCTGGCCTGCCAGGTCTCTGTGGATAAGTCTGCTGCCAATCTAATATTTGTACCATTGTATGTTACAGACTCTTTTTCCCGGGCTGCTTTCAGGATTTTCTCTTTGTCACTAAGACTTGTAAATTTTATTATTAGGTGACGGGGTGTGGACCTATTCTTGTTGATTTTGAGGGGGCTTCTCTGCACCTCCTGGATTTTGATGCTTGTTCCCTTTGCCATATTAGGGAAATTCTCCACAATAATTCTCTCCAATATACCTTCTGCTTCCCTCTCTCTTTCTTCTTCTTCTGGAATCCCAATTATTCTAATGTTGTTACATCTTATGGTGTCATTTATCTCTCGAATTCTCCCCTCATTGTCCATTAGCTGTTTGCCCCTCTTTTCCTCAGCTTCTTTATTGTCATTTGTTCTTCTATATCACTAATTCTTTCTTCTGCCTCATTTTTCCTAGCAGTGAGAGCCTCCAGTTTTTATTGCACCTCATTAACAGCTTTTTTGATTTCAACTTGGTTAGATTTTAGTTCTTTTATTTCTCCAGAAAGGGCTTTTATATCTCCCAAGAGGGTTTCTCTAATATCTTCCATGCCTTTTTGAGCCCGGCTAGAACCTTGAGAATCATCATTCTGAACTCAATATCTGACATATTACCAATGCCTGTATTGATTAGCTCCCTAGCCTTCGGTGTTTCCTCTTGTTCTTTTTTTTTCTGGTGAATTTTTCCACTTTGTCATTTTGTCCAGATAAGAGTATATGAAGGAGCAAGTAAAATACTAAAAGGGTGGGAAAGACCCAAGGAAAATACACTTTAACCAAATCAGAAGAGGTCCTAAATCGTTGGCGGGGGAGAAAAGGGATAAAAAGAGGTTCAGAAAAAAATAAATAAATAAATAAACAATTAAAGAAAACAAATAAAGAAAAAATATAAAAAGAAAAAAAAATATATATATATATATATTAGATAAACTAGTTAAAAAACGTTAAAAAAGAAAAGGGTAAAAGTTAAAAAAATTTAGCAGAAGAAGAAAAAAAATTGAAAAAGAAAAAAAATTAAATTAACTGCAAGACTAAAGAATCATGGGGAGAAAGCCATGAGTTCTGTGCTTTGCTTTCTCCTCCTCTGGAATTCCACTGCTCTCCTTGGTATCGAACCTGATCTCCTTGGTAGGTGAACTTGGTCTTGGCTGGATTTCCTATTGATCTTCTGGGGGAGGGGCCTGTTGTAGTGATTCTCAAGTGTCTTTGCCCTAGGCGGAATTGCACCACCCTTACCAGGGCATGCTCGGGTTTGCTTTCAGGAGCTTTTGTTCTCTGAATGCTTTCCATAGAGTTCTGGGGACGGGAATGAAAATGGAGGCCTCCCAGTCTCCAGCCTGGAGGAGCCAAGAGCCCAGGGCCCCACTCCTCAGTGCGCCCTCAGAGAACAGCGCCCAATTACTCCCGTCTCCCTAGCCTCCGGCCACGCTCCGAGCTCACCGAGCCTGTGACAAGTTCAAGGTAACGCCGAGCTGAGAGCTCACTCCTCGGCTCTGTCTCTGTAGCTGGCTTCCCTGGTCTAATACCTGCAAGCTCTGTGACACTCAGACACCCCTGATACTTCTGTGACCCTGTGGGACCTGAGGCCACACTGACCCTGCGTGGGCTTCACCCCAGTTTAGCCTCTGGAGCGATGTCCCTCAGCGGAACAGACTTTTAAAAGCCCTGATTTTGTGCTCCGTTGCTCCGCCGCTTGCCGGGAGCCGGCCCCTCCCCCCGGGGTCTATCTTCTTGTCGCTTTGGATTCACTTCTCTGCCAGTCCTACCTTTCAGAAAGTGGTTGATTTACTGTTTCTAGAATTGCTGTTCTTCTTCTCTTCGATCTCCTGTTGGATTTGTGGGTGTTTGCAATCTTTAGATAAGCTATCTAGCTGATCTCCTGCTACCTGAAGTAGTCTTAGCCTGCTACTTCTCCGCCATCTTGACTCCTTCCCCCACCCCACCCCACCCCCATATTTTCAGACCACAATGCTTTGAATCTGGAACTCAACCACAAGAAAAAGTTTGGAAGGAATTCAAACACTTGGAAGCTAAAGACCACCCTGCTTAAGAATGTTTAGGTTAACTGGGAAATCAAAGAAGAACTTAAACAATTCATGGAAACCAATAAGAATGAGGACACTTTGATCCAAAACCTATCGGATACAGCAAAGGCAGTCCTAAGGGGGAAATACATAGCTATCCAAGCCTGACTGAAAAAAATTGAAAAATCCAGAATACACCAGCTCTCTTTACACCTTAAAGAACTGGAGAATCATCAAGAAATTAAGCCAACCCCACACACAAGAAGGGAAGTAATCAAGATTAGAGCAGAGATCAATGGGATGAAACTAGAGATACAGTAGAACGCATCAATGAAACTAGAAGCTGGTTTTTTAAAGAATCAGTAAGATTGATAGACCATTGGCCAAACTAATCTAAAAGAAAATAGAGAAGACCCAAATTAATAAAATTATGAATGAAAAGGGAGAAATCAAAACTAACACCAAGGAAATAGAAACAATCATCAGAAATTATTATCAACAGTTATATGCCAATAAGTTAAGCAACCTAGAAGAAATGGATGCATTGCTGGAAACTTATAAACTTCCAAAACTGAATCAGGAAGAAATTGACAACCTAAATAGACCAATATTTAGTAATAAGATTGAAGCAGTGATCAAAACCTCCCAAAAAACAAGAGCCCAAGACCTAATGGATTCCCTGGAGAATTCTACCAAACACTCAAAGAAGAAATGATACCTATTCTCCTGAAGCTGTTTCAAAAAAATAGAAACAAAAGGTAAACTTCCAGACTCTTTTCATGAAACCAGCATTACCCTGATCCCCAAACCAGCCAAAGACCCCACATAAAAGGAGAATTTCAGACCAATATCCCTGATGAATATGGATGCTAAGATTCTCAACAAGTTCCTAGCTAGTAGGATCCAACAGTACATTAAAAAGATTATCACCATGACCAGGTGGGACTTATCCATGGGATGCAAGGGTGGTTCAACATTCGCAAATCAATTAATGTGATAGAACAAATCAATAAGAGAAGAGATAAGTACCACATGGTCCTCTCCATTGATACAGAAAAAGCTTTTGACAAGATACAGCATCTGTTCCTGATTAACATGAATCAAAGTATAGGGATAGAGGGAACATTCCTCAATTTCATAAAATCTATCTACCAAAAACCCACAGCAAATATCGTCCTCAGTGGGTAAAAGCTGACACCTTCCCTTTGAGATCAGGAACACAATAAGGATGCCCACTCCCATCATTCTTATTCAACATAGTACTAGAAGTCCTAGCAACAGCAATCAGACAACAAAAAGAAATAAAAGGTATTCAAATTGCCAGAAAAGAAGTCAAACTGGCTCTTCACAGATGAGATGATACTTTATATGGAAAACCTAAAAGACTCCATCCCCAAACTACTAGAACTCATACAGCAATTCAGTAATGTGGCAGGATACAAAATCAATGTACATAAATCAGTTCCTTTCTTATACACTAACTGAAAAAATAGAAAGGGAAATTAGAAAATCAATTCCATTTACTATAGCACCAAGAACCATAAGATACCTGGGAATAAGCCTAACCAAAGAGGTAAAGGATCTGTATTCAAAGAACTACAGAACACTCATGAAAGAAATTGAAGAAGACACAAAAAGATGGAAGACCCCTCCATGTTTATGGATCAGAAGAATAAACATTGTTAAAAATGTCTATACTGCTTAGAGTCATATATACTTTCAATGCCATCCTGATCAAAACTCCACCAGCATTTTTCAAAGAGCTGGAACAAACAATCCTAAAATTTGTATGGAATCAGAAGAGACCTTGAATTGCTAAGGAAATGTTGAAAAAGAAAAAACTGGGGGCATCACATTGCTGATTTCAAGCTTTACTACAAAGCTGTTATCACCAAGACAGCCTGGTTCTGGCACAAAAACAGACACATAGACCAGTGGAACAGAGTAGAGATCCCAGATATGGACCCTCAACTCTATGGTCAAATAACCTTTGACAAACCAGGAAAAAATATACAGAGGACAAAAGCACTCATCCTTGGGGTTCATTTTGGCTGGGTTCTTTTTTTTTTTTTTCTTGTCATTTACTTTTGTTGGTCTCTTCAATAAATTCTTTACTAAGTCTTTGTTCTATGTATTATAAATAACTTTTCCCAGTCTATGGCTTGGCCTTCATTTTTTTTTTACTTTCACTTTTTTAACAATGATTTTTGATGAACAAAATTTTGATCTTGTTTTAATGTATTCTATTTATCAATCTCTTCTTTATGCTTTGTTCTTTTTATTATACTCTTTGTAAAAACTCTTTCATATCCTCAGGACGTAGTGTCCTTCATTTTCTTTTCTCATTTTAAAGTTTATTTTTCATATTTATTTTTATCTATGTGAAATTTATAGTTGTGAATGGTGTGAGATAGAGAACCTAATTGTTTTCCACATAGACAATCACCTGAGGACCATTTCTAAATAATCCATAAATATGCAATCCAACTGTATCATATATCAGGGTTTTGTATAATGTACAGATTTGTTTATGGACTCTCTATTCTGTCCTGTTAATGTGTCTATGCTTACTCCTATACCACATTGTCTCACAGTACTAGAGATTGATACCAAGCCATCACATTTTGTCCTTCCACTTCAATTTGTTTTGTCTATTTTTAGCTGTGAGCTTCTGTAAAAATATTACAAGTAGCTCCTCAGATTCCATGAAAACTTTAAATTTTTTACTGGCATGGCATTTGATTTGTGGATTGATTTGGAAAGATCTGATGTCCTGGTAATATTTAGTCTTTATGTCCATGAACATAATAGATTTTCTACTACTTAGGATTTCTTCTAACAAAGTTTTATAATTTTCCCCATTCACTTTCAAAAGTTATAATTTGTTTATTTCTTGGCCCTTTATTTTCTCTTCTTGTGTATTATGCCATTTTAAAATTACATTTTTTGATTTGTTGCTAGATTATAGAAATTCCATTTTTTTAAAGATTTCATTTAGTTATTTGAGAGAATGCATGAATGCTGGAGTAGAGAGAGAAAGAGAAATAGAGCATAAGCAGGGGAGGGGAAGAGGGAGAGGGAGAAACAGACTCTGCACTGAGCAGGGAGCTGTACACGGGGCTCTATCCCAGGACCCTGGGATCATGATCCGAGCCGAAGGCAGACACTTAACTAACTTGGACACCCAGGTGCCCCTAGGAATTCTGTTTTTTCACAAATTTATTATGGTATAATTTTCATATAATAAACTGCACAAATCTAAGATGCTTAATTTAATATGTTTGGACAATAACAATTAAGATGAAAGCAATTGCATTACCCACAAAAGTTTTCCTTGGCTCCCTTCACAATCCATCTCACTGTCCATTCATGTTATCAGGCAACCTCTGATCCTGTTTCTGTTCCTATGGATTACTTTGTTTTGGTAGAATTTTCTACAAATGAAATAATATAGTGTATATCCTTTTACAAAAGTTTCTTTCATTCAGTATAATTATCTTGAGATTCATCCATAATTTTGCATGCCAATAATTCATTCCTTTTCTTTCTTCTTTCTTTCCTTTTCTTTCATTCCTTTACTTTCTTTCCTTGTCTCTTTCTTTCTCTCTTCCTTCCTTTCTTCCTGTCCTTTTCCTTCCTTCCTTTCTTCCTTCCTTCCTTCCTTTCTTCCTTCCTTTCTTCCTGTCCTCTTTCTTTCTTTCTCTCCATTATATAAACACAACACATTTTGTTTATGCACTCACTTGCTAGTGGACATTTGGGCCATCTACAGTTTATGGCTCCCACAAATAAAGCTGCTATAAGCATTCATACACAAGAATTTTGTAGATATATATCTTCATTTTCTTGGGTAAATCCTAGAAGTGTAATGGCAAGGTTATAAGGTAAGTATTTATTTTCCTGCTCAAGAACTGCCAAGTGTTTTTCCAAAGTGATTATACCATTTTACATTCTACCAACAGTATCTGAGGGCTCCAGTTACTCCATATTCTGGTGAACACTTAGTACAGTCAGTCATTTTTTTAGCTGTTTTAATAGGTGTGTAACGGTATATATTTGGATTTTCATTTGCATTTCCATGATCACTGATGATGTGGAACATCATTTCATGTACTTACTAGTGTGGCATTCATGTCTTTTTTTAACGAAATGTTTATTCAAGCCTTTTGAATACTTTTGATGAGTTGTCTCTTCTCCTTGAGTTCTAAGAGTTCTTCGTACATGGTATCTGAAATGCAAGTTATATTTTCTCCCATTCTGTGGCTTGCCTTTCATTTTCTTAAAAGAGCAAAAGTTTATAATTTTGATAAAGTCCAACTTGTTCATCATTTCTCTTAGATTTTGTATTTTTTGTATCTTTTTTGAATCCTAAGAAATCCCAAGTCACAGAGACTTTATCCTATGTTTTTTTCCTAGAAGTTGTACATTTCTGTGTTAGCATTAAGTCTGTGAGGCACTTGGGTGGCTCGGTCAGTCAAGCGTTGATTTCAGCTCAGGTCATGATCTCAGGGATGTGAGCCCCACGTTGGGCTTCATGCTGGACGTTGAGCCCTGCCTGAGATTCTCCCTCCCTCTCTTTCTGTTCTTCCCCTTGCACTCACACTCTCTTTCTCCCCCACCCTGGCTCTCTAAAATAAATAAATAAATCTAAAAAAAAAAATTTTGGTCTGTGATCTTTTCCAAGTTCACTTTTCATACAGTATGAAGTAGGATTCAAGGGACATCATTTTTTCTTATAAATTCAGTACCATTTGGGGGGAAGAATTTCCTTTTCCATTGAATGGTACTGACAAAAAAAATTTTTCAAGACTTTATTTATTTATTTGTCAAACAGAGACTGAGCACTAGGAGGGAAAGCAGCAGTTAGAGGGAGAAGTAGGCTCCCTGCTGAGCAAGGAGCTCAATGAGGGACTCAATCCCAAGACCCTAGGATCATGACCTGAGCCAAAGGCAGACCCTTAACCAACTGAGCTGCTTAGGTGTCCCTCAGGGTACTGGCAAATTTTATATGAAAGTTATGTATGTGTATTTGCATCTATTTCTTTAATTTGTTCCACTGATCCTTATTTATGTTGTTTTTACCAGTACCAAAAAGACTTGATTACTGTAGTTATTAGAGTAGTGTAAGTTTTTCTGACTCATTCTTCATTATTAAAATTGCTCTGGCTATACTAAATCAAATGGATTTATGTGTATTATTTTATTTTAGAGGCAATTTTTTAAAAATTTTAATTCCAGTGTTGTTAACATAAAATGTTATATTAGTTTCAAGTGTATAATACAGCAATTCAACAATTCTATACATCAGGGCTCATTTTATGTATATATTTTAAAAGCAGCTTTTCAATTTCTACAAAAGAGATTTTAAGAATTTTTATTGGGATTGCATTGAATATGTAAATTATCTTGGGGGAAATGAACATCTCAAAAATATTGGATTTTTCCATTAACATAGTGATAGGAAGACTTCTAAAATAGTTCCTAAGAACCTCCCTCCACCACTTTGATATGCATATCCTGTGTAATCAATCCCTTTCCCTTGAGTGTAGGCAGAATGGTGAATGTGATAGATTTCATTCCTATAATCTTACATTATATTAAAAAGTGATTCTGTAGATATAGCTAAAGACCCAAAGCACTTGATTTTGAGTTAATCAAAAGGAGGAATATGGATTGGCTTGACTTAATCAGATGGAAGACCCTAGAAAAAGACAGAGTCAAAGTATGAATACAATTTCACTTGTGGGCCTTGGAAGAGCAAACTTCCACACTGCAAGAAATAGTGTGTAGTCTCTAGGAGCTGAGAATATCTCCTAGACTATTGGCGGCCATCAAGAAACAGCTATTGATAGCTATTGACAGCCATCAAGAAAGCAGGAACCTCAGTCCTACAACTGCAAGGAACTAAATTCTGCTGACAGCCTAAATAAGCTTGGAAGAGGATCTCAAGTTCCAGATGCGAACACTGCCCCAGCCACCATCTTGACTTCAGTAGGTGCAACCCTGAACAGAGGACCCAGCCAATTCATACACAGACTCCTGTCCCAAGGAAACTGTGAGAGAATAAATTTACATTGTTTTAAGTTAAGTATGCAGATCTTATACATATTGTGTTAGATTGACCTCTTAAACATTTTATGGGTTTTTATTCTATTGTAAGTAATACCTTTTTAAAAATTTAGGTTTTCAATGCTTTCATTGCTAACACACAGAAATACAAGTGATTTTTGTATATTGAACCTCTCTCCTAGCCAGGCCTGCCAACACAAGGATGTCACGTGGTGTAGACCACCTTCAACTACTCCCTTGGCTCCATCTTTGCAGATGGCTAATTTAGTCAGATGTTTCTCCTAAGAGAAAAACTTCTCTCACTCAAAAAGTTCAATCTAGGTAGAAAAAAAAAACGTATAGTTTCCATGCCACCCAACCCTCTGGAGGGGATGATCTTTTTCATAACCAAGATTATTTATTATTTTAAAACATGTTTGTTTATTCTAATAGAAGAGTGTTACCTTCTGTCCACACTGGGTTTGAAGTACAGGTTTCAGACATCCCGGAAGCCTAGGCTTAGAAAAAGAAAAGGGTAGGCTTCAGCTCTCACTGAGTGCTTGCTTTGACTTCTAGGAGATCACCAGGGTCTTGTTTATATCATACTGTCAATATAAAAAAAAAAAAGTTAAAATTAATATTAAAAATATCCAGGGCTTGTCAAACTGAGAACAAGTAATAAAGACTCCACCCCATAACTTGGGTCTGCCAGTCTTTCTCCTGTTTCCCTCACTAACTTGAATGATACACAGCTTGTGGAGGGAGAAAAGGACGGTTACACCAGAATAGTCCTCACGCAGTCACCACGAAAGACAAGGGATAATTAGCTTCACATAGCAAAATGTGAAAACAATGTTTGGGGATGGTTAGTTTCTGAATTCTGATGCAAAGGAAGAAATCTGTGTCTCTGGAACTCTTCGTGAAGAATTGTTGCCACCTGCCTGTAACTTGCCTAATGAAGGCTGAGGATATGAGCGCTGCTATATCTTACCTTGACCTCCATGAAAATGTCCTGTAGTCTACCTTCTTCCCCTTCTATTACATTTATTCACACTCCAGAACAACAGAGGGCTGAACTTTTAGCTCTGTGATAGAGGTGGGAGAGTTGGCAAGGAGGATGCTGTCACCCTGGTTCACCTCCCTGCCCCGGTTAAAAGTACGTCATGTTCAATAATCTTTCTCACAGGTTATTCAACTGCCCTTTTTATCTCAAGAAGAGGGGTGGTACAAACAGCTGTGTGAGTGGCGCATGTGTGTGAATATCAATATGCTAATTTTGGCTGATTGTTCAACTCACGTCACTCATTAGTTACTGAAGTATGAACTGCATTTAAAAACAGGCATTATGGGGGCACTTGGGTGGCTCAGTGGGTTAAAGCCTCTGCCTTTGGCTCAGGTCATGATCCCAGGGTCCTGGGATCGAGCCCCGCATCGGGATCTCTGCACAGCAAGGAGCCTGCTTCCTCCTCTCTCTCTCTGCCTGCCTCTCTCCCTACTTGTGATCTCTGTCAAATAAATAAATAATCTTTAAAAACAAACAAACAAACAAACAACAGACATTATGGGGTGCCTGGGTGGATCAGTGGATTAAGCCTCTGCCTCCGGCTCAGGTCATGATCTCAGGGTCCTGGGATTGAGCCCCACATCGGGCTCTCTGCTCAGCGGGGAGCCTGCTTCCCCCTTTCTCTCTGCCTGCTGCTCTGCCTAGTTGTGATCTCTCTCTCTCTCTGCATCAAATAAATAAAATCTTTAGGAAAAAAAAAAAAACAGGCATTAAAATTTATCTCTGGCCTGGCTATGGAGCCCACTGCTTTTGAATGGGCCATATAGGATTGGACAATGAGCATCTTAATGACAGCCATAATGCACTGAACATCAGAGACCCTTTTCAGTATTTTTTAGCAATAGACTTCCACCCACTCCAACTCACCCTCACTAAATAGGAAGGTGAGCTGCCATGATACCCAAATAGGTTTCTTCTTACTCTAGTGGCTAAGAGCCAGATTCAGTTTAATTTGGAAAAGTTAATATGATTTTACTTATACCTTGGTGTTGTATAACAAATTTATCATTTTACACTTACTAACCTGTTCAATCTTTATCACTCTCTGAAGTTGGTACTGTTTATATTATATAATTATTATATATAATTGTTATGTATTATAAGAAGAAGACAAAGTGAGGCACTGACAGGTTAAAACATATTTATTGTGTTAGCCCAGAAGATGGAGCCAATGATCGAGAACCTTCTTGCATAGCGAACAGTCATGTAGTTGAAAGGTCTGGGAGCAGGGTCAGCTTCAGGCAGCACTGCTGACTCAGAGTCTCAATGGGTGTCACCGGAATTTATTTTATTTCCATATTTTGGCTCTCTCTTTTCTGTGCTAGCCTCATTCTTAGGCTTAAGAGGAGACTGATTGACTCTTAGTAAGTTAGGAGCTATTATTATGAGATGTGGGGGAAGACAATTACACTTGCAGTTGGACTGACACTAAAAAATGGGGTTAGTTTCTCTAGACAGCAATTGAGGTACAGTTTACAGAATGATGGGTGATAAAATAAAACAAACACGAAACAGATGTCTACTACAGCCGTCTCTCATGATCCAACTCCTGACTTGGGGCTCACAGCCAGACCACTGCCTGTCGGAGCTCTGAAGCTTGCTGTCAAGTCTGAATGCAGATACTTGTAGAGACCTTGGGAGGTGAGAGGAGGGCAGGATGGGGTCCAGGGCAGGGATCTCAAAGAGGGGAAGCTACCTGGGAGATCTAGACATCTCTGCGATGGACTATCCGAGAAGCTGGCACCTCATTTCTCAGATCTAGAATTTCAATCTTGGAGTTCTTTGCTTCTATTCCAATAAAGCTGTGACCACAACCTTGGTCCTACTTGCCAGAAACAGCTCTGCCTGCTGAAATAATGTAGTTTCTTTTCTTTTTTTTTTTTTAAGATTTTATTTATTTATCTGACAGAGATCACAAGCAGGCAGAGAGGCAGGCAGAGAGAGAGGAAGGGAAGCAGGCTCCCCACCGAGCAGAGAGCCCAATGCAGGGCTCAATCCCAGGACACTAGGATCATAACCTGAGTCGAAGGCAGAGGCTTTAACCCACTGAGCCACCCAGGCGCCCCAAAATAATGCAGTTTCTATATCACCCTCTGAACTCAACCTCGAGGCCTTCTAGCTTACCTCCACGTGCCAGTCTTCAACCTTGTCAGTACCTCCTATCCATCCTTCCACTTCCTTCATCAGCAACCTCTTGTCTTCAGTTCTTCCCTCTCCACCGTAGATTTTATGGTCCATCACTTAACCAGCATCCCAAACAGCCCTCCACCCCCCACCCACTCTTCTTTCTTTCCTTGCCTAGCAAAATCCAAACACTCTGCCTTTTCCAGGCTACCCTCTAGTAAGATCATTCACATAACTGTATTGTTACCACTGTAAATTCATGGTCCACAACCAATGGACAACTATGTTACCATAACCTGAAACTTATTTGTTCATTCATTTATTAAAGCCATGTGTTTTTTACCAAGTACCTTGTGGCACTTGCTTACACTTAACACTGTGGCACTTACATCACTGTGCCCTCAGCCAATGCTGGCTCGCCCCTCTCAAAACTTTCTCATACCTTCTCCACTTTCCTCAAACTTCTGTCTCCCACCACCTCGCAGAGGTACTAGGACTCTATTTCAAAGGGAGACTAGAAGTCCTTAAGGGAACTACTTTATTTTTTCTCATTTAAAAAGTGCTTTCCTTTACCCTCCCAAACTGTGATATATACCTTTACTTCCCTCATCACAGCAGTTTTCATTCTAACTTTTGGCTTATTTATCTTTCCTCCCTCGGGACACGAACGGTGTCTGTGCCCTCCTTCATAGAGGTCTATCTCTAGCACCTGTTGCTTGGCCCTTAGCAGCGCACTCACCCCTGCCCCTACCCCCCGGGAAAAGGAATGGGCTGATATGAGGCAAAGGTATTCTGAGCGTTCTGAAGGTAGCCACGTGGGGGTGGGGCATGAGCTGAGGACACCTCAGGCTCCAAATGGCCTTTGCCTGCCACCCTCCAGAGTTCTGAGGGTTTTCTTTACTTCTAGGAAACAAAAAATCTTGATTTAGGCTCACCGAGGGGGGTTTTGGAGATCCCTTGAGGGACCCTTCGGCGTTCAGTGCCATTATTTCAGCCAGGCATGCGGGGGTTTGCGCCAATGAGACCCTGGACGCCGCTCTCTGCCTTAGGCTGCGGATTCTCCAGCCCAGGTCTGGTCGCAGCGATGGAAGGTCCTGGAGGCCATGCTCAAAACTGGGCCTGCACGCGAGGGGAGCCGCGTTCTCTGTTGGCGGTCGACAGAGCTCTTCAGAATCGCCACCCTCATAACTCGTGTTTACTGAGGCCCCACGGGGCATCCACTGCCGGGCTTTGGGTAAGTCACTGACCTATCCCAGGTCTCGCTCTAATGGGACATAGGGATACAGACCTGTTAGGGTTCTTGTGAGGAGTGGTTTGAACAGGAAAAGGGCTTTACACCAGAGGAGTTAAAGGTCGGGCTTGGGGCCCTGCTGCAGTTGCCACATAGCCTTAGAGTGATGCCCAGTGAGTCCACGGGTCTGGGCTGCAGGCCTTTGCCTTAGGGTAGAAAAAATCTAAGGCGACTGCCTTTGTAACCTCGGACATTGATACATTCTTGATTGATTGAGAGCCTACTATAGGTCAGGGACTGTGCCAGATAGGAACCATTGCCAATTTTTTCTTCACTAGTGGTAGAAGTGATTCCCACTGTCAAATTTCTTGAGCCCTTTAAGGTGTAATTTAGTAAGTTCATTTAAATAGCATGGGGCAGGGGAGGACCCATGAAAAGTGCAGAAAGAGCTGCACTTTTTGCTGTGTGAGGTGGTTATATACTCCATAATCAAAGGGAAGGGGGCATGCAGGCAGTATCAGATTACAAAAGTTTCTTCGAATTTCTTTGAATTTCTACTGGCAAAACTACTTTTGCAATATTTCTCTGGTGCTTATTATTGAGTTCAGTATTAACTGTTGGTGAGATATACAGGCAGTCATGAGACCTTTAAAGACTGTAGCAGTCAGCACAATTTGATCCTTATGGAAACTACGCAGGCTTTAGGTCCATCTTCTGGGCTAAAGGGTAAACATTTTCCTGCTTCTTTCATCATTTTACCCCTGACCAAATTTCGGTCTTTAAATCTTTAAGGTGGTTAAAGGATGAAAGGTTCATCTTCTGTAACTTCTTCAAGTTGGCAGGGAGTTGTAGAGAAGTCCCTACCTATGGACCAAAACTCATCACTATCTGTCCCTACAAATAATATTTACGGAAGTCCACTGCTGCAGAGTACAGAGTGGACATCAAGGAAGGACTGTTTTTGCATAGTAAGGATCATCTCTCAACAAAAGAGTCAGGAACTGTTTACATGTACCTCGACAATAGGAGAAAACAAAGCAGAAGAGACAACACATAAGAGATTAATATTATAATAAAAACAAGAAGTGTGATAACAAGACCCTTTAGGTAGGCCATAGTCCTCTAAGAATTTGGCCAATCGCTAAGGGATTGGAGTCCCTTAGAACTTAGACTTAGTCTAAAGACTTAGAAGAGTCTTTAAAAGCACCCTTTTGATTTTTTTCTATATCAGTAAGTAATCCTATTATATTTTTGTCATAATCTGGACTGTAGACACACATTCTGTTTTAATAATGCCACATTTTCCTCCTTGTGCTGCTGTCAAAACATGTAATGCCATTCTATTTTGTAGAACTGCTTTACACATTTAGTTCAGTGTTTAATAATCTATTGTTATTTTGAAAGTCATTTAAGGACTTAATTTTGTATTTATTAAGGGCCTCTCTGTTCCCATTGTAGAAGAAAGTTAGCATTTAGATATGGTGTATAGATGGCAAGTAAAAGAAAATCATCGTTTTTGTCTTGTTGTTAGAAGAGGAATTTGAGATCTTCCACCAGTTCCCAGGAATATGAGGGCATATCATCCAGTGTGTTGTCATCCTGTGTTGAAGGGGTTATAAGTTTAATTTAGAAATATGAGTCCATGTTGAATGACCTTTTAGTTTTACCACTGTGGGAGTGCTTAATATGGCCCCAAAAGGTCCTTCTGTTTTCGAATTAGTTCTCCTAAGTTGTTTATCTTCCAATCATTTAAATCAACTATTTCTCCAGAGTTTGTTTGCAAAATAAATTTTAATTTCCATTAGGGTCTGATTTTGATAATACTTACTAACATATTCATTAAGAGTTTTATGGATTAATCCAGCTTTCAATGAAAAGTGTAGTAGATTATTATAATCTGGATCAAAGGATAAATAAATGGTAAGGAAAGGCCTACCACATATTAATTTAAAAGGGCTTAACCCTAATATTTCCCATGGGGTGGTTCTCATTCTTAAAACACTTATTGCTAAAAGAGTTACCCATTTTTCTTGTGTTTCTATGGTCTTTTTTTTTTAAGATTCCATTCATTTATTTGGCAGACAGAGATCACAAGTAGGCAGAGAGGCAGGCAGAGAGAGAGGAGGAAGCAGGCTCCATGCTGAGCAGAGAGGGCCATACGGGGCTCCATTCAGGGCTCAATCCTAGGACCCTGAGCCGAAGGCAGAGGCTTAAACTCATTGACCATCCAGGCACTCCATTTCTATGGTCATCTTAGTGAGGTGTCTTTTAAAATTCTGGTAAGTCTATTACACTTTGCCTAGTGATAGAGGATACCAGGATGTATGTAAAAAATATTTAAAAATTTTAAGGGCATGGGCTATCTTTTTAATTATTTAGGCTATAAAGGATAAGCCATTGTCACTTTGAAGAGATTGAGGGAGCCCAAAGCAGGGGATGATAATCCTTAATAAAGTCTTTGTTCCTTGAATAGCCTTTTCTGTCTTACATGGACAGGCCTCTATCCATCCAGTAAAGGTGTCTATATAGATTAATAAATACTTATATCCCTTACAAGATGGCATTTGTGTGAAATCCCTGTGTCCGTCTTCCCCGGAATATGTTCCATGACTTTGGACAGGTGTGAAAGGAGGGGGTGGTCATAGTTCACTTGCTGGGTTAACCTTGGCATGTACTCCACAGGATTTGCATGACTTTGTGAGACAGCTCTTAATTCTCTTAATTCTCTTAATTCTCAGCAAACAGTGGTTTGATGAAATTCCATAAAGCTTCTCTTCCCATCTGAATAGCCAGGTGTAGGCCTGTTGCTAATTTCCATTGTTTGTCCTTCGAGACAAAGATATTTCCTTTATCATTCTTATACCATCCCTTGGCGGTGTTAGTATACCTTTCCCCAAGTGCTTTGTTGCCCACCTCTATAGTATAAGTAGGAACATCAGTGCTTAAGGGATTAGAACTGGAATAAGACTCATACCTAGTTTAGTTCAAGTTGCCAGTTTGGCTGCCCAGTTGACTATTATTTCCTTTAGATTCTAAATTCTCTCCTGTTGATGCTATAGCAACTTCTTTAGGGAGATGAACTGCCTCTAACAGAGTTATAATTTTTTTTTAATTTTATTTTTTATAAACATATAATATATTTTTATCCCCAGGGGTACAAGTCTGTGAATCGCCAGGTTTACACACTTCACAGCACTCACCATAGCACATACCCTCCCCAATGTCCATAACCCCAACCCCCCCAACCCCTTTGCCCCCATCAACCCTCAGTTTGTTTTGTGAGATTAAGAGTCACTTATGGTTTGTCTCCCTCCCAATCCCATCTTGTTTCATTTATTCTTCTCCTACACCCTTAACCCCCCATGTTGCATCTCCTCTCCCTCATATCAGGGAGATCATATGATAGTTGTCTTTCTCCGATTGACTTATTTCGCTAAGCATGATACCCTCTAGTTCCATCCATGTTGTCGCAAATGGCAAGATTTCATTTTTTTGATGGCTGCATAGTATTCCATTGTGTATCTATACCACTTCTTCTTTATCCATTCATCTGTTTATGGACATCTAGGTTCTTTCCAGAGTTTGATTATTGTAGACATTGCTTCTATAAACATTTGGGTGCACGTGCCCCTTCGGATCACTATGTTTGTATCTTTAGGGTAAATACCCAGCAGTGCAATTGCTGGGTCATAGGGTAGTTCTATTTTCAACATTTTGAGGAACCTCCGTGCTGTTTTCCAGAGTGGTGGCACCAGCTTGCATTCCCACCAACAGTTCCCCTTTCTCCGCATCCGCGCCAGCATCTGTCATTTCCTGACTTGTTAATTTTAGCCATTCTGACTGGTGTGAGGTGATATCTCATTGTGGTTTTGATTTGTATTTCCCTGATGCCGAGTGATATGGAGCACTTTTTCATGTGTCTGTTGGCCATCTGGATGTCTTCTTTGTAGAAATGTTTCTTCATGTCTTCTGCCCATTTCTTGATTGGATTATTTGTTCTTTGGGTGTTGAGTTTGCTAAGTTCTTTATAGATTTTGGACACTAGCCCTTTATCTGATATGTCATTTGCAAATATCTTCTCCCATTCTGTCAGCTGTCTTTTGGTTTTGTTAACTGTTTCCTTTGCTGTGCAAAAGCTTTTGATCTTGATGAAATCCCAATAGTTCATTGCTTCTGTTGCCTTTGGCGATGTTCCTAGGAAGATGTTGCTGCGGCTGAGGTCGAAGAGGTTGCTGCCTGTGTTCTCCTCAAGGATTTTGATGGATTCCTTTCTCACATTGAGGTCCTTCATCCATTTTGAGTCTATTTTCGTGTGTGGTGTAAGGAAATGGTCCAATTTCATTTTTCTGCATGTGGCTGTCCAATTTTCCCAACACCATTTATTGAAGAGGCTGTCTTTTTTCCACTGGACATTCTTTCCTGCTTTGTCGAAGATTAGTTGACCATAGAGTTGAGGGTCTATTTCTGGGCTCTCTATTCTGTTCCATTGATCTATGTGTCTGTTTTTGTGTCAGTACCATGCTCTCTTGATGATGACAGCTTTGTAATAGAGCATGAAGTCCGGAATTGTGATGCCACCAACTTTGGCTTTCTTTTTCAGTATTCCTTTGGCTATTCGAGGTCTTTCCTGGTTCCATATAAATTTTAGGATTATTTGTTCCATTTCTTTGAAAAAAATAGATGGTACTTTGATAGGAATTGCATTAAATGTGTAGATTGCTTTAGGTAGCATAGACATTTTCACAATATTTATTTTTCCAATCCAGGAGCATGGAACATTTTTCCATTTCTTTGTGTCTTCCTCAATTTCTTTCATGAGTACTTTATAGTTCTCTGTGTATAGATTCTTAGTCTCTTTGGTTAGGTTTATTCCTAGGTATCTTATAGTTTTGGGTGCAATTGTAAATGGGATTGACTCCTTAATTTCTCTTTCTTCTGTCTTGTTGTTGGTGTAGAGAAATGCAACTGATTTCTGTGCATTGACTTTATATCCTGACACTTTACTGAATTCCTGTTCAAGTTCTAGCAGTTTTGGAGTGGAGTCTTTTGGGTTTTCCACATATAGTATCATATCATCTGCGAAGAGTGATAGTTTGACTTCTTCTTTGCCAATTTGGATGCCTTTAGTTTCCTTTTGTTGTCTGATTGCTGAGGCTAGGACTTCTAGTACTATGTTGAATAGCAGTGGTGATAACGGACATCCCTGCCGTGTTCCTGACCTTAGCGGAAAAGCTTTCAGTTTTTCTCCATTGAGAATGATATTTGCGGTGGGTTTTTCATAGATGGCTTTGATAATATTGAAGTATGTGCCTTCTATCCCTACACTTTGAAGAGTTTTGATCCAAAAGGGATGCTGTACTTTGTCAAATGCTTTCTCAGCATCTATGGAGAGTATCATATGGTTCTTGTTCTTTCTTTTATTAATGTGTTGTATCACATGGATTGATTTGCGGATGTTGAACCAACCTTGCAGCCCTGGAATAAATCCCACTTGGTTGTGGTGAATAATCCTTTGAATGTACTGTTGAATCCTATTGGCTAGTATTTTGGTGAGAATTTTCGCATCTGTGTTCATCAAGGATATTGGTCTGTAGTTCTCTTTATTGATGGGATCCTTGTCCGGTTTTGGGATCAAGGTGGTGCTGGCCTCATAAAATGAGTTGGGAAGTTATCCTTCCATTTCTATTTTTTGGAACACTTTCAGGAGAATAGGAATTAGTTCTTCTTTAAATGTTTGGTACAATTCCCCCGGGAAGCCGTCTGGCCTTGGGCTTTTGTTTGTTTGGAGATTTTTGATGACTGTTTCACTCTCCTTACTGGTTATGGGTCTGTTCAGGCTTTCTATTTCTTGCTGGTTCAGTTGTGGTAGTTTATATGTCTCTAGGAATGCATCCATTTCTTCCAGATTGTCAAATTTGTTGGCGTAGATTTGTTCATAGTATGTTCTTATAATTGTCTGTATTTCTTTGGTGTTAGTTGTGATCTCTCCTCTTTGATTCATGATTTTATTTATTTGGGTCCTTTCTCTTTTCTTTTTGATAAGTCTGGCCAGGGGTTTATCAATCTTATTAATTCCTTCAAAGAACCAGCTCCTAGTTTCATTGATTTGTTCTATTGTTTTTTTGGTTTCTATTTCATTGATTTCTGCTCTGATCTTTATGATTTCTCTTCTCCTGCTGGGTTTAGGGTTTCTTTCTTGTTCTTTCTCCAGCTCCTTTAGGTGTAGGGTTAGGTTATGTACCTGAGACCTTTCTTGTTTCTTGAGAAAGGCTTGTACCGCTATATATTTTCCTCTCAGGACTGCCTTTGTTGTGTCCCACAGATTTTGAACCGTTGTGTTTTCATTATCATTTGTTTCCATGAATTTTTTCAATTCTTCTTTAATTTCCTGGATGACCCATTCATTCTTTAGAAGGATGCTGTTTAGTCTCCATCTATTTGGGTTCTTTTCAAATTTCCTCTTGTGATTGAGTTCTAGCTTCAGAGCATTGTGGTCTGAAAATATGCAGGGAATGATCCCAATCTTTTGATACCGGTTGAGACCTGATTTAGGACCGAGGATGTGATCTATTCTGGAGAATGTTCCATGGGCACTAGAGAAGAATGTGTATTCTGTTGCTTTGGGATGAAATGTTCTGAATATATCTGCAATGTCCATCTGGTCCAGTGTGTCATTTAAGGCCTTTATTTCCTTGTTGATCTTTTGCTTGGATGATCTGTCCATTTCAGTGAGGGCAGTGTTAAAGTCCCCTACTATTATTGTATTATTGTTGATGTGCTTCTTTGATTTTGTTATTAATTGGTTTATATAGTTGGCTGCTCCTTTGTTAGGGGCATAGATATTTAAAATTGTTAGATCTTCTTGTTGGACAGATCCTTTGAGTATGATATAGTGTCCTTCCTCATCTCTTATTATAGTCTTTGGCTTAAAATATAATTGATCTGATATAAGGATTGCCACCCCTGCTTTCTTTTGATGTCCATTAGCATGGTAAATTCTTTCCACCCCCTCACTTTAAATCTGAAGGTGTCTTCGGGTTTAAAATGAGTTTCTTGTAGGCAACATATAGATGGGTTTTGTTTTTTTATCCATTCTGATACCCTGTGTCTTTTGATTGGGGCATTTAGCCCATTAACATTCAGGGTAACTATTGAGAGATATGAATTTAGTGCCATTGTATTGCCTGTAAGGTGACTGTTACTGTATATTGTTTCTGTTCCTTTCTGATCTACTAGTTTTAGGGTCTCTTTTTGCTTAGAGGACCCCTTTCAATATTTCCTGTAGAGCTGGTTTGGTGTTTGCAAATTCTTTCAGTTTTTGTTTGTCCTGGAAGCTTTTTATCTCTCCTTCTATTTTCAATGATAGCCTAGCTGGATATAGTATTCTTGGCTGCATGTTTTTCTCGTTTAGTGCTCTGAATATATCATGCCAGCTTTTTCTGGCCTGCCAGGTCTCTGTGGATAAGTCTGCTGCCAATCTAATATTTTTACCATTGTATGTTACAGACTTCTTTTCCTGGGCTGCTTTCAGGATTTTCTCTTTGTCAGTAAGACTTGTAAATTTTACTATTAGGTGATGGGGTGTGGACCTATTCTTGTTGATTTTCAGGGGGGTTCTCTGCACCTCCTGGATTTTGATGCTTGTTTTCTTTGCCATATTGGGGAAATTCTCTCCAATAATTCTCTCCAATATACCTTCTGCTCCCCTCTCTCTTTCTTCTTCTTCTGGAATCCCAATTCTAATGTTATTTCGTCTTATGGTGTCACTTATCTCTCAAATTCTCCCCTCATGGTCCAGTAGCTGTTTGTCCCTCTTTTGCTCAGCTTCTTTATTCTCTGTCATTTGGTCTTCTATATCGCTAATTGTTTCTTCTGCCCCATTTATCCTAGCAGTGAGAGCCTCCATTTTTTATTGCACCTCATTAACAGCTTTTTTGATTTCAACTTGACTAGATTTTAGTTCTTTTATTTCTCCAGAAAGGGCTTTTATATCTCCCGAGAGGGTTTCTCTAATATCTTCCATGCCTTTTTCGAGCCCGGCTAGAACCTTGATAATTGTCATTCTGAACTCTAGATCTGACATATTACCAATGTCTGTACTGATTAGGTCCCTAGCCTTTGGTACTGCCTCTTGTTCTTTTTTTTTTGTGGTGAATTTTTCCGCCTTGTCATTTTGTCCAGGTAAGAGTATATGAAGGAGCAAGTAAAATACTAAAAGGGGGGCAACAACCCCAGGAAAATATGCTTTAGCCAAATCAGAAGAGATCCCAAATCGTGAGGGGGGAGAAAGGGGATAAAAAGAGGTTCAGGAAGAAAAAAAAAGAATTAAAAAAAGAAAACCAATAAAGAAAAAATATAAAAAGGAAAATATATATATATATTAGATAAACTAGTTTAAAAAAGTTTGAAAAGAAAAGGGTAAAAGTTAAAAAAAAATTAGCAGAAGAAGAGAAAAAAAAATTGAAAAAGAAAAAAAATTTAATTAGCTGCAAGGCTAAAGAATCATGGGGAGAAAGCCATGAGTTCTGTGCTTTGCTTTCTCCTCCTCTGGAATTCCGCTGCTCTCCTTGGTATTGAAACTGCACTCCTTGGTAGGTGAACTTGGTCCTGGCTGGGTTTCTTGTTGATCTTCTGGGGGAGGGGCCTGTTGTAGTGATTCTCAAGTGTCTTTGCCCCAGGGGGAGTTGCACTGCCCTTACCAGGGGCCGGGCTGAGTAATCTGCTCAGGTTTGCTTTCAGGAGCTTTTGTTCCCTGAGCGCTTTCCGTGGAGTTCCAGAGGACGGGAATGAAGATGGCGGCCTCCCAGTCTCTGGCCCGGAGGAGCCAAGAGCCCGGGGCCCCACTCCTCAGTGCGCCCTCAGAGAATAGCGCCCAATTACTCCTGTCACCCTGGCCTCTGGCCGCGCTCCGAGCTGACCGAGCCTGCCACCGGTTCAAGGTAAACCCGAGCTTAGAGCTCACTCCTCGGCTCTGTCTCTGTAGCCGACTTCCCTGTTCTAATACCTGTAAGCTCTGCGACACTCAGACACCCCGGATCTTTCTGTGACCCTGCGGGACCTGAGGCCACGCTGACCCCGCGTGGGCTTCACCCTGTTTAAGCCTCTGGAGCAATGTCCCTCAGTGGAATAGACTTTTAAAAGTCCTGATTTTGTGCTCTGTTGCTCTGCTGCTTGCCGGGAGCCGGCCCCTTCCCCCACGGTCTATCTTCTCATTGCTTTGGATTCACTTCTCTGCCAGTCCTACCTTTCAGAAAGTGGTTGATTTTCTGTTTCTAGAATTGCTGTTCTTCTCTTCGATCTCCCGTTGGGTGTGTAGGTGTTTGCAATCTTTAGATAAGCTATCTAGCTGATCTCCCGCTACCTGAAGTAGTCTCAGCCAGCTACTTCTCCGCCATCTTGACTCCTCCCCCCAGAGTTATAATTTTTTTAAAGATTTTATTTATTTATTTGATAGACAGAGATTACAAGTAGCCAGAGAGGCAGGCATAGAGAGGGGGAAGCAGGCTCCCTGCTGAGCAGAGAGCCGGGTGCTGGGCTCGATCCCAGGACCCTGAGATCATGACCTGAGCTGAAGGCAGAGGTGTTAACCCACTGAACCACCCAGGCACTCCCAGAGTTATAATTTAAGATCCATATATTTTTTAAGATTTTATTTATTTATTTGATACAGAACAAGAGTGAGAGAGAGAAAGGGAGAGCACAAGCATGGGGAGCAGCAGGCAGAGGGAGAAGCAGACTTCCTATGGAGCTGGGAGCCTGATGTGGGGCTCGATCCTAGGACTCCAGAATCATGACCTGAGCCGAAGGCAGATGCCTAACTGACTGAGCCACACAGGTGCCCCTCAGATCCACATTTAATATGGGCATTTGATTGTTTAATAATCCCCTTTCCTTCCATAGAGCATCATGGACATGAAGTACAAGGAAGGTATATTCTGTATCTGTGTGTATATTAACTCCTAGACCTGTAGCTAACTGAAGAGCACAAATGAGAACTATCTGTTCTGCCTCCTGAGCTGAAGTATTGATTGGTAGTAGGTTGGCCTTGATGGTTTTTGTTAAACAATTGTATAGCCAGCCTTGCTTTTTCTTCTGCTATAAAATTACTACCATCCATAAACCAGCTATCATCAGCGTTATCTACAGCTTGATCTTTTAGATCTGGATGGCTGGAATAGACTAGTTCTATTATCTCTTTACAATCATGTACAGACAGAGTAGGGGCATGGTCTTATCCAGGAATGGGGGTTGCCAAGTTTAGGGTTTGACAGGTTTTGAGAACAGTATTGGCAGAGTCTGGGAATATAGCTTGATGTTTAGTCAATTGTCTCCCTGTCATCCATTGATGTCCTTTAGTTTCCAAAACTCCTTGAACCCGATGAGGATCATCAGCGTCAATGGCTATCCCACTGAAATTTTAGGTGCTTCTACTAGTAGTACAATAGTGGCTACTCCTCAGAGGCCTGCTGCTACATTGCAGGCTGATGTGGGGCTCGATCCTAGGACTCCAGAATCATGACCTGAGCCGAAGGCAGATGCCATCTGCAGGCTACATTGTCAGTGGCTTTGGAAAAATATCCTACAGGTCTCAATTTATGCCCTAGTTTTTGTGTTAGTACTCCTAAGGATTGGCCCTGTTTTTCAGCAACGAATAGAGAAAATGGCTTTTCTAAATTTGGCAGAGTCAGAGCTGGGCAAAGGATAGCTTAGTTTTTAGTTGTTGAAAGGTCTCCTGTTGTTCTTTGCCCCATTTAAGAGGTTCTTCATCAGGTCCTCTAGTGGTCTCATATAGAGATTTGGCTAAGATTCTAAACCCTAGGATCCAGCAAAACCCAGGTATTCCTAAAAAAGGTTCAGAGTTGGGGTTTTTTGTGGTGGGAGGTCCCGATTCCTTTATAGCTCTTTTTCTCTCAATTAACAGGGAATGATGTCCAGGAGATAATTCATTTTCTAAGTATCATATCTTCTATTTAAAACTTGGAGCCTTTTTTAGATGATACTTGATATCCTCTCTCTCCAAGAAAGTTTAGTACAATAGAATTATAGCCTGAGACCTCTTTCATGGGTCTACATATTAAAGTATCATCAACATATTGTAGTGTTCCCTGAGGCAATATAAGATCTTTAAGTTCTCTACTGAGTGCGTGGCCAAACAAATGGGAGCTGTCTCTGAATCCCTGTGGTAGGACTGTCCATGTAAGCTCGCATGCCTGATGTTCTCCTAATGGAGTCAGTTCACAGGCCAATAGAGGCTGGGCCACTTTTCTTAAGGGAATACAGAAGAAGACATCCTTTAAATCAAGTACTGCAAACCATTCTGAGTTGGAGTTTGAGGGGATAGGGCCATCTTTGCCAGCTTACAGTGAATGTCTGCTGACTGGCTCATCAAATGCATATTTAGAACAGCCACCCCTTCTGGTGTGATTGAGTCTAAATTTGTGTATTTACAAATCGCTTCTATAAAACACTCCTGAATTTAGGCTGGATTTCCATCATTTGAAATAAAGGTGAGAGGCCTGGAATCTTGCCAGACAAATCCTGCAAGTCTCTCTTAGTTTAGGATCCTAACTGACTGCCATGAAGGCCTGGATATAGGGCACTTTGGTCCATTTTTATGCCTACAAAAAAGGTCTAATTGGTAAATATTATTGAAGTTTAAGTACCGGTTAATGGGCCATTTTTTCATCATTCTCCAAGGAATATTGAGGCCAGGCATTATTACAGAAAAGGATGAGTTACTTCTTCTTTAAATCCTGTTGTCCAAATTGATTCCATTATGTTAGGAAACAGCCCGAGGGGGAATCCTTTAGAACTGAGGAAATGGATCCCACAGTTAAATCCTATAAAATGAGGAAAATACATTATGAGTACATTACCAAAAACCCCCTCAGCTTCCAAATCGCATCCCATCAAGAATATTGCCAAATGTTCCTGGGGTTCGGAATGGCAGAAAGCATTCCTCTTCTCCACTTTGACACCTGTGTACTAGAGAAGAGACGTCAACCTCCCTTCACTTCCCTACTACATCCTGGGCTACAGTAGGTACTGGCAGATGGACTGAAATGTCCCAAAGTTGAGGCTGCCTCTTTCAATTTGAGGGAGTCAATGCATTTGACAAGCAAAAATAATGCCCTTTGTAAACCTCTAGATCTAGTGTTAATGGATGGGATAAAGGTTCTGGCCTTTGTTGAAAAGGGGCAGCTATTCTATATCATATTAAGCATCATGTATCTAAGTTAGAAGTAATTTTTTTAAGGGAGGGAGGGGCGAACAGCTAGGGAGAGAGAGAATTTTAAGCAGATTTCACGTACCAAGCATGGAGCCTGATCTCATGACCCTGAGAGCATGACCTGAGCTGAAATTGAGAGTCAAGCACTTAACCAACTAGCCACCCAGGCACTGCCTCCCCACATTAGAAGCACCTTTGATCTGAGAAAGACTGAGACCATCAAATAACTCATGGATAAAGACAAATGAAAGACATGAAACAATGAAAGTATAGAATTCATATCTGATCTGGGCAACTTTCTCATGAGCTTTATCCATGATCCGGTTCCAAGGGAGCCGGTTTCCTGTTGGGTGAGTGCCCCAACTGGGTAACAGCTCCAACTAGTCCCTTTCAGGAAGCATGGGTCAGATGTATATTTGATTTTATGCTTATCAGAGGCTCATACCAGGATATTTAGGAGGAAACCTTAAGATCGATGACCATCCTAATCGCATGTATGGTCATCCCATGCCTAAGAGGAGTACAACTATTAAAAGAACAGGTAAAACAGGAAAAGCCTGATTTCTGAGTCCAACACTGTAAGGTCCAAGGTACTAGTGTCCAGCTGGGAGGGAGGATTTTTGTCTCTCCCTATAAGGTAGCTACAGGCAAGAGGTTCTCTCCTGAGCACTTAGACCAGACACATTCCAAAGGGTGGTATAATTCAAGATATTGGAAAAAAAAAAAAGGTAAGAAACAAAGACGGGGGGTAAAAAAGGCTTAAGCAAAGCTGCACCTAAGCTCTTGGATTCTCTTTGTCACTGTCCCTGTCCAAATACTGTAGGGCCATTGAGCACAATGGTCAAGAAAGAATTCTTGAGACGTTTCATGGTGCAGCTTAGTAAGTTGATTTAAGTGACACAGGGGCAGGACCCACGGGCAGATAGAGTTGCACTTTTTGTTGTGTGAGGTTGGTGGTTGTATACTGAGCAATCAAAGGGAAGGGGTCTTGTAGAGAGTTTCAGATTAGAAAAGTTTCTTCAAATATCTTTGAATTTCTACTGGTAAAACTGCTTTTGCAAGATTTTTCTGGTGCTTATTATTGAGTTTGTTATTAGCTATCCCGTGAGATACACAGATAGTCATGTGACCCTTAAAGACTATAAAAATGTAGTAACCAGCACATATTTGATCCTTATGGAAACTATGCAGGCTTTAGGTCCATCTTTTGGGCTAAGGATAAACATTTTTCTGCTTCTGTCCCTCATCAGAAGGAAGGGTTTTTGTTTTGTTTTGTTTTGTTCTTTTTAACCCAAGTCTCCCTTTTATTCAAGTAGTATATACTGAATTTAGAAGATCTTGAAAAATAAAATCACTTCATGTAGTTTTCTTAATGGTTGCTCTAAGCATTACTATATCCGTATGTAACTTGCCATAGTCTACTGGTATTAAGATTTTACCACTTAAAAAAAAAAATCATTACCTTAGAGGTGTAGTAACCTTACTTCTACTTAAGTCCCTTTATTTTCTTCACCTTAAATGACCATCAGCTTGTGAAGGCATAAATAAGTTGTGATATATCCATACAGTAGTAGTCTATACATATTGAGTGTTGTTTACATGATTGTGTGTATTTTTCAAAATTCAGGTGGTAGGGTGAATAGTGAACATTCATAAGGCGAACTTTACTATGTACAAATTATATCTTTTTATATTTTTTTAAAAGGTAGCCTGGCTACATGGTACATTTATCTCCAATACATATGAATTTAATTTCATGAGAATATATTTTTGAATATCAGAGTTTTTGATTGGACTTATTTTTATGAGAAAAATTAGAATTCCATAAATTATATAATCATAGAAGGAAAAAAATACTTAGAGACCAGTTGAGATTTGGGTGAAATGTTAGGAAGTACATGGGAGCTATCAAGAAAACTCTCAGAGAGGAAGTATCCATAAACATCATTCAAAACTAACAAAAGATATATATATATATATATGTATATATATATATATATATA